>NC_061500.1:4396606-4745606 GCF_022539355.2 Hippoglossus stenolepis
AACAGATGAATGGGAAGCTGAGCGGTGTATAGGGGCTATTAAAGTGTAGTGTCCGTGTCATCTGTGTCCTGGGCAAGTTGCGGAGCAGCTGAAGAGACCTCGACAGTCTGAGAGCGGAGTGCACGGAGAAAATGAGTCATCAAGAATCTCCCCCCCTGAGGGAGCAACCTTTTTTCTTTGGGAGAAACTCAGTACAGACGTTCAGTTTGAGCCCAGAAACCCAGATTTCACACATAACAACTATTTCTGTGCTTGTTTTTGAACTGTAACTCCAACCAAGGAATCACAAGCCACTGTCACAAGAATCCACTTCTCACTATCTGCGTAATGGATCAAGTGGTTGTGTTTTGACTCAGGCCCCGAGCGAGGGCAGACACAAAAGAGAGGCTGGTGAAAATGGGGGAGGGGAGTGAATAACTGGGGATGGAATGACAGGCCCACTCCCTGTTTGTTTGGAGCTCCGGGGGGGCACAAAGAGGCATGAGGGTGTAGAAACTCCACAAATATCTCTGCAGAGCCGTGGGCTGGCCTGCGGACGCCGCCTGCTCCGACCAGCAGGCCCTGCATCAACCGGCGGTCATGTGACCTGTTCTATTTAGGCCTGTAGCTGTGTGTGCTGAGTCAAACCACCGTCCCTCAAGTAGCTGCTCTCAGACACACACTGAACTCCAGAGAATCTCCTGGAATGATCCGAAATGTCAGAGTCAGTTGCTGCGGGTTTTCTCCAGAGGTTTTCCTGATAGTCCCCTCGTCAAAACTCAGATAACATCTCTGTGTGGACTTGTTAGTGACGTTTGAAACACAAAACTGAAAAGGAAAACAAAAACAATGCAAATATCTCAGTAAGAAAAGAGGAGTCAGTCACTGTAAAGACGGAGACAAAGATCTCAAGTTGGAAAGACAATGACATTCAAGAGCTTTTGTTGATTTGGGCCGACGCCTGTGTCGATGTGCTGTAAAGGAAAACACGGGATTTCTCCAGAAGAAGTTCTACGTCATGTCGGGTTGATATCTGAAAAACGGCTTTTATCAAACCTGGAACATTTAATAATGTTTTTAATTCAGCTGCTGCCCTTCATTAAAAAAACACACTGACACAAAGATATTCTTTAAAAATGTAAACTTTGTGTCCCTGTTAGATTCTTTAGTTATCATTTCTCTAATATCAGCTTTGATCCTTCAAAGCGCGAGGTGAACCAGACGCTGATGTTTCCTTTATTAAGTCACAGACAGTATCTAACTCCGGGATGAAGCAGCTTTCATGTGCAGCGACAGACAGAAGATTCCGCTCCATCACACGGGGGGGGGGGAAGATCACAGTCAAACGCAGTCGTATTTATTCAGCACCACCGAGAATCTGCAGAAAATGAAGTTGCACTAAAGTGATGTTTTCAGTGAGCGAGACTACTCAGGGTAAAGGTGCGTGGCTTTGGTTGGATGAAAAGCATAGTTTCCTTAAACAAGTCAAGTTTTTTCAGACGTCTCTATTTTCAGACTTTGAGAAAGAGATATATGCTGTGTGCTTTTAAACAGTAATCATGAGGGTTGAGTGAGAGGCATTTCACACTATATGAAAGCAAAGGTGCAAAACTTTACTTCAAGTAACTTATAAATGAAGTTTTCCTGTTGATCTCTACGCCCGTATACTCCATGTGTGTCTCATTACTGCAGTTATAGGTGTTTTTAGGTTTTTATATGAACGACAGTGTGTTACATCCGTCCCCGTGTTAAACAGGATCCTCTTACTTAGCTCACATCTCTGCGTTCAAGCTGTTTTCATATTACAGGGTGTGACGGAGGATGGTAATGAATGGTTGTAGTGTTACGAGGAAGAGTTACTGATTTATTACGAGCTGACTGGGAACATCAGGTTATTGTTAACCTGCGTAGCTGGAAGCAGGGATATCGTTTTCACCCCTGTCTCTGTGTTGGTGTGTGAACAAGACAACTCGACAATACGTGGATGGAATTCCAGGTGATTTATTTCTTCGGCTGATCGGTCAAAGGTTAACGTCACAGAAAGGACTGTTTTTCCAACTGTAAGTGTTCCCGCGTGGCCACAGATGCTGTCTGGCTTTAGTGGGATTCAGGCGTCTCCCAGGTGGAAAATTTCCACCAGGCGTCTTTAGGAAAATTCTGCTTTTCCACGTCCTCCGTCAAACTATAACGACTCATTGTTCCCCAGCAGCCCCAGCTCTTCTTGGTCCGGTCAAACCAGGACACAGAGTCGTGGAGGTTCAGACTACAAACGTCTTGAGGTTGTGTTTTCACTTCCGTCTGTTTGTTTGTTAGCAGGATGACACAAAAACTACTGCATAGATTGAGTGGAATGATGGAACATGGGCCAAGAAAGAACCCGTTAAATCTTGGCATGGACGCGGATCAGGGGCTTGATGCAGAACGTTTTGTGATTTTATCTTTAACATTGTGAGATTGGGCGTTTTTTGACATTTTCACTAATTTCCCAGGAAAATAATCAGGCATATATAGGGAACTGATATCTATGCAAATAAAAATGTCGATCTAGTGGATTTAAATGTGGTTTTCATAATGGAACTGTTGGGCCTTGGCAGAGGTTTGCATTGTAGCTTCAAAATTCAGGAAAGTTGACTGTGAAAATGGTTGTTGCCAAACTTATCCACATATCTTTCCATGTGGGAACACGCCACAGCAGCTGAACGTGAGTCTGACTGTTACATAACAGCAGAGATGGGGGGGGGGAAGGAACCCCACATTTCTTTGGCCCGGCCGCGTCGATTCAGAGCCACTTCCCTTTTCCAAGGCGAGCAGCGGATTCCTGCCATGTTTGTGGGCAGAGCGCCGCGCAGAAGAATGAGCGATTCTCGTTCCAGTGTGGAACGGTTAGTCGTACAAATTGAACAGCAGTCCTGTGTAAAACTAGATTTCTGGGTTCATTACGAACTTCGTGACCTCCAGTCTGTGTTGTTTTGTAAACACCTGAACCTGAGCGAGTGAAATCTGGACAAAATGCAGCAGGAGGCCACAGAAGCTCTTTTCAGAGACGTGAGGTTCTAATTTGAGAACACGGCTTCACTGTTGAGAAACTGTTTACAATCTCTGTGCAGTGTTTACTGTGCCAACCATCTATTCATATGGAGCCTGTGTGTGTGTGTGTGTGTGTGTGTGTCAGAGTCTGCTGCAAACACACACCCCACTTCTGACCAGTGTTGCTTCACAGAGCTGATTGCGTCATATGAAACATTTATGTTTAACCACACAACAGTTACTATACATCTGTCAAACAGATATAATGGAGTCAAAAGTAGAAAGTCTGCCTCTTAAACGTGGTGGTTTTAAAATGTTAAGTAGAAAATACAAGTCAGATCTAAATATTTGTACAAAGGAAAGTGGACTGACCCCTTTTCCACCACTTCAACAAATATGAACAGTAACAATTACTTCGAATTTTCCTTGTGCAGCAGAAGAGTCCTTCACCATCATGTTTAAGCCAAACGC
Source organism: Hippoglossus stenolepis (assembly GCF_022539355.2). NCBI lineage: Eukaryota > Metazoa > Chordata > Actinopteri > Pleuronectiformes > Pleuronectidae > Hippoglossus > Hippoglossus stenolepis. Next base: position 4,400,084 of record NC_061500.1, read on the forward strand.
CACCTCATCAATAATTTGAAATTCTCTGAGATTGACACGTGAAATATGATCTGATTTCCTCACTGTTAACTTTTTGTAATAATAATAATGACAGAGAACTTTCACAATCCAGATTACTTCACAAGGCGCCACTTGAAATAAACGAGTCGTAAAATCTTCAGAATTGAAAGACAATAGCAAAAAAAACAATTAGAAAAGCCAGTTAAAAGAAAATTAAAGCTTGCGTAAAATCAGGAGAGAGACTGATACAAGTACGACTTGAGAAGGGACTTGGAAGAAATAGCTGAGTCATTTGGATTTCCTCGTTCAGACTGTAGCAGAGAGGCCTGCAGGCTGCAAACCCAATGCTGCACAGACACGTACTTCAGACACTTGATCAGGCGCCATGTGTCCTTTCTGCTCTGAGATACGACTCAAGTGCATCGTGGGAGTGTTATTGAATTTACTTGACTGCTGATGTGTCCGTGGGCAACATGTTGTTATTCGTCCCTGAGAGACCAATCAAGGATTCTGTTATTCTGACGGAGCTGCTGTGTTAGAAGATGACTCATTCATAACAGGAAGTGCTTTTTGAAACGTGGACATACATGATGAGGAGGATCTGACGCAAATATGTCCGATGAACTGGATAATGGGAACTTTAGCGTCCAGATGTTTAGGAGCTTGAATATAGAGGGAACATAAAGATGGACAACATAACTGCTGCAAAAAAGGGAAGCCAAAATCTAATTCGCCCCCTGGTGGCTCGCTGCAGTGTGGGTCATAAACCTCCCCCTCCATGATGCTTTCTGTCACTGTAGGTCGTTCTTATCACGCTGATGCTGTAATAGTGGTTTTAATTTGTTGTTTGATGCAATAAAAACGACATCCAGAGAACAACTCGTGATTGGTCGACTGTGCGTGTAAGATTTCCCAGTCACTGACTTATTTATCTTTTAATTTGAAGGAATTTTACCACCCCACCGCTCCTTTTTGCAGGTTTTTCTATTTTTCCATTTTGTTGATTTATGATTTTCTCCCTCCCATAGTGAGCAGTTATCCGAGTCTCTGTGTATATAGTCAGGAAAAGTTTAAAGAATAAAAATATGTAGTTCTTCTGCCAGCGTCACTGGCAGTTATGACTTCCTCGGACTTCCTTTTCCTTCTCACTGGGGGAAACACCCAGTGCACGGGGCTCCAGTGACTCAGTGACTCACGCTGCTAAGTATTAATATCTAACTATAACCCTAAACTTTATCTTTGTATCCATGGTGACAACTCTGCCTTAAGAGGGGGTGGCTTCTTATTTTCCAGAGCAAATAAGAGCGTCCCAGTCGCACTTTTTCAAAGGTTATTACAAAGCTTTACGACTCTTATCTGTGTTTGATCGACGGATTTGTGACAATACGGCTTGTTGCCACGGGAACGTGTCGGGAAAGCACTTAAAGCTCAGGTGTCGCCGTGTTTCTCTCCGCAGGCAGGATGGCAGCGCATCACCCAGAGTTTGAGCGGGCTGGAAAGAAGCCGGGCCTCCAGGTGTGGAGGGTGGAGAACTTTGACCTGGTGCCAGTGCCAGAGAACCTGTGCGGCGGATTTTACACCGGAGACGCCTACCTCATCCTCAACACCATCAAACAGCGCTCCGGCAACCTGCAGTTCGACCTCCACTTCTGGTTGGGTGAGTGCAGCGAAACAGAAACTGCCACTCAAAGAGAGACGATAAGATTAGAGGCAATGAAGCAGAATTTTTTACTTTGTTCTGATAACTTTCTTGAGCAAATTCAAACTAAAACTGTGAAGTAATGCAGCTCCTCTTAAATGCATGAAACTCAAAATAATTGTTATATATTATGCCTTATTTTCCATCTTTATTCCAGAGCAGGACTCAATGATTTATGTTTTTGATTTTGTAAAGCTTTCACTTAAAGCCCCTCTCGCACAAATCAATACGTCCTGCTCTCAAACTGAAAGACCCCACTCTTGAAGACAGATGGGGTCAGAGGTCAGACTGGTTTGTGGCTCCTGTGAACGAGGGGGGGGGTCATTTATTAGGATTTAATTTGGAGCGACAGAAGCTGAGTCTGGTCTTTTTTCCTTTATCGACTCAATGTGCTTTTAGTCGACGTGATTGATCCTGGAAACAGCATTTAGCAGCAAACAGGATCTGATGTAACTCACCGTGTGATCAGGAATAGAAAAATGTTGCATGTATTAATGTGTCTGCTGGATCTAACCCCCCTCGCTGCCACTCATCGATCTCCTGAGTCGTCAGTGACAGAAACACAAAACGTGACTCTCTCTCTGTGGATGTGGAGTTAGACTGAATGAGACTAGAGGATTAAAATGGACGGTTCTTTTGGCGCAGGTGACTTCTGCTCCCAGGATGAGAGCGGCTCGGCGGCCATCTTCACCGTCCAGATGGACGACTTCCTCGGGGGGAAACCCATCCAGTACCGCGAGGTCCAGGGACACGAGTCCAAAACCTTTCTGGGCTACTTCAAGTCTGGAATCAAGTACATGGTGAGATCCATCTGCCAGGAAGATGTCCCGTTGCTTCTGGTTTGGTGCATTTTAAACCTGCCTGTTTATTTATTGAAAGTTTAAATAATTCATCACATTTTAAATGATGAACTGCGTTTTTTATTTAGTTAGTGTCAAAATTGGGAAGATCAAGTCATTTATGATTCAATATATATATATTTTTTATTATGTTTTTATTATGTACCATTAAAAGTAATAAAATATAATCAGAATGGTCACACGGCACCTGTTTAATAGGTCACCTGTGTTGTTATGTCATTACAAAAGTGTCTAAATCTCCCAATAAGAATTAAAACGATTTTAGTTTGGTTTAAATCTTTAAGTTTGAGGGTTTTATTTTGAACTCTTACCTTGCAGAAAGGAGGTGTGGCGTCTGGGTTCAAGCACGTCGTCACCAACGAGGTGGCCGTGCAGCGGGTGTTCCAGGTCAAAGGTCGTCGTTCTGTCAGGGCAACAGAGGTGCCGGTGAGCTGGGACAGCTTCAACCAGGGAGACTGTTTCATCGTGGACCTTGGAAACGTGAGTCAGGCCGAGCAGATTAATACTGAATATTAAATAATGATAACAACGAGAACAACAATAAAGTTTTATCTTCACCTACTTTGCTCCTCGTTCCTGTTGTTGATGTACAGGAGATTTTCCAGTGGTGCGGCTCCCAGAGCAACCGCTTTGAGAAGCTGAAGGCTACGCAGGTCGCCAAGGGTATCCGTGACAACGAGCGCAGTGGCAGGGCTCGGGTCTACGTCTGTGAGGAGGGGACGGAGAGAGAGAAGATGTTAGAGGTGAGAACAGTGAGTCATGAGTCTCATTTCTACTGCGAGAAACTTGTGTTAAAACCTCTGCTTCTTCTCAGGTTTTAGGTCCGAAACCAGATCTGCCTGAAGGAGCCGCAGACGACATCAAGGCCGACGCCGCCAACAGGAAGATGGCCAAACTCTACAAGGTGAGAGACATGGGTAACGCCTCAGGTGCTTTCTAACATGTAATAGCTGTTGTTGTATAGGTCTCATTACTTTCACTTTACAGGTGTCCAACGCCAGTGGAGGCATGACCATCGCACTGGTGGCTGCAGAGAACCCGTTCGCTCAGAGCGCCCTGGAGTCTGGTGACTGCTTCATCCTGGACCACGGCCCCGACGGCAAGATCTTCGTCTGGAAAGGTCAGTGAAGGAGCTTCAGTGAATTCACCAGAACGATGTTCATTTTACAGTGGTTCACGGTCACAGGTAGATAATCGACACCACTATATAGTATAATATATATATATTGTATAAATATAAATTATATTATATTACGTGGAAATAGTTTGAGTATTTTTGCCTATTTCTGTTACAAACGTAGATGGTGGGGGTAAAAACAGAAATACTTCCTGACTAAATGTAATGATCCCTACTATCTCTGCTTCTCCAGGCAAAGATGCAAACATGGACGAGCGAAAGGCGGCGATGAAGGCGGCGGAAGAGTTCATCAAGAAGATGGGTTACCCCAAACACACGCAGGTGCAGATCCTGCCGGAGATGGGCGAGACGCCGCTCTTCAAGCAGTTCTTCAAAAACTGGCGGGACAAGGATCAGACTCAGGGCCTGGGCATCGCCTACATCGCCAACAGCATCGCCAACATCGAGAAGGTGCCCTTCGACGCCGCCGGCCTGCACGACTCCGCCGCCATGGCAGCGCAGCACGGCATGGTGGATGACGGCAGCGGGGAGAAACAGGTGAGAGCAGGGAGGGTGGTCAGTGATGCTGGTGACCCGAGGCTCCTGGTTTCAACTGTTTTAATCCTGTAGGGGGCGCAGGCGTATAACTATTCTGACAATCAATGAACAGCTCCCTCTGGTGGAAAACCCTTAGCCTGCTAAATATGAATTTATGATGTCAGCTCATGAAAAGAATCATCTCACAGTTTGTTTGATTTTTCATTTTTTGACAGATCTGGCGAATTGAGGGATCCGACAAGGTGGAGGTGGATCCGTCCACATATGGACAGTTCTACGGAGGAGACAGTTACATCATCCTGTACAACTACGAGCACGGAGGACGTCGGGGACACATCATCTACATGTGGTGAGAATACGAGAAGCAAAATACCAGAAATCAGTTTTAAACACGCCGGCAGTGTTTGATATAAAAGTTAAAGTTACCCTGTGGAAATTATAACGACTAGTGTCTCTGTAGAGTTGTGTTTTTTAAGCATGGCCCTTGTTTTGTCACACGGGTGAAGGAAGTAAATCTTTCCACTTGGACAGACTTTTTTCACCACCACCGAGGAAGTTATGTTATCACCCGTGTTCGTTGCAAACATGACATTTTATGGATTCTTCCCCGACTCATATCACACCCTTCCACCAGGTGTCGTGTTCATCTGTAATGTAAATTTTAGCGTAATCCTGCGAACAAATAAATAAACAATCAAACGCAGATGTAAACATCCCCCCCTTGGGCGGAGACGTGCAGTTTGCGCAGCCACTTGACTGAATGAACTGTTTCCCAGGCAGGGGGCGGACTCCAGTCAGGACGAGATCGGGACCTCAGCGATCCTCGGGTCCCAGCTGGACGACGAGCTGGGCGGTGGTCCTGTCCAGGTAAAACACGTCGTCCCCCTCAGCGTGTCTGTTTGCTTTGTCCTTCTCACAAGCTTATCTTCATTTGATCATTCCTGTTAATGTCTCCTCTGGCGTACTCAGCTCAGTCACCTCCTGTCTGACCTTTACATCCTCTCACTCTGTGTACTCCCTCCTCTTCCTCCTCCTCCTCCTCTTCCTCCTCCTGCTCCTCCTGCTCCTCCTGCTGCTGCTGCTGCTTCTTTCCCTCTTGGTTTCTGACCTTTTCTGTGCCTTCAGGTTGTCGGTGCTCCTATTACCACTCAGGTACTTTTCCATCCATTTCCTGCTCCTCTTCCTCCCATAACAACTCAAAAAACGGTTTTGTCCAGATCCAGAGATGAAAAGAAGCAAACAATAAAAAGATATATACAAATATCAAGACACCAAAAAGGGCTTTAAATGGCCTTGAATGTGATAATGAAGTAGATCAAATCTACAGTGAAATCTTCTCGGTCAAACACAAACAGGACGTTTGTGATTGAGGAAGTAACAGAAGAGCTCATAAAATAGTTTTCTGTTCATTCATTCATTTCTGCACTTCACTCCACTGGTGTGTCTTTACTCTGCATGTACACCCTTTGTGTGTCTTTGCTGACTCAGCATGAAACTGTGTGTGTGTGTGTGTTTGAATCCATCCAGTGCTGCAAATGTCACGTTTATTTTTCCAGGTGTTTCCCAGCTCTCACTTTAAAAATAGAGAACAGCTGTCGTGCAGATGTCACTTTTGTTGTCAAACTACACTTTAATTTACTTTGGTTATGTCCGGTTATCGTTTGAGAATCGTTTGGGTCAGTTTGTATGTTTATTGATACCAGTGCAATCTCTACGTTTCGGTCCAGTACAGATACCAAAAAATATATATAACAGTTATTTTTCATTTTAAAAATCCCAAATTTCATTTTACGAAGAATCCAATCATCTGAAATGTTAAATATCTTTTGAATTTGCTTTAAACGTGAACTACAACATGTAAACTCTACAAACTCGTCAGAGTGGACTGCACGACTTCCCCTCCATAAACATTTATAACAAAAGCTTCAGACCAAAGACTCATAAAACTTTTCAGACATAAATCTGCATCATCAAAGTTTCCAAATTTCACGTAACTGACTTTCATCACCTTGTGGCACCGGCCGCACAGCTCGGTGCCGCCATCTTGTGTCTGCACAGGGGAATGCAGCATTTTTGTACATATTGTTAATGCATGAAGTGTTTTTACTGTAACCACCGTCTCGTCGCCCCTGAGCGCTCACTGTGGTGTTGTTGTACCAGGTGAGGGTGGTGCAGGGGAAGGAGCCGGCCCATCTGATGAGTCTGTTTGGAGGACAGCCCATGGTGGTGTACAAGGGGGGCACGTCCAGAGACGGAGGTCAGTCGGCTGCTGCAGAGACTCGACTCTTCCAGGTGCGATCCAACTCTGCAGGACACACCAGAGCTGTGGAGGTAAGAGAGCACACGTCGCCACCTTCAAATGTCGTGATTCTAAAGCACGAGTCTGGTGATATTCTACAAATGCACGTTAACCTGAAGGACCTCTGTGTTTCTGCAGCTTGATGCTTCAGCGTCCAACCTGAACTCCAACGACGCGTTTATCCTGGTGACCCCCGGTGACTCGTTCGTGTGGGTGGGCGTCGGTGCTAGCGACACGGAGAAGCAGGGAGCTCAGCAGCTGTGCGACATCCTGGGAGCGTCAGTCTCCGAGCTGTCGGAGGGAGGAGAGACCGGTGAGGAGGCTCAGAATACTGTTCTCTCATGTTTATGTGCTTTTAAAGCAGAATATAATCGTTGTATTACAGAGTTATATCTGTGGTCAAGCTGTGAAAATGTAGATCTTCTGTGTGAAGTAGTTTTCTTTTTGTTTCTTGTAGCTCATGTTCATGCATATTAAAACAAAGCCGTGATTGTCTCGCCCCTCTAGATTTTATCAGTGAGCTTGTGATGCTTCAAAGCTCTAAAAGAAACCGGGTTATAGAACCTCAGGCTAAAACACAACAGATTGAATTTTTAATTAACGCCCTGCTTTAAAGAACCGGCTTCAGTTCTTAAAAGCTCCTAAAGACAAAATGCAACATTTTATTTCTATGAGCTCAAGAAAACAAAACTAAATTCCTGCTGTGAGTTGAGTAAAACTGTACGTTAACATATCTTTGACACTATTTTACTGGTTCTGTGATTCAAATTTCATATTGATTTTTGATGTGTAAATATTAAAATCATATTATTATGTCTAGATGTTGGATAACTTGTGTGTGTGTGTCGCTACAGATCAGTTCTGGGAAGCTCTGGGAGGAAAAGCAGATTATCGCACGTCGACCAGACTCAAGGACAAGATGGACGCTCATCCACCCAGACTCTTCGCCTGCTCCAATAAGACAGGAAACTTCATCGTGAGTATTTCAAGAGAAACTGAGGGAACTGACCCTTTAAATCAGACAGAATTATACAACATGCATGTAAATGTACTGCTCTGAGGCCACAGTGCATTAATGAAGTGATCCTGCGTGTCAGATTGAGGAGGTACCCGGGGAGATGACCCAGGAAGACCTGGCCACTGATGATGTCATGATCCTCGACACCTGGGACCAGGTAAAAGCAACCAGAGCTGTGAAGAGACATGGATTCAAAAACAGTGCAATAAAAAGAGCGAATATGCACAAACCATTTCTATTTGTTTAGGTGTTTGTCTGGATCGGAAACGAGGCCCAAGAGGAAGAGAAGACTGAAGCCATGACATCTGGTAAAAACATCGTATTATCATAATTTTGCAAAATAAAAAACGTCAAGTCATATTTAAATTGTGAATCCCAAGAAAATACTGCACTTACAAAAGGATCCTTGCTAAAGTCTGGTTTCACATCCCTGTCGTCTTGTTCTGCATGTTCTCTACGGTCTTCAGTAATAACTTCTGGCCTCTTCCCTCAGCGGTCCGTTACATCGAGACGGACCCGGCCAACAGAGACCGCAGGACGCCCATCGTCAAGATCAAGCAGGGCTTCGAGCCGCCCACCTTCTCCGGCTGGTTCCTGGGCTGGGACCACGACTACTGGACCAGCGACCCTCTGGAGCGCGCTATGGCTGAACTGGCCCTGTGAGCCGTCACCTGACACCCCCCCCCACTGCTCCGCCACAATCATTAAGACTTTTCCAGCCGCAGTTGCGTCGTTTCTTTTTTTTTATATTCTGTTGTTTTTTTAAGGGATAGAGTTCTATAAATTAGTGTCTTCTTTCACTTTGTCTCACACGCTACACTGATGATTATACTTCTTAACCAACAAATAACAATCGAGCTTTAACAGATACACATACTTCCTGTAGGGTTTTGCAGTAAATCAGTTTTTAAAACGCCATTAAAAAGCCCACTGCCTATTTAAAGCAATACAACCAATGCCTTAAAATTCTTTCCTCTAGTTTACAGTTAACCTGTGGAACTCTTGAGCCTTTTTACAAGGTACTGCTGAACTTGAAGGATTCCTTCACAGACCTCAGTTTGTTTGTCACTTCTATTTATTTTTTTAAAATAGCAGATTTATTCCCAGGAAGCTTGAGTGATGCTGCAGTTGCAAACTTTTCACGGGAAACCGACGCTTTGCTGCTTTACGAGCTAGTTACGTCTCCTGTGACCCTTTCTCAGGTTTCCCTAAGCCTTGTTATCATTTCAATAAAACTAAATTAAACATGTTATGTCTCTGCTTTTTTTTTTTACCCACACTTTTAACAAAGGCACTTTTCTGAAAGAATGAAATCTAAAGAAGAAATGATTTTGATAAAATATTTATTTCAAGTCTTTACATGTGAAGATAAAACCATATCAAACACTAGTAAAGTGTACAAAATATGAGTTAGCTGCAAAAACTAACACAACCATGAATCTTGAATGAAATATTGATTTTTTTTTTAAACAAAGCAGAAATTACTATATCAATCGGATGTTTCTCTCAAGTCTAAAGAGGAGAGAAGTGAGAGACAGAAGAAGAGAAGCTGCTTCGTGGTCATGCTGCGACCATGACCTTTGTAACAGGGTTTTGGATTCCGCAATAAATAAATGAATAAAGGAATCATATCAAAGTTTATCAGGACAGTACAAAGACACTTCAGTGTTTCATGAAGGCTAGCATCATCTCCATTGGCAGCGGGAAGATGATGGTGGAGTTCTTCTCGGTGGCGATGGTGCTGAGGGTCTGAAGGTAGCGCAGCTGCAGGCCAGACGGAGACTCTGCGATCACCAGGGAGGCCTCCTTCAGAGCCCGAGAGGCGTTCATCTCTCCCTCCGCTGCGATGACCTGGAGAAGGAAACAGGGAGGAAGAGTAAGACCTCAGCATCAACAGTTAGATCTGTCGTTGTTAGGAACTAAAGATATTATTTAAACAAAGGTTTAGTTAGATTTGACAAGTATTCTGGTCTAGAAAACAAATATAAAATTCCTCCAGCCGAGAAATTTTGAATGTGTGACTAGTGCTCGCTGCCGGCTCGAGAGAGACATTCATAAAAGCTGCAAAGGCTAAAGATAAATCAGACTGGCTACTGGCTTGTATGGCTGTCTACAGACTGCCATGTGGCCCGCTCAGTAGTCATCCTCAATACCTCTTCGCCTTCTAAAAATGTGCTGCTGCTTGAATCGCAAAACATCTAAGACATCAAAGGAATCTTTCCTGGCTAAACACACTAGAAAAGAGAAAGCTACACTCTAGCAAAGCCCTCGAACAACGTGCGATTATTCAAGAACTATAAGTCCCATCTGTGAAATAAAAACACTGTGAGAAATTGTTTCTCTGCGGACTTGTCATTTCTCTTTCCTGATCATCACCCTGACATATGAACGTGCAGGAGGGTGACGAGCTTTCAGAGGACGTTGGGGCGTCTTACCTTGGCTCTGGCCTCGCGGCTGGCCTCCGCCTCAGCCGCCATCGCTCTCTGGAGCTGTTGGGGCAGCTTGACATCTTTGATCTCCACCCGCTTCACCTTGATCCCCCACTCATCTGTTGCATCATCCAGAGTCGCCTGAAAGGGCAGAGAGACAGGTTCTCTAATGGGACCTTCATGGACGAGCCACCATAAGCCAACTAGCTTGTATTGTTTTAAACTGTTCTGCAAATGAAGCTCAACCAGGTTTTTGTCTAAATAAAATAACTTAAGTTCAGAGTAAACATTGTGTAAATGTACAAGAGGTGATGCCAGGTGCTTGTAATGCATATTCACACCATAATACACAATCCAAACATTACACTTCATTTACACATTAAAATGACATTAATAATCATTTTACTGCAGTCACATTAAACCGGCAATTGTTATTTAAAGTGCACGTCTTACTTTAAGTTTTATACATGAAGTATTTTATGAAGTCTTTAAACTGGCACCATCTGTTTGCATGTGTCAGATTTATTGTCTCTTGCGCCCACTGTCCCCTTTATCCCCCCCCCCTCTTGTCCTCTTCTGTCCCTTGTCCACTAAATGCCTCCTTGTTGCTGATTGGCACTTTGTTTGTTTTCTTGTAAACTTACACAATGTGTGTAACTGCTGCTGAATGTTACCTGCATGCTGTGTGCGATCTCTTCACGGTCAGACAGGATCTCCGCCAGGTTCTTGGTTCCCAGGACGTTCCTCAGCGTGGTCTGGGCGAGCAGTCGGGTGGCGGCGTCGGCATTGGTGATGTTAGCCACGGCCTGGGTGGCATTCTGGACCCGGTAGTACACCACACCATCCACACTCACGGTCACAGAGTCTTTGGTCAAAACCTGAGAAGGAAACAGGAAATAACATGAAGACAATGTTTAATCTGGTTTATTTGTTTTATTTGCCAAATAAGTGAATTAGCTTGGAAGTGTGCATGTCCTACCTCTTGTGGTGGGATATCGAAGGTGATTGTGCGCATGTCCACGTTAATGAAGCTGTCAGTGCAGGGCAGGATGAAGAACAACCCTGTGGAATCACAAGAACAACAAAAACTAAAGCACTGTAAACACAATAATGAGGAAGCGTGCACGGTTCACTGCCTTGGGTCATGGGTCAATCAGAATTTGACGCTAAATATTTATCCAATCAGTACAGTGTCCCTAAAACCAGAGGCCTTTGTATTAATGCAGCTACAGTTCCTGTAATGTTTGTCTGACGTGGTTATAAACACACAATTTAAAGCTGACAGACAACTAGAGCCACCCGATATGAAGTTAATGGGACTGATGCTGATACCAATATTAGGGAGAAACACACTTCACCGATATACTTCATTTATAACACACACGTATATATATATATATATATATATCTCCATCTTACGCCTCATAGAGTGCTTGGGTTCACAGCAAAAATAACAAAATATTCATCCCTCTTCAAATACTTATGGTTTGCACTGCACAGTATACATCTGCATAATCTTTGAGCCTCTGGGTTGTCATAGCAACCTACGTCACAGGGCCGGCTGCAACAGAAGTCATCAATCAGAAGTCGAAACCCATTAAAGACGAAAAAGACAAGACCAGTGAGGTCGGCTGAAGAGCTGGTCATGTGACTTTTCACTACAGAGGGACCACGCCCCAGAATCACAGACCTGACTGCACCACGACAGCAGAGCAGTTCTCAGGAGAAGAAAAAGGGCAGTGTGAACTAGAACTGACCCAGCACACCTGAAGTTAAGTTCACTCGATGTAAAGATGAACTTAATTACATGACCATCTCACGGTAACCCGTTTTTCTATCAGGCTAATGCCACACAATGACATCATCTGGCCAGGGACATGGTTAAAAATAACTGACGACTGATTCAGTGTAACAATGATCATCTGTTTGTCTATATAAGCTCCTTGAAAGATATTTTGGCTCTATACATTCCGCTTTGTTTGGGTCTACACGGTGCGATGTATCAGCTGGAATGATATCAAAATAACTGAATGATGATCTAGTGGGAAAATACTTTGAACTTATCCGTAGAAGAGCACTTAAAACACATGCTGGAAAAAATGTTGGAGTAAATTTAAATAGAACAGCTGGTGGATTGGACGTAGGGAACAAATATATACGGGTGAAAAACAAACAAGGGTTTCTGACCTGGTCCTCTGGCTCCTCCTCGCAAAATGCGCCCCAGGCGAAAGATAATGGCTCGTTCATACTCCTTCACAATCTGTGAACAGAGCAAAAACCACACAAATGGCTCAAATACATTCACTTTTTCTTCCAAGAGCAATTACCCTGCTTACTGAGGGTAACTTTTAATTGGCCCAAACTCCAGAGTTTCCAAAACAGCGAATAAACAGACTGAGCCATCCACAGTCATCTACTCTATATAGTCTATACCCAGCCAGCTTTGCTTGCACAGTGGAAAATAAACAGTGAACTTGACAAGCAGCTGACCTTAATGCACATCCATATGGAGATGGGAAGGGTAACCAGCATGAGCAGGAAGGAGAACCCCACCAACAGCCAGCCACAAACGCCAATGTCACCGTCTGGATTCTCCCAAGCTGGAAGAAAAGAAGATAAACACATGAATGAATACATGAATTCACCTGATGCACATTCACAACGGGAATAAATAAATAAAAATAGATTAAGAATAAAACAATAACAAAACAGCATTTAAAGCACTTCCACATGGCAGATTCTTTCAGAAGTAACAGGAAATATTTTCTCGTTAAACCATCTATACTTTCTGATCCCGTCATGCATCAGCACAGCTTTTTGTTAATGATGGAGGGGGGAATAAAAAAATACATAAAATAACTTGCTGCCGTTGAACGACTCGCTGCTAACTGATCCCCAGAAAAGACTCAGGCCTTACCCGCTTGACAGTTCTTTCCTCTGGTTTCTCGCATGGTGACTTCTATGCTGTTGGCATCCTTTATGTCCATTCTGGCCTGATACTCTAATCAGGGAAAACATCAGGGTCAGGCTCAGTGTTATAAATGAAGTGTAATAAAATCGAGTAGATAGCTCAGCCAACATTACTACCGACTTACTGTCATGAGTTGAGACCTGGGAGGAAGCAGGAGGTTTCTCTACATGTCGTTGGGAGGGAAAGAGCAGATAAGATCTTGCTGGAATAAAATATTTGTACCAAAGAGCCATTTGAGACCAGCTGAGAGGGAAAGGTCGCGTGAGGAGGACATTTCCACGACATCCCTTTAACAGCAGCAGCTCAATAATCGATACTGATTAGTATTGAGCTCAAAGGGATTTCACCCTGTGTGACTAAAAGTAAATCGGCTACAATGCTAACTAGTGTAAGCTAGTTCATCACAGACTATACCCTGAGCAGGCTTTCAGCTAATAAAATAGTTTTCCACCGAAACAAGCCTTCAATGATAAATGTATTAATTGACGTTTATCTAACCCTCAGAGAAACAGTTGTTGAAAACAGTTTGATTTTAAAATGTGCCTCGTAGCAAACCCAAATCAGCTTAATTCGGCTGTGTCTCAATTTATGTCGCACTGATAAATCCACCATCAAAAACCGTTAATAACTGTTACGCTCGCTAGCATTAGCATGCTGGGGGGGCAGGCGAGTTAGTGGACTAACGGTTGCTCTGGGGTTGTTTAGCCAGAGTTAGCAAACAGGGTTTTAAGCATTTAGCTTGACATTTTCCCAGCAGGAGGAGGGAGACACAGTTCGGATCTGAGGGGGCTGTGAATGATGGAGGGGGGGAATAAAAAAATACATAAAATAACTTGCTGCTGTTGATCAACTCGCTGCTAACTGATCCCCAGAAAAGCATCAGGCCTCACCAGACTGACAGTCCTTTCCTCTGGGTTCTTGCACAGGGACTTCTTTGCTATCGGCGTGCATTTAGGCCAGTTAAAATAAATGTGGCTCTGGTTTGTGAGTGTGTTTGTCCTGAAGTGACCGTGGATCCAGAAAGGGCAAGGTCAAATCGTGGCAGCGGTAGCTCCTGGAGGCACCTCTGGTGTCAACAGAAACTGCCACTGATATGTGAAGGCAACTGCCTTTGTCGCCACACTGTTTGGAGGCAGCTGCCTTTGCTGTCACACTGTTTAAAAGGCAGCTGCCTCCAAACAGTGTGACAAGCTCTGTTGACGAGTGCGACAGGTTCTTCAAAATTTGAAGCAATGTTATAACTATGCATTCAGCAGCTACACGGTACATGTTAGAAACACTAACTGGCTGAAAACAATTTGCTTTTAAAATGTGCCTCGTTAGCAAACCCCAGTCGGCTTAATCCGGTTGTGTTTCAATTTATGTCGCACTGATAAATCCACCATCACTGTTACGCTCGCTAGCACTAGCATGCGAGGGGAGCAGGCTAATAAGTGGACTAACGGTTGCTCTGGGGTTGTTTAGCCAGAGTTAGCAAACAAGGTTCTAAGCATTTAGTTTGACATCTTCACAGCAGGAGCAGGGAGACAGAGTTTGGATCTGTGGGGGCTGTGAATGATGGAGGGGTGGAATTAAAAAAAATACATGAAATAACTTGCTGCCGTTTAACGACTCGCTGCTAACTGATCCCCAGAAAAGCGTCAGGCCTTACCCAACTGAAGGTCCTCTACTCTGACTTCTTGCATGGGGACTTCTTCCTTGTCGGAGTCCATCACAACCATTCCGTCCTGATACTCTAATCAGGGCAAACATCAGGGTCAGGCTGATTGTAATAAAATCAAGTAGATAGCCCAGAATACATGACCGAACCCGATCCCGACCCAAACGTTAATTCAACATGTTTCTCTGAATCCAGCCCAACCGCTTCAGGTGTCATCAATCTAAAAACAAAGTACACAGGTGTCTTTGTAGCAGCAGTTGAACTGCAATACACTGCTGCAAGGACACAGGATTTAATGACATGCCAAAAGTAATCAATATTTTTGATTTACTCTTGTAAATGTACTTTATTTGTAGGTTGCAGCCAGTAGCAGCAGTGACACTAAGAAAGGTGGCATTGTCTGTAAGTAAGTAAACTACTGTTGCAGTTAATGTTGTATTTCTTGTAAATCGCTGCACCGAAGACCAAACCAAACTGTACCATGATTACTGTTTCTCCCCTGAAGTAAAAGATTGGTCCCATTTAAAGTCATCTCCATCCACGTATCCACACCCACTGCCCTGTTTGCAGCTTTAGCTTAAAATCTAACACATGACATGCAACCAAGTCAGTGGCTTGAGATTCTTACCTTCACCATGGGCCATATAATGCCTGCCTGGACCTACAGACAAAGATTCAAAGTTAAAACTTGCATTATGCATTCAAAGGCTGCACGTTAGAAACACTAACTGATGTTTTAAGCACAGTTGCCATCACTGTGTATGTGTCGATATTCCCTGTGATGGGAAATCTGAAAATAAAGAGGAAACAACGAAAGTGTGTTTTGTGAAAAGGATCGACCTAGAGCTCAAGTTATTAATACCGATCAAAAAACGTTACTAACCGTTACGCTCGCTAGCACTAGCATGCGAGGGGGAACAGGCTAATTAGTGGACTGCTGGTTCCTCTGGGGTTGTTTAGTCAGAGTTAGCAAACAGGGTTTTAAGCATTTAGTTTGACATTTTCAACAGCAGTAGGAGGGAGACACAGTTTGGATCTGTGGGGCTGTTAATGATGGATGGGGGGGATTAAAAAAAATACATAAAATAACTTGCTGCCATTGAACGACTCACTAACTGATCCCCAGAACAGTGTCAGGCCTTACCAGACTGATGGTCCTCTTCACTGGGTTCTTGCACGGGGACTTCTACGTAGTCCATTCTGGCCAGGTCAAAATAAATGTGGTGTGTGGGTGTGTTTGTCCTGAAGTGACTGTGGATCCAGAAAGGGCAAGGTCAAATCGTGGCAGCGGTAGCTCCTGGAGGCACTTCTGGTGTTAACAGAAACTGCCACTGGTATGTGAAGGAAGCTGCCTTTGTTCTCACACTGTTTGGAGGCAGCTGCCTCTTTTGCCACACTGCTTGGAGGCAGCTGCCTTTGTTGCATCACTGTTTGGAGGCAGCTGCCTTTGTTGGCTTTGGAGGCAGCTGCCTCTTTTGCCACACTGCTTGGAGGCAGCTGCCTTTGTTGCATCACTGTTTGGAGGCAGCTGCAGCCGTTAGCGTGACTGAACTGTGATAAACCAAACTGTGATAAACCAAAGGAGAAATGTACATTTTTATCCTTGCTTTAAATTCTACATTTTTTAACCAAGTTTTATTCTCATGTCTTCAGTATTTATATGTACAGAGATCCCACGACTGGTGCCATCTGACATTTTTCCAAGCCAAGTACTGTAGTATAACCAGCAGGTGACCCTGAATGTTTAATGGGACTTTGGTGACTTTAGACAGTATTACAGTGAAGTTATTGAATAATATTAATAAATATTTCCAAAAATTATGCAAAATCAAATATTTCCAAACTAAGTACTGTAGCATAACCAGCAGGAGACACTGGACGTGTGACGTGATTTTGGTGAGAGTATACCGTATCACAGTGAAGTTATTGAATACTTTTGTAATCTCTTTTCGGTGTTGCACTTTGTAGACGGTCCCTTCACTCGTCTCACAGCCGGCTGTACATAGGGACCAATGTCCTGTGTCCATCTCGAGTCAAACTGATGAAAACTGTCTTGTAGCCCGTTGTCCACCTTGCTGCGGTGGGAAAGAGGCGTGGTTTGTGTTTTAACAACGTTTCGCATATGACTTATTGATCCGGGAAGTTCGAATCTGTGAATGTTTCCAACTTTACCGAACTGGAGTTAGATTGTTTTCTAACGTACATTCATGTGACTAGCATAGTGATGTAACCTCAGACCATGATGCCCCTACTTCTCTAGATCTGAGTTTTCCAAATCACAACCCCACCATTGAAACAATGGAGATTTAATTCACATCTACCTGCCAACGACCCATTCGCAGACACCTTATGATCGAATTTAAAATTATTGTTTATTACCGGATATGTCAAGAGGAACCTTATGGGAATCTAATCTAAGGCATACTTAAGTCAGTTCTGCTTGTGATGTATAATGAGGCTTTGTCGCTTGGCCGTCTCCCTCCAACCCTGATGCTACAGTTACTCTTCTCTTCTTTAACATATAGAACTTACTGTAGTAAAATACTGTACCAGGCTTTGGTATTCCACAAGAAATAGATGAATAAATGAAACATATCAATGCAACTTAAACATGGGTCAAGTTGAGACAAACTTGAAACCTCAAACAGCTCACAGCGAACCAGAGCTCCACATTCACACGAGGCAAGAAGCACGAGGGACAAACTTGTCTCAGTAAAAATAACAATATGTCAAATTTACTTTGGGGGATCAACAAAAAACATGAGCATTGTTTTTGGTTCTTTCTCTTGTATTTTTTTCTGTGGAAACCTTGTTACATGGATGCTCAATAAACTATATTTAAAAAAAACAAAAAAGATGAGAAGTCAGAGGCAGAAGAAGAGAAGCTGCTTCGTGGTCATGCTGCAAGTGAACGTGACCAGTAACAGTTTAAATTCATCTTAGAGCAGGTCTAAATATAAAGTTACTAGGCTATGTAGCTGTAGTTTAATAATCTGTCTCTGTTGCAGCAATACATTTAACATATAGAACTTACTGTAGTAAAATACATGATCAGGCTTTCGGATTCCACAAGAAATAAATGAATAAATGAAAATATATCAATGCACATTAAACATGGGTCAAGTTGAGACAAACTTGAAACCTCAAACAAGTCACAGCAAACCAGGGCTCCACATTAACACGAGACACTCGTCCCTCCTGGACAAACTTGTCTCAGTAAAAGTAACAATATGGTGATAATACAGAGGTGAAAAGGTTGAACAGGACGTCTATGGACAAAATTCAGTGGTAAACCAGGACTGTGTTATATAGATGGTCATTTAAAAGAATGTGCTCGGCTCAGGCGTACGAGACCTAGACAGTTGAAATTATGTGAATATGATGTTTGAGGGACGTTAACCTTTAGTAAAACATTGTTTAGGTGGTTTGCCGAGTCGTTAATATCTTTGTGTAAATATGTTCTCTAAAATGTTGAGTCACATTTATACACTTATACATTTATAAGTGATTCATTTTATCATTAAGCTTTAATCATTAAGAACATTTACTGCTTTGTCAACAGAACCTATTTTAAATCTATATTCTGAATGTAACAGATGTTCATTTAAAACTGAGTAATGAGTCGCACAAAACCTTATGACACTGGGTATTTATCATTGTTTGTGACTTTTAACTTGTCCAGTGGGACACGTAAAAAATATTCTGCTCTACAAAAATAAAGAATTAAGAATAACGCTCGTCCTGGACAAGTGGACAAGTGTTAATGTTGAGCCCTGAAAAATATAACAAACTTAACTTGAATGCATTTATATATGTATATATATGGTAACACTACTAAGTGAGACATGGACTAGACACTGCAATGTACATTGACAACCCTCCTGTTATCTATACGTCAGAAGGAGGAAGCATATAAGAACTGCATATTACTTGGCTTGTTGCACCCAGAAAGAAGGAAAGAGACAAGATACTGCGGTTTAAAAAACAAACATGCAGTCATAAAATCATAGTGTTCTCTTCACAGTGCATAGAAGTGAGATTTTAGACTGTAAAATGAAGCGATGGCAGTAAGTTAAGGCCTTTGGCTGAAAGATTTGCATTAAATGTCATTCGCTGCTTCATCCTGAGCAGACTGAAGCCTGACAGGGGGTTGAATACACATGTGGCTGACGAAGATGAAAATGTATGTAAATATGAAGTGTTTGTTGTATTTTGTCCACCAACCTGAACGTTACATATACTGTGTATGAATAGAAAGTGAACTGTAAACATATGACAGGCAGCAACATCAAGCCTGAAAACCAGTCGGAATCTATGTGACCCATCAGCCAGGTCTTCAGTTTGTAATCTGAGATTACAGTAATGACAGTATGTCCTGGCGTGTGTCCCTGCAGTCCTATTTCTAGATCGCTGGCCAATACTTTCTAAACTCATTTAATACTTATTAAAAGTAGTATTTGATACATCTCCATTAAAACGTTTGAGTGTGTTCATGCATTCATACACATACTGTATTCACAACACTCTCCTTGTTGAAGCCTAAAAATTTGTGGAATAAATAAAGTACAGGTTCGTGTTTGAACCATTTTACTTTGAAATTCAGTGAAAACATGTCATGGCACAGCGAACAGCTAAAAACCAGAGGTAGGTTTCTGAGGATTGGCAGTAAAGCCATTAGAGCCCTCAGATGGATATTGGGAAAATAATTATGACACGAAGAAACTGGCAGTGGTTGTAGTAGTGCCATGTCAACAGGGGATATTAGTTAAATAAATACAAGGATGTGTATGTGTGTGCACAGTTGTAAGGCTGCATATCCAGCTGGCACTTTCCTTTAGTGTTTGAGAAAGGGATGATGAAAGGTTTGTACTTCCTGCCTCTGTTTTGACAGTCAGGGGAACCTGCAGGATAAAAGCTATACCACCTGCTGTGGTACGGGTCGTTCACAATAACTGTTTTAAAATACTGTAGCGACGCATCCGCTTTGGTCAGATCTGAGCACATGTAACATGTGACACAAGTTACATTTCAATTTTTTAACTTCCCCTCATCTGCTGAAGATCTTTGACAGATCTAAAAGAATCATTTTCTGCAGAAATGGTGGTTTGGAACAAAATAACCTAAGACCCACAGGCTTGAGAATGGTCCTGGTTACTAATCACCAGAGAGGTGGAACATACACCTGAGTGTATGCTGGCGGTCGACTATAGGCTTTGTGGTGTGTTTAAATGCAAAGAGGGTTCGGTCACAAGTGTGGATCTTTTGAGCAAAGCTTGGTGCTTCCTCATTCAAAATCACAACTTCCTGAACTGGATACAGGACCTAAATATGTGTAAATGATGTGCGAGTATGACAGATGAGAACAAAGACTCCTCAGCGTTTCATGAAGGCTTGCATCATCTCCAGTGGCAGCGGGAAGATGATGGTGGAGTTCTTCTCGGCGGCGATGGTGCTGAGGGTCTGAAGGTAGCGCAGCTGCAGGCCAGACGGAGACTCTGCGATCACCAGGGAGGCCTCCTTCAGAGCCCGAGCGGCGTTCATCTCTCCCTCCGCTGCGATGACCTGGAGAAGGAAACAGGAAGGAAGAGTAAGACCTTAGTATCAACAGTTAGAACTGTCGTTGTTAGGAACTAAAGATATTATTTAAACAAAGGTTTAGTTAGATTTAACAAATATTCTGGTCTATAAATTATACAAATCAGTTGTGGTTTTTCTCAAATTATGAATTTAAAGAAAATTTGATTTATGTTACCATTTTTAAAACTTAAAATCAATACCATTATCTTGAGTTGTGTGTCAATGCATGTTACATAATGTTGCATGAATCTCTGCTGACTTGTCATTTCTCTTTCCTGATCATCACCCTGACATATGAACGTGCAGGAGGGTGACGAGCTTTCAGAGGACGTTGGGGCGTCTTACCTTGGCTCTGGCCTCACGGCTGGCCTCCGCCTCAGCCGCCATCGCTCTCTGGAGCTGTTGGGGCAGCTTGACATCTTTGATCTCCACCCGCTCCACCTTGATCCCCCACTCATCTGTTGCATCATCCAGAGTCGCCTGAAAGGGCAGAGAGACATGTTTTCTAATGGGACCTTCATGGACGAGCCACCATAAAAGTACCACACACACTTATCTCCTAAGCAAACGTGTTCACTTTTGACAGAAACATGTATTTATCAACCCAGATTTTCACTGCAGAAAAAGAGACCTCGCCCTCTTCTCCAGAAGCCAATTATCTTGTATTGTTCCAAACTGTCCAGCAGATGGAGCTCAACCAGGTTTCTGTCTTAAATAAATGACTTAAGTTCAGAGTAAACATTGTGTAAATGTACAAGAGGTGATGCCAGGTGCTTGTAATGCATATTCACACCATAATACACAATCCAAACATTACACTTCATTTACACAAATCTGGAACGACTGCACTTTGTTTGTTTTCTTGTAAACTTACACAATGTGTGTAACTGCTGCTGAATGTTACCTGCATGCTGTGTGCGATCTCTTCACGGTCAGACAGGATCTCCGCCAGGTTCTTGGTTCCCAGGACGTTCCTCAGCGTGGTCTGGGCGAGCAGTCGGGTGGCGGCGTCGGCATTGGTGATGTTAGCCACGGCCAGAGTGGCATTCTGGACCCGGTAGTACACCACACCATCCACACTCACGGTCACAGAGTCTTTGGTCAAAACCTGAGAAGGAAACAGGAAATAGCATGAAGAGAATGTTTAATCTGGTTTATTTGTTTTATTTGCCAAATAAGTGAATTAGCTTGGAAGTGTGCATGTCCTACCTCTTGTGGTGGGATATCGAAGGTGATTGTGCGCATGTCCACGTTAATGAAGCTGTCAGTGCAGGGCAGGATGAAGAACAACCCTGTGGAATCACAAGAATAACAAAGACTAAAGCACTGTAAACACAATAATGAAGAAAGCGTCTTCACAAATGTTTGAAAACGGCGCAGTGAATGAAATTCTGACAGAAGGCTAACTCAAGCTCTCTGTAAGTCTGCAGCTGTGCCGACAGCGACGCAAAGCTGTGGATATTTGCAGCTTTCATGAGCCTGTTTCAGTTCAATAATTGAATTAGTGCAATAAACACTACTAGGCATGTGCCTGAGTGAAATAGACATGTGCAGCCATTTAGCTAACATTAATACCACGCCAGTTAGGGACTTGTGGGCTGCATTTCCTGTCAGGATAATGTGTATTTAAATGCTGAGATCACAACCATCTGTTCGGGAGGGGAAATGAAGACAACGGCAGGCTCCTCGTGCCGTTTCCGCCACGACATTCCCAGCATTCTCTACGAATTTAGCTCCCGTCTTAATGGCACAGACAGCGTCTCTGAGAATCATCTTGTCACACGGAGGAAAATTTCCCTGATAAGCCTCCTAAAAAAAGCTTTTTTCATCAATAAACAGTTCATACAGATACAAAACAGACCTCATGAGCCTGGTTTTTAAAAAAAAAAATGTAATGGGACATGTTGAAGGTCACTATTTAATAACAGCTGCTGTAGATGGAGAGGGGGCGAGATTTCATGGGTGGGCGTGAGGGGCATTGTGGGAAACCAGATGCAGAATTCAACCTATGCATTGGCTCCTCCAGCTCCTAAGGAACGAGAGGTTTTATTGGCAGAGAGCTATTATTACCGTGTGCTGTCATAAAAAAGGAGCCCCTGACTCTCTGAGGAGTCACATTTCAGCATTTTGAGAGGACACAGCCTGGTTTTCAGATCCAGTGAAAACAAGAAATCAAAACGATAAAAGAGACAGTGAATTATGAGATGTATGCAAATTAATCCTTGTGGGAGTCTGTATTTTTATTTAAACAAATTCACTGCCTTTCAAAAACAGAAGAGGCATCAGTGAGAATAGGATGATAAAGGCATTAAGATCTCCAACAGACACATGTGCCGTAGCATTGCCAGACAAACGGCTCTGGAGTGGGGTTTCAGTTAGTTGTGTACGCACAAGTGCTCGTCTATGTGGCGGCATGTCAACTGGTTGACCTTTGACCTGGGATCTTGTGTTGTTGTTATTATTGGTCCTACATATTTTTCCATTTTAATTTGAACCAGTGATTTTACCATGACGACTCCTGTCATCTTGCCCACCAGAGAGCAGGAAGTGGAAGGGAGGGAAACAAAGCTCTACACTGTGATTTTTATCAGCTGTTTATCGCAAAAAAAAAAATACTGACCCAACCCTAATCTGGACTGTGTTTCAATGCAGTTACTATTGTTGGGATTTTTGTACATCAGCACATTAGATCTGAGATTAGACTGTGACTTTAAACGTGTCGACTCTCAGATTTAATGGCGTTTAAGAGTCTGTATATTTACATTATGGGAACTTAGGTGTGTTTAAACACAGTCCTCTAGTTTCACAACAATGGTCCTAAACATGCAGCTCTGGCATCTGAAGATAACAAAGATAGGCTGATGTGCACGGTTCACAGTGTCCCTAAAACCAGAGGCCTGTGTATTAATGCAGCTACAGTTCCTGCAGTGTTTGTCTAACGTGGTTTTAAACACTCAATTTAAAGCTGACAGACAACTAGAGCCACCAGATATGAAGTTATTGGGACTGATGCTGATACCAATATTAGGGAGAAACACATATGAACTTCATTTCACACACACACACACACACACACACATATATACACACTCAGTGCTTGGGTTCACAGCAAAAACAACAAAATATTCATCCCTCTTAAAATACTTATGGTTTGCACTGCACAGTATACATCTGCATACTCTTTGAGCCTCTGGGTTGTCATAGCAACCTACGTCACAGGGCCGGCTGCAACAGAAGTCATCAATCAGAAGTCGAAACCCATTAAAGACGAAGTACAAGACCAGTGAGGTCGGCTGAAGAGCTGGTCATGTGACTTTTCACTACAGAGGGACCACGCCCCAGAATCACAGACCTGACTGCACCACGACAGCAGAGCAGTTCTCAGTAGAAGAAAAAGGGCAGTGTGAACTAGAACTGACCCAGCACACCTGAAGTTAAGTTCACTCGATGTAAAGATGAACTTAATTACATGCAAATCTCACGGTAACCCGTTTTTCTATCAGGCTAATGCCACACAATGACATCACTTTGCCAGGAACATGGTTCAAAATAACTGTCGACTGATTCAGTGGGAAAATACTTTGAACTTATCCGTAGAAGAGCACTTAAAACAAATACTGGAAACATTTTTGGAGTAAATTTAAATAGAACAACTGGTGGATTGGACGTAGGGAAAAAATATATACGGGTGAAAAACAAACAAGGGTTTCTGACCTGGTCCTTTGGCTCCTCCTCGCAAAATGCGCCCCAAGCGAAAGATAATGGCTCGTTCATACTCCTTCACAATCTGTGAACAGAGCAAAAACCACACAAATGGCTCAAATACATTCACTTTTTCTTCCAAGAGCAATTACCCTGCTTACTGAGGGTAACTTTTAATTAAGTAAAAGCAAAACAACGGTTCAACGGCTTCTAAATGCAATCAAATAAATACACATAATCAAGGGGATGAGTCTGGAGCACAAACTCCAGAGTTTCCAAAACAGCGAATAAACAGACTGAGTCATCCACAGTCAGTTACTCTCCACCCAGCCAGCTTTGCTTGCACAGTGGAAAATAAACAGTGAACTTGACAAGCAGCTGACCTTAATGCACATCCATATGGAGATGGGAAGGGTAACCAGCATGAGCAGGAGGGAGAACCCCACCAACAGCCAGCCACAAAAGCCAATGTCAGCGTCTGGATTCTCCAAAGCTGGAAGAAAAGAAGATAAACACATGAATGAATACATGAATTCACGTTCACAATGGGAATAAATAAATAAAAATAGATCAAGAATAAAACAATAAAGCAGCAGCATTTAAAGCACTTCCACGTGGTGGCAGATTCTTTCAGAAGCAACAGCTTTCATCCATCTCTGAAAACCCACACCTTGATCAATGCATATTAAGGGTGTAACAGTAACAGTATGCATATTAGAAGGAGAGGTTTGGGTACAGGCCTTTCGGTACGGCACACACGTGGTCTGAACAAATGCAGCCACTGCATCTGCAGAACTTTGTGTGTGTGAGGAATTAAAGTTCTTGCCAACAATTCAGACCGGGGACAAAGCAATAACCTATAGTGTGTTGTATGGGCTGCAATTTTCTCTCTGAACCTGACTGAGCCTGAGATAGAACTAACTCAGCCTGACCCTGATGTTTTACCCAATTTGAGGTTCATGCAGTGCAATAAAATCGAGTAGATAGCCCAGCATACATGACCGAACCTGACCCAGACCCAAATGTTGTTTCAAAATGTTTCTCTGAATCCAGCCCAACCGCGTCCGGTGTCCTCAATCTTAAAAACAAGTTGCATAGGTGTTTTTGTAGCAGCAGATAAACTGCAATACACTGCTGCAAGGACACAGGATTTAAATTGTAGGTTGCAGGCAGTGGCAGCAAAGATCAAACTGTACCATGATTACTGTTACACCCCTAAAGTAAAAAGATTAGTCACATTTAAAGTCACCTCCATCCACGTATCCACACCCACTGCTCCACTGGTCAGTCACATCCTCTGCCCTGTTTGCAGCTTTAGCCTCAAATCTAAACACATGACATGCAACCAAGTCAGCGGCTTTTGAGATTCGTACCTTCGCCATCGAGCATATCATGCCTGCCTGGACCTACAGACAAAGTTTACAGGTCAACAACAACAAAAAACTTGCAGCAGTGTTACAGCAATTGCATTCAACGGCTGCACGTTACAAACAATAACTGACGTTTTAAGCACAGTCGCCATCACTGATGTGTGTGTGTGTCGTTATTCCCCTGTGGTGGGAAAATCTGAAAATAAAGAGCAAACAACGGAAAAGTGTCTGTGTTTATTATTATTATTATTGTTGTTATTAAGAGGAGGACCCTGGGAGGAAGCAGGAGGTTTCTCTGCATGTCGTAGGGGAGGAGAAGGAGCAGATGAGATCTCAAACTGTTTGAGCTACTTGAGAGCAGCTGAGATGGGAGAGGTCGCGTGAGGAAATGTCCACCACACCCCCTCAACAACAGCAGATCAATAATCGATACTGATTAGCATTGAGCTAAAAAAAGGTTAGATTTCACCCCGTGTGACTAGAAGTAAATCGGCTACAATGCTAACTAGTGTAAGCTAGTTCGACACGGACTATACCCTGAGCAGGCTTTTTTTTTTTTCAGCTAATAAAATAGTTTTCCACCGAAACAAGCCTTCGTTGACACACGTATCGATTGACGTGTATCTAACCCTCAGAGGAACGACGGTTGGAAACGGTTTGGGGGGTTTTGCTAACGAGGCGAATTATAAAAGCAATCGGCTTAATTCGGCTGCGTCTCAATTTATGACGCACCGATAAAATCCACCATTAAAAAAACCGTTACGCTCGCTAGCATTAGCATTAGCATTAGAGGGGGCAGGCTAATTGGTGGAGTAACGGTTTCTCTGGGGCTCGTTGAAGCCAGAGTTAGCAAACACGTTTTTTTTATTTAAAAGCGTTGAGTTTGACATGTTTCCCACAGCAGGAGGAGGAAGGAGACACAGTTTGGATCTGTGCGGGGCTGGGAATGATGGAGGAGGAGGAGGAGGGGGGTTTCAAAATGAATACATGAAATGACGGTGAACGACTCGCTGCTATAACTGATCCCCGGGAAAAAAAACGTCAGGCCTTACCCGACACACGGTCCTTCCCTCTGGGTGTCTGCATGGGGGCTACTTCGCTGTCGGTGTCCATTCCGGCCAGTTAAAAATAAAAGCAGCTCCGGTGTGTTGTGTGTGTGTGTGTGTGAGAGTGTGTGTGTTTGTTTGTGTGTGTGTGTTTGTGGGCGTCAGCTTCTCCCTGAGCTTTGACTCGCAGGTTACTGCTTTCCCAGGCTTGTGGAAGTGGGCGTGGCTCAGCCTGTTGATTCTTAAAGGGATAGAATCCAGTACAATTGAAGTAAGTTGTTCTTTAAAACAATAAAATAATAAATAAGATGGCTCCATACTGCTCCTGTGGTGTCATCCAAGTGTCCGTAAGCCCCGACCGCGTCATTGACACCATGTTTTTTCGCCTAAATGTCTCAAACTTGAACGCGGCTCCAGACATTAGGATATCAGAAGACATTTAAGCTCAGATCTTCAACACAGACACACACACACACACAGTGACATTAGAGACACTTGTGTACTCAGACTAGGTAAAAACAACACAACTTGGTCTTCGTGAACAGAAATGACGTTTGTGTTTGTTTGTATAGAGCAGGGAGGTGAGATGGGATCTGAGATCCTTTCACGGGACGCATGTGGGGTCATATTTTAATGCCAGGTGTGAACGCACGCACTCAGAGCGGTCCACTTGTGATCAGATAACAAAAACCACATGATAATACCAGGTGTGTACGGGGCCCAAGACTCCAACGGGTGGATCCTTCTTAAGTCAACCTATCCCAGGTAGTCATCAAGATGATTTCACTTTTGTAGAGTTGTCATGTCGTTCATCTTTACAATCAAGATGTCAGTGGTACATGAGGGAAATGTGATGTAAAGAAAAAGTAATAATCAAAACATTTATATTATATAATATAATGTTAGTGAAAGGGACAAATGTGACAAACCCAACGAAGAAGCTCAACAACAATAATGATAAAAATAAATATTGGCCCCACACCCACAGGAGCCCCTCCCAGGCCTCAGAGATACCAGCGGTGCACAGGGAATAAAGCCCGGTCCATCTCTGTGTCAGCTGGCAGCTAAATTAGCCAGCACTTCAAACTAGCTAATCTCAGCTGGCTATTTATAAGCCACAGTGCAGGATTAGTTAACAGCTGACAGACAGCACATTCTTCCATTAATAACCTCCCAAATTAACTTTCTGTTGTAATTCTGTCTATAAATCTGAAGCTACTGCAAAACCAGTCGTTCGGCTTCACGGCTGCATGACGCCAGCGACCTGAGACATGTCTGTTCCTGTGCAGCACAGAGCAAAGGAGGTACTTTCTGGTTTGTACATTAAGTGAAGACAGAGCTCTGAACATTTGAAAAGCATTTGTGAGCATGGCAGCTTTTTAAGACATGTACTGGACATACAAACATTTCATTATAAAATGTGTTTGAATAAAGTTTCAATGCAAATCTGAAGAATCAACCAATTATCCACAAAACACACTGAGCACCCTAGTCATGAGGCTGACACGGTGGGAAATTTCATGTGTTTCTGTTATTATAAATATTAAACTGCTCAGTGAGCGACCTGTTCGCCGAGTTCAGGTGGCACGTTCAGAAAATCCAGGCGATTCCAGTAAGTGTGATTATCCTGGGAAAGCAAAGGGACGGTGGAGTGTGCATGTCGGAGTGGCCCAGAGCTCCATCGCATCTAATCCTCTTTTAATTAGGGTGAGAGAAAATGCAGGACCCCTCTTGGATTAGTCACAGCACATTGACAAAGCACCAAGCTGGGACCAGTGTACAGGACTGCTGGCCAGTGTGGCCACTTAAGGTGCAGCAAAGACCCTCTCAAGCGTGGAAAAATCCGCCCCCCCCCCACCCCTCTGCCCTTCATCTCCCTGCAGCTACCTGGAGTTTGTCCTCCGTGCATCTAAAAACAAAGCGTCTCTGGTCTTTGTTGAACTGAGAGGATAAGTTACAGCATATGATTCGCTCATTTCCAATCCTTCCCCCTGTTTTTCCACTCTCACTTGATGGGATACTGTATCTGCGGTCACACTCGCTCCCTATTATCCACCCTTTTTGCTAAGCCTACAGGGTACTTTGCCCTCCTCGTTATCTCTCCCCATCCCTAACTATCTCTCTTCATGCTCCGTCTGTCCGTTCTCTCCATCCCTCCTCCTTTCCGTGGCCAATAATGGAGGCTCAGTCTCGTGCTGATGGGGATTGAGGCGAACAAAAGAATCAATTAAGAGCCAAATACTGTAGTCTGTGCTGCCACCTCAGATCTTTGAACATGTACAGACAGGGCCTACAGAAGCTGTGTCACAGTACAAAGTAACACAAGTTCTTTCAAGGCTTCAGCTCTACATGCTGGAGACACGTAAAATCAATTAATTCAGGATACATACAGCGCAAAGTAGGTTTTACTGCAATTCTTCTAAAGCAGTAATGCAACAGATTTTTCTGGTCTTCTCAGGATTTTTCGAGGTTAAAAACAAAGAAGCTTTAGGAGAAATTTGGGGTCTGATCAAAGAACAACAACCAAGTACATATTACTGTGGAGCTAATCCAGAAAAACTACCAGAGTAAATCCTGACCACAGATAGAAGTTTGAAGCTGAGTGTGTGAGGCCTCTCAGGAGACACTGACTCACTGCAGCCGTCCAGGTTTGGGCTGAAACCTGCTGAAGGTGACAGACACTTCACTGATTGATGAGCAGAAGGTGAAATTCAACCAGATTCAAATGTCTTGCACTGACTCGGTTATGAATCACTGCTCTCCTCTGTGACACTCGTGTCAATTGTTGTTTGTGTCTCATTGCCACAAACTGAGTTCAGCAATGAGCTTAACAGAGAATTAGCACAAATACAAATTACTTTCTTTTCCTTCAGCCTTAAAGAATTCCAAGTATTTGGTATGAGTCAAACCTTCCTATAACTCAGCTTAGTGAATAATGTTTTGTAAATAAATGTGTATTATATATATATCATACAAGGTCATGAATAATCTTGACATTTATAAATGTAACACCTTTTTAGAAACAATCATATTTTAATTTACATATTTATCTGTATTAATTCTAGGTTGACTATCGACAATTGATTCATCAGTTTGAGTGATTTCTTTAAATTAAAGAAAGTTAAGATTCTCAGATTTCAGTTTCTTAAATGTGAATATCTTCCGGTGTCTTTGCTCTGATGACATGAAGTGAATATCTTTGGTTCGTGGACAAAACAAGACATTTGAGGAGGCCATCTTGAGATTTGGGAAACACAGATCGACATTTTCTGACATTATCTGGACCAACAACTGATCGATTAATCAAAAGAATTCATCAATAATGAAAATTATCAATAATTACAGCCCTAATACTGACGTATCTAATAAGAATAATGAAAATAACTATGTCAAACTTTCCTTACAACAATAAACATAAGCCAATAAATGTTATCAAGCATTATTAAACTATAACAACAGTGGGGACCTACTGATATCCTATCTGATGTTAAATATATATATTAGTGTAACATCAGACTGGAAGATTGAAGCTTTAGAAGAATGAAGCGTCCTGAATGAGAAATGGTCAAACAGTGTTTCCTGCCTCACAGCCTGTGACACTGGGTGGCAGCATGTCCCTCTGAACAGAGAGAGCTCACCTCGCGTCTCCAGCAGAGGAGCTCGGTCTGTGGGAAGCGAGGGTCTCTGAGGGGGAAGCGTTGGAGCTTTCCCTGAAAAGATGTCAAACAGCACAGAAACCGCGTCTAAATCACGACTTTAAATCACTCCTGTCAAACTGGCTGAGAAATATGAGATAAAACTGCTGCTTTTTATGTTTTGACCCAATGTTCTGTCACTGAAAAACTTTCTTTCAATCAGTGGAAAAATATAAAAATAGCCCAGTTAAAACCAATAGATGTCCCTCGTTTTGTATTCTATATAAATATCCATATTATAAAGTTATAATGGGTCTTGTATATTAATTTAAAAATACCTATAGGGGCTTGTGAAAAATATAATACAATCTACTACTTTTTCATGTAGTTATTTACCTTGTTTGTTTTTGCATTGATCCTTTATTCCATGTACACAGCAGCTCATACACTAATCTACAGCGTAACCTAGAGCTGCTGTTCCATTACCACTGTGGTGTTTCATCCAATGAGATCTTCTTGTTCTACTCCAACAGACCGACAGTCAGAAAAAAAGATCCTGTGGGGATTTATCAACTCTGCATGAAAGAGCAAGTCGGGTCAATTATAAAATCACACTTCTATATTCCTCTTCTCTGTTTCTAGTCTGGCTACATTCCCACAGAATCAAATGCAACACACACACACACAAAAAGAAGCATTTCCATGATTGTACTGTATATAAGACCAGATTATCCTGGAAAAGTCTGTGAATAAGCCTCCGACGTACGAATTTCACTCCGAAAAGTTGACAGTGAAGATAGAGGTCACGGAGGTCAGAGTGAAGATAAGCTGAGAACTTGTAAATCCCGTCAATCTGTTTTCAAATTACTGCAGTAACAGCATGCGAGGTGTTGTTTCCGTGTATTATGGTAATGTAATAGCTGAGGCAGGCCTTGGTCTGCAGCTCGTGTTTGTTCGCAGGTACCGCACTCGCTGCGTTTGGCATTCTGCTCCACTTCTCCTGCCGAAATGAGTTCTCTCTCTCTCCCTCTAAACTTACAGAGGATGCGGCGCCCACACAGCTGTTCTCCCCTGAGCTGGCGTACATAAAACATAAAAGGCGAGCCTATATGAAAAATGCACAGAGCGCTGGAATATAATGTGCTTGATAACCTGCTGCTGTCGGGCAGGAGAGAGATAAAGAGAGAGGCCTGCCCTGGATAGATTCCTGTTTCTGCAGAATTCGTTTGACTGCGGGCTTGGATGGCTGCCTGTGCAAACATTTGCTCACCACGCTCAATCCATGGATCACATTACAAAGATTGATTGTTCACTTGCCTCTCACCCTCCACTATTTCATTGGCCGATATCAAATCAAATGGGATTCTTGAAAGGGGAGAATCCGAGGGGTGGAGTTGTTATGCACAGAATAAGTAACTGTGCTTCTCAGGCAGATGTGAGCGAGCTCGCATGAGTGTGTGTGTGCGTGTGTGTTTCCAGCAAATTCCTCCCCATTGTTCTCGAGGTGAAGTGAAATGCCGAAGTGCCAGGCGGAGAAAACAAATCAAAATGATTGTTACAGCTGAAAGAGTGGCACCTCGCAGCCGTGTTTCCACGCCGTCATACCGCCATGTAAATTAGCCGAGCCGCTGCGCGAACTTGCAAGGCAATTAATTTGTGACACGCAGGTGCTTCACATACCTACCGCCGAGTGATTGCAAAGTTCACAAAGAGGGAAATTAAACAAGGGAAACACCGGATTGTGTGCGTGTGTTCTCTTCGGAGAATTTGTAGTCCAATTAAAGCTCGGTGGGTTTGCGTTGCGGTGGCACAAACACTGCATCCTGTGGTTGTGCCAAACCCTGGCTTATAATCATCATTTCAGCTCGAGCAATTGCCAAATATTTACTCAGTTGTTTTTAGGGCCTCTGGGTACTGTATCAAGAAGCCTAACTAAGAAAACAATTGTTCAGGAGGCAGAGCGAAGGAGCAAAAACTCATAATGCAACAATGTGAAAGTGCCTGCGGTCCGCCGGTGCGCCACGGAGAACCAGATCGAAACAGACATTACTCTCAGTTCAAGGTGACCCGAAGCTTTTACCCCAGTCGTTTCCAACCAACTACACCAGCCAAAGTGAATCAGATCGGTAACTCTAGAAATCTGTGCAGCGGCTGGACGCCCACTCCCCTCCCTTCTTTAATCAATAGGGAAGTGGAAGCGTGTGAGCAGGTGATGTTGGTGTCAAAACTGCTCAAGAGGAAGTAAAGCAGCAGGATCAGGTGCTTTGACCCCAGGGACGGAAGGTCAGCACACAGGACGCTGGACTTTCTCTTCAGCTAACCTGCTTTCAAAATAACCAAACTGCTCCTGGAGACCCCGAGCAACAGCAGATTAGCCCCCCTCTGCCGCGTCGCGTCCTCCCCTGCAGCCAACACGGCCCGCGCTGCCTTTTTCCATTTCCCCTCCATGTCTTCCTCCCGCGCCGTCATTTTCCTACACCCTCCTCGCCGCTCTCACCCCCTCACATCGTTAGCATTTAGATAGTTGAGAGCAGAGGAGCTTGGGTAATAGGCTTTTCCCTTCCCCTGCATCCCTCTTTCCCCTCTTGCTCAAATCAGCTGAAGTAAGAGGGATTAAATCAAAAGAACAACAATGATGATGAGAGCAACTGCGAGGGGGCGAGAGGGAGAGTGTCAGGGGGTGGCGGTGCATAACGCTTGATCGGCTGTGAGCTCATTAACCCAGGCCTTGACAGAATTGATGTTAGAGGTGATTGGAGATTATCACATTTAGGAGATACTTCATCCCCTTATCTCTCTCAGCTCCCCTCCTCCTCCTCCTCCTGCCTTTTTCTCTCCTTTTCTCCACGGTTCCCTTTCTCTCGATTTCATCCAGGGCAGCTGCCCCTGGTTCCATTCTCCAGGGTACGGAGGGGGTGTATGTGTGTGTGAGTGTTTTAAGGGGAGGGGGGGGTTACCATCGACACCAGCTCCCGTGTCTGCTTGATCTCCTAATTCTGCTTCATTTAAACTTCATCAACTGTTCCACTGGACCGGAAGCGGAGAAGAATGAAAACAGCTTGTGTGGAAACAGGTTTTTCTCCCTCGCTCCTCTTTTGTTGTTCAATCTGATATGATTCCCCAAAGCTTCTGCAGCAGCGCCCCGACCTACGCCCACACACACACACTCTCACACACAGACACACACTCTTCTCCTTCCATCATGAAACACACACTCTTGCTCATGCATATAGACACCTGCACTGTAAAAAAATATAAAAGAATGTCCACCCTCACCAAGTCGTTTTTGTCAATGAAGTCCCGAAAGTTGAGTTCTCATATACGTAAACTTCCAGAAGTCAACTTTACTCTCATCCAGCAGAATAAACTTTATTTTGGTGCTCAAACACTGAATTGATTGACAGATTCACAAAGCGACGCAACAACAACAATTAGTGTAAATTGAGCAAATACAAATCTGACAAAACAACCCCAGATGATGTCGTCAGGATTATGTGGGTTTATGGTTTAAGACTTTAAATGTATAACATCAAAGCCTAAGTTATCAAGTGGGGGCTCTTTCATTTACCAGAGAATGATTTTATTATGAAGTACACTGTTGTTTTATGGGAATTGAGCGATTGAGATTTTGTAAAAGACTTTTCTATCTTTACATCCGTTCACCATGTGACTGCAACTTCCTGGAAGTTCAATGGTGAATTTATGGAGTTGCCCTTTAATCGACAACAGACAGACTCTGGTTAAAGTTTCTAAACTGTGAGGATTTTCTTTTCTTTTCTGTTTCGTCTTCACAAACTGATCATTGGGTTTTGGACAATTAGTTGGTCAAGATGAGAAGACTCAAAGTTTTATAGACAGAAAGATTAATTGATGATTTTCTTAAATACAAACTGATAATTTAAATATCTATAATTTGGAGCCTTCGTTTATATTTCAAGGTTTCAAAGTTGAAATTTACAGTGAATATAAAGTTACCTGCACTGCATTGATGCTGTAATTACTTGTTTATGTGATAACTCCTGTTCTAAAAGGTCTGTCCATTGTTTCTATCATTCAGGATAACGTTGTTCTAACGGTGTAAGATCTGGAAACACAACAACATCCCGAAATGAGAACCCAGCGGGGCAGGTTGAAATAAACCCCCCCAACAATTTAGCCATTTATAATAAAATGGTCATTTTGAGTAATAGCTTCACTGCCTTTAATTTCTTCCAGACTTACAAATACATGTTTGACTAATTTATAAATATTCCATCTGATTGTGTGACTGCTTTTGTTTTTTGACACATCAGACTTTTTTCTTGTATTGATGAAACGGCGTTAGCAATTAATTTTCTGAACACAACGTGACGATTACAAAATGTTTGAGGGGCCAGAACTGTGAAAGTAAGACCACAGTGTGGAGCTTTTTGCAGACACAGATTAGGAGAAGTCACTAATCCTGCCCTGGACGTCATGCACACCCCTCCCTCCGTCCTCCCCTCACACAGGGAAATTTAGCATGCCCTCTCGGCTGAGGCAGAAAATGAGATTACTGTATTTAAATGACTATGGTAATGGCGAGCATGCTGCCGGGCCCCTGTAGGATAAGGGATTTCTCCTGTGCTCATTGTTAGCAGTTTTGCAAAGTGCCATCGTCCTGCTCCGGCTCACAATGGGGATGTCATTTAAAAGACATTTCTCTTTCTTTCTCACTCCCCCCCTCGCTTCTTTTTATGCCCCCATGTTCCCCCGTCAGCCCGGTGTACCAGTCCCCAGGAGGGCAAATCTCTGAGTGTGTGTGCATGTGTGTGTGCGTGTGTCAACCTTCCCGACCCGCCGGTCCAGACATAAGGTGAATATTCTTCATTCAAAGCTGTACCACAGTGATTGGACACGGTTTGTCTGTTGTGGACGACATAATCCAATCTATGTTTGTAATGAAGTGTTCTCTCTGGAGACTGACACCATGTGTCCGCTGTGAAAACAGAGGCCAGGTGGCCAGAAGGTCAAGTGTCTAAATGTCCGGCCGTACCTGCACAACTCCGAGCATTTCCCAAGGCCTGGATTGATTCTGTCAACCCGAAAGGTTTGGTTTTAGATTGAGAGGTTTGGTGCAAAGAAGGTAAAATATACACAGTTTATTACCTTTAAAACAAACTGCAAACGAGTTGTTAGTAATTCTGCCTTTGGCCTTTTTTAAATAATAAACAGTTGCAACAAACAGGGAATCAGTTTGTTGACTGAAAAGAAATGAACAGCTATTTTTATAATTTATTGTTTTATAACCACTGATATGTTGCCTCAATTGATCAAATGACCTAATTAATTAAATGATTTATTTTCCCCACCAAAGAGGTTATGTTCTAATTTCATAATTTAATATCTTAATACATTTTAATACATATATATATACACACTATGTATACTAGATCAACAGATTGGTAGAAATATATATATATATATATATATATATATATATATATAGACAGACATCCAAATATCACATTTATCTATTGGAATAAATTAGATTTATTGAATTTAAATAAATCTATTTTCTAATTGATTGATAAATAACTTAATATATATAAACTGTATATACCAGCTCAATAGATTGACAGAAACACACATATATCATCCAAATATCACATTTATGTATTGCAATAGTTAAAAAGAATGAACATGAATTGATTTGTTGAATTTAAAATATGGATCAATTGAAGATAAAATACACTTTTTGATGATTACACTAAAACATTGTGTCCAAACAATGTTCTGTATACAGGGTTCTGTAAGAAACTCTAACAAGTAGGTAAAAGGATTAGGAGACAATAGACTTTTTTCAGGCCTCTTCCTCTGATGAATTTGTGACAGTGCCACTTTGTACTATTCAGTATAGATATATATAATAAATGAATGTTGAGGGCTGGGTGTCAATAGCTGCCTTGCTTTGTAGAATATTCTTGGCTTTATTTCTCAGGGTGGTGGAGGACAATCACAGTATCTCCAGAATCCCACGTCACTGAGCCATGTCAGCATTTAGAACAAAGGCTTGTGGCCAAATTAAATAAGAAAATGATCCTAATGCAATGCTGAAGCTAAGCCCTGATGGTGAGACAGTGGGGCTTTAACCAGAGAGGGGGAAAAAAGATGAGAGGAGCAGAGAAACAGAGGAGGACACTGCAGAGAGGGCTGCACAGAGATGGAGTGAAGGAGGAAAGAGGAATGCACTCAGAGGGACGGCAGGACGCCGACTGCGAGGCCGTGATGTTGCTGTTGCTTTTTTTCTCTGCGTCACAGAGCACTTCATCATAGGTGGGTTTTTCTCCAGGTTCCCTCCCCTCCTATCCGACCACCATCCCCATCCCCTGTCCCTCTCTGCCGCCGAAGGCCCCCCGCCGCAAGCCTGATCTATTGGTTTTCAGCAGCGCGTAGAGCGATAAATCATGGGAATGGGGGCCGGTGATGATTAGGTAGCGGGGTGCAGAGAGAGAGAGAGAGAGAGAGAGAGAGAAAGAGAGAGAGGAAGAGGAAGGGAAAAAAGGGGACAGATAGATTGGAGGAGGAGGGGTGAAGGTGGGCCCGGCAGCCTCGTGCACAGCAGACAGGTTACTGATGGTGTTTGTTTCTCAGAGGCCTGTACCTGTGCAGGGGGCAGATTCTCCTGGGTGTTACATAAAGGAGCTATGGGTCTGCCGGGGCCCGACGCAGCCTCGAGGACACATAAAGTGAGCTGGAATTACCCAGGCGCTGAGATATATACGGCCACGGCACCATTGCTTATTCTAGCCAAGCCCATTATATCAGCCCTGCTCCTGAGACGAAGAGGAGGAGGAGGAGGCGGAGGAGGGAGAGGAAAAGTGGGAACGAAGATGAGCCCATGGGAGAAGAAAATGTAGATTAATACTGTTGCATATTTTACCACAATTAAAACTTCATTTGTCTAAATGTGTGGACTTTAGCCTCATTTAAGTCTGGGTAGGGGAAATTAAGAGATTGACCAGAAAAACATTCACAGCTCAGGAGGAGAAAATACTTCAGATGCTGTTTTTGTTCCGTGGCATCTTTTTAAAAACGGATAGTTACACCTTATTTTGCCCAACTCCTGCAAATGGAGCCCCCTGTCAATTATTGATGCCTCCTCCCCATGTGATTATATAAATACTGAGGGGAATGTTGATGAGATTTGTCCGGAACCGGAGCAAAACCCTAATTTATTGCCTCATTGACAGAGATTATCCCGCCAAGCGCCCTGTAGCCTGTCACCTTTTCTCAGGTAACAAATCCCCCATAATGCACCCAGCCGCCATGTCTGGAGCCGAGGAGTCGGGAAAAACACAAACACGAACAGGGATGATAATGAACAAGCTTGTGTGTGTGACTGAGCGCGGGATGTGCCACAACAAGCCCCCCCCCCTCTCACTATCATATTGTACAACTCGATTTTACCCCTCGCCCATTTAATGGCTGTTCTCTGTTACTGTATGTTTCATCAGCGGCGCCGGGTGGCAGGTGGGAGGGATCCTGCCTTTGGAGGAGCGGAGAGGGGCTTTGTTTGCTTTAGTTTACACGCTCGCTCGTTGTTTGTTGCATGTTGGCGCGCCAGCTCTCTGCCGTCAGCCTCGCCATCATCGAGTCTGACAGCTCCGCGGCCATGTTTTGAAGCGCGGGGAGGAATTAAAAGATAGAGATGGGCGGGAGGGAGGGAGGGAGGGAGAGGAAGAAAAGATCCAGGTGTTGTGTGCTTTAACCTCACCTGCCGGGAGCCGATTTTTCTTTTCAGGATCTACGGGTTTGAGGTTCTGGATGAGGCACCATC
This sequence comes from Hippoglossus stenolepis, assembly GCF_022539355.2. Classification (NCBI taxonomy): domain Eukaryota; kingdom Metazoa; phylum Chordata; class Actinopteri; order Pleuronectiformes; family Pleuronectidae; genus Hippoglossus; species Hippoglossus stenolepis. The sequence continues at coordinate 4,437,823 of NC_061500.1, forward strand.
AGAGCTAATGTGGGTGATTCTCTTCTTTTTTCTCGGGTGCAGGAGGAGAGGAAGGTGGGGGGGCCCCGTAGGATTACAGAGATGATCCTGCCATTCATCTTAGCTCTAAACAGAGCCCCGTCTTCCCTCCCCAAACCCTGCTAATTCCCTTTTGATGAGGCGTGCTAAATAAATCCTATTTCCACGCCTTTATTCCCAACCGACTCCTGGAGCGTAGATCAGGGACGCAGATTTTGGGGGCTTCTGCTGCCGTTTGGGACCCACAATGGAGCCTGTCTGCATGGCGGCCCATTCCGACCAGTCAGCCTCATTATACTTTCACCCCAACACATGCCCAGTGGCCCACAAACACACACACAGAGGGCAAGTGACACATTTACACATGTAGTTCCACAGGAATACGCCATGATGGCTTTGTGCAATTGCTAGGACAAATGCTGGACATCATGTCATATACTTCAAATTGGTGGTTGAGTGTAAGAGGATACTCCAGGTGACTGTGTGTGTGTGTTTGTGTGTGTACGAGTGTGTGTGTGTCTCCCTCCTGTCCTGTCGGCCCTTCCACTCTCACATGCTGAGCCCCTGCGCTCGGCTATGACGCTAACAAGCTCCTCCGTCTCCCCTGCTCTGTCTACACCAGGGCCCGGTTATTAATGGGGACCAGCTGGGAGTGGTGAAGGTACATGCACAGCCAGACAAAGCCCCATATATAATCATAAAGTCATAACAAACGACCCGATGTAAATGAGGATGGGAGTATTTTCAGGGAGGCTGGGTTTTTGGAGAGAATAGGGCCACGGTAAATGGAGAAGCGAGGCATCATCTGACATCAAAACAGCCATGTGCCCTCTTGGATGGCTGGCAAAGACCTGCCTACCTGACCTCTGACCTCCCCCTGGACACGGCAGACCGGGGGTCAAGCCTTGAGAGGCTTCAGAGCGCCGAGTGGTTCTCGGACGGCTCATTTCTCTGCTGATGGGGAAGTTAGCCTGAGAAGAATGCCTCCTCCGTACGTGTACAGTCAAACAAAAGACAGCTTTCCAGACCCTCTCCACGCTGATAGGCTCTTTGACATATGGCACCACCAGAACAGGGGCTTCAGGACCTGGCCGGCGTGCAGAATATGTTTTATTTTGAGATGAAATAATGATTATGATGTATGATTACAAGCGGTGAGAATCCTGGCCTGCTCATCTGCAGTGTGTCTGCATTGGCAAGGCTTAACCAGACACATGCTTCCAATTAGCTGGGCTTCTTCATGTAAATGCTTCATAAATTATCCCCCCCTGCCTCGGGATTAGGTGCTCATAAAGCGAGCGAGCATCTCAATAAACAGCAAAAGGTTGTGTGCGGAGAGCAAATTAGAGGGACAGTGTGAGGGGAAGCACAGACGTGGAATGGCAGAGGGAGGGAGGCACGGTGAGGTGGGGGACCCTGAACAAACTGTATTTATAAAAAGTGCAAGAGATTGTGCTCCATCAGGGCAATGTGAGAGGTGTCATGTTACAGAAAAGTAGCTGCTCAAGTCCAAACTCTTGGCATTGTTTAAATTTTCTGGCAGTTTTTCAGGGCAGCTGGGGTGAAGTGCCGGTCACAGGCGCCGACGCAGAGCGAGAGACAGTCCAGAATATTCGGATAACTTTCCAATTTTAATAACATGCAACATTATAATTTAATAACAGTCAACTTTAAACTCACCAGGGACGAGAGACATTCATATAGTGCTCGGGAAGAGATTCTATTTTAAGCAAATCCAATAATATAGGAATAATCATTAATATTCCAAACTGATCTAGAAAGCTGGGTAAGGAAAATGTATTACTGTATGTAATAACTCTTTTTTTGTTCTTCCCTGACCCATATCCCTCCACCAGGTTAATGGATATCCGTGTAGAATTGTTCAGCCTTGGCGAAGGAGTGCGCGCCGGAGTTTCACTCCAATATCATTGCCGATTATCTTTATGATTTATCATTTGCTCGGTCAATAAAATGTCAGAAAATAATGAAAGAGTCCGAAGTAACATCTTCACGTTGACTGAAAATCTATCCATCAATAAACATAATAGGTTCATGTCAAGCTGCAAAGCAAATGCCTGATAACAGACTCCCTGCACCTGCATGGGCTCCACCAACTAGATCATGAAATAAATGAGTCCTGCTGAACCTATTAGTGGGTTCTGTCGGCCCCTTCTAGTATGTTAACGACCAATCAGAGGCCTGATAACAGTCAAATCAGGTGGAAAAACTGAGTAAAGGTCGATGACACTCAATTTACAGTGACGCAAATGGTAAATTACAACAAATCCGGTTTGTCATTTTCAGTCTGAGACAAAACAAGAATCATAACAAGGTGTCAACTTTTAAGAAAATACTGCCGTGTTCTCTGACCACAGAGTAAAACCACAGCTTCTATAAATGGCGCAGGCTGTCTGGGAAATACGTGACGGGATAATTCGATGAAGCCGGTGTTCCTCTGTTCAATCAAACCCACAATAGCCGCCGCATTACGAGAATTAGGCCGTTTGGTTTGAGCAAAGGTGCGGGGTGAGCGGGAGGTTTTTGAAATCTGCCGGGAACGTAAAGCGTCTGTAAACACGAGGCACAAAAGGGCCTTAACGCACTAAAACCTCGGGCCAAAATGACCACACAATGGACTGTCTTATTGAGTTGGCCCCGAGCTGTGGGAGAGAGGCTGTTTAAGAAGACACAGGGTGGGAGTTAAGCTGAGAGAGAGAGACAGAGAGACAGAGAGAGAGATAGAGAGAGAGAGAGAGAGAGAGCGCAGCATGACAGACACTTGTCCATGTAACAGCTCTGCAGAAACTCACACCGGGCTCTCAACAACACTCTGCTTTACTGTCGATCACCAAGACACTCAGCAACACTGGCTGTCACCTATACATGTAATATAAATGCAATCTCACTTCTTCTCTGTGATATATATCGACCATCTCAGAGGGGCAGGCAGAGACTGACACACACTCTCACTCACTTCTGAATACAGCACCATACACAGTCAATAACAGAATGGGGTGTGAGATTAAGCCTAAGCCCACCTTCTTTTCATGTGGCAGAGCAGCCGCTGCCCCGAGATCTGGCACCAGATGGCGCTGTGCTGGTCGGTGCCAGGAGATAATCGGGACAGATCGGGCCGCATTACTACCCATTATCTTCTAATTATTCTTGTGTGGAGCGCTGATCCTGCCGTTTGTGTAAGTGGATGGCACAGAGAGCCTGTCGCCCCCGGCAGCACGAAAATCCTCCCCGCTTCCCTCACCCCCTCTGGGAATGAAGCGAGAGATCAGCCGGGGGAAGGAAGAGTAGGGAGGGAGAGGAGGAGCTGGTGGGTAAGACAACCAACCTGACGGAAAGAGGGAGACGCCTTTGTGAACATAACGTAACGTTCAATTTTCATATTGCGACGCCGATGATGTCAGACCGCGAAGACATCGCCGATCCTTGACCTCTGCGTCGGTGTTGCGGATACCGAAATCTTCTTTCGCCCCAGAGCAGAGCGAGAGCAGCGTCTTCCTCATCTGATGACTCAATAAAAGTACGATAAGGAAACAGTTCAAGTCTCCCAGGCTGCATTTGTACAGTGCCAGTGTGGAAACAGGCCCCAACCCCCCCCCCCCTACCCAAAAGGATAGAGCTAACTGCGCAGAGGCATATGGCTTACCATGTGCCGGGTCCCACGTGCACACACTTAAGCGCGATTCTACCCAGAACATCTTCGCTTAATTATCAGCATTTTGTTCAGCATCCTGCTATTTTGCATATTAATATCTGTCAGCTCAGAGCGTAATATGAGGAGATGAAGACTCAGGCTACAATATAATTCCACCTTAAATGTGGAGCACACGTGCTCAGCCGCATCAACTCCCGCGGGCGCAGAGTCCGAGATGATGTGTGTCTTCTCTTTACCTTTGAACCAGGTCTCCAGCGTGCACGTATGCACATATGTTTGTTTGGTGTCAGAACCTGGAGGTGACGCACGAGCGCCGTGTGTGTTTTGTTTGAGAGCGTGCACCCGTCACCCAACACACTTGTATCGCCAACACTGTTTACCCACCGGTATACACACACACTTGCACATGCCCATGGCGTTTGGTTACCAGCCTTCCGAAAAGACGTGTAATAAAACACGGCGTGGCATTGTTGATCAATCTCACTGGCCCACGGGCCGCACAGCGAGGGCATGTACATGCAAATGAGAATAGCTAAATGCCACTGAGGGGGCGAAAGAGGGAGGCAATCACTTCAGCTGACAAACTGCGCGGGAAGGGGGATGCAGTTGGGAAAGAGGGAGGGAGGTGGGCATGATGGGGGAGAGGGGGGGTTGCCTGATATCCGGGGGGACATTTTTAATGCAAGGTGATCCCGCAGAAATAAAGACAGCGGGCTTAATTACACGAGACACTGAGAGAAATTTGTTTATCAGTTTCACTGCAGTTTAAAAGTCCAGGTCGAAGAAAACCATCAGCAACATCTTCTCCGCTGATAATTTTAGCTTTCGCCGGAAAAGAAAAGTTCAGTGTGTGTTTCCGTGTGTGTGGCAGCGACAAGAGAAAACCGGAGAGCTTGTGATTAAAATGTAAGAGAGGCTGCAGCTAAGACCCCGACCATTCTCTGCCGAGCCGGGGTCAGGTCAGCTGATCTGGGGGCCACTTGGGCAAATCCCAAACACAAACATGGCAGAAGAAAGGCCCCAGAAAGCGCGAGGAGGCTGCTGGTAAAAAGACTGATAGAAGTCGTCCATGGGAAGATGAACAGGCAGGGAGATCATGAAGGGAGAGCTGATTAACCAGCTTTTAGATCTCTGGGAAAGATCCGAAGGATTGTGCCTTCAGCTCTGTAAACCCTGACCCTTAACGCTGAATCTATCAACCCTGGGAGCCGCTGTGCAACAATGAGAAGTCTATAAGCTGCTCCAAGCTGCTCCATTGACGGTTCATTAAGCCACAATGAGGACAGATAACCACTGAATTGCTGTATTGGTGGCTTTTGCATTACACTCAGAAAGGGCTTTTAGCTTACGTCACCAGGCATTCCCCTTACACGAAGCAGTGGGGGCGCATTCAGCAGGCATAAGGCAGGTGTTTTTTTCTTTTCACACGCGCAGGATGTCAAACATGCCGTCATATAATCGTTGCCGGCTCCCCACGTTGATGAAATGACATCGAGAGGAGAGAAGACGAGGGACGTTGGATATTAAAGCACGAGCTTCATCCCACTTCAGAGCGACTTTACCTGATCACAGAGGGAGCAGCAGGCCCGAGATCAGCTGGAGTAGAAAACCAGTTACAGAGAGATTGTCCGGTAAATAAAAGCCTGCAGGTTTGATCCCTGTAGTGTGGCCTGCATGCAAGCACCTGTTAATGACAGCAGTGGCGAGAAGAAAGTGTGGAGAATCTCTGGAGTTTAGTGCACGTCTGACAGCAGCTTTAGTGACACCAAATAAAGAGAAACACCAATGGTGAAAAGGGACGTGGCCCCGGAAACTAACATGGCACGAGCAGTGTTCCCAAAGTCCTGAGTTTCGTAGGAACAGCGATGTATTTCAAAACTAAAACTACCAAATTTCTATTCATCCTCAGCTCAACAAAACTTTACAGTCTGAGATGCAACTTTTATAAATCTGATAATTGTCATTTGGCATTCTCATTCAGTCAAATTTACACGTGAAAGGTTGTGCGTTTGTTTTGTCATATTCTTTCTAGCCTAAGTGCAGATTAGTTGATTTCCCTTCATATGCAATGAGACCATCTCTGCATGTCAGTGGTCAGATCACCACCAGGAGACGACGCGAGGCAACGTAAGGCGACTGTAACACTTTAACTTCAGCGTGTGCATCCGAGGCCTTTGTCACATGTTACACTCTCCTCCCTTTGATTTCAAGGCTTCGACCCCGACTCCACGACAACAGACACCTTGCCTTCAGCGGAGGGGGTCAGTCCTTCCCATGAGGCCTTGTGCTCCCTCTCAGGTGGAGCAGCGAGAAGTCACAGCTTTCTTCTCCTTCTTTTTTTTTGGTTTCTTGTGTCAGTCAGTAGCCGGTCCTGACCCGTGTGACAGTAATCAAAGTGAATAAAAGAGTGAGCCAGGTGGTAATTGTGTATTATTCAACTTACAGGGAGGACGCCACGCTGCTTTAGCCTGTTGATCGCTTATGTATAATTTAACGCAATCTGTGCATGTATAATAAATGAACAGGGGTTGTGAAGTGGCAAACAGAGTGCAATTAATGCCTCGGCGCTCAGATCGCGCACATTGACTGTCTTTAGCCTATTTTTCCGTCGCGCCATTCTCTCCCTTTGTCCTTTTTAACCCCCCCTCCCTTCTCTCTCTCTCTTTCACTTTCCCTTCTTTCTTTCCCCCTGTTCCCCAGCCTCCGCCGTCTCCCTCTTTCTCTGGGACTCAACTTTGCAAAGGAGTCTGAGTGAGAGTGAGTGAGTGAGCACTCTGGAGGCAGTCAATACCTTATCAACTCCTGCCGAACGCTGACACCTTGACGTCCTTGACAGCAAATTATTACTTTTTCATGACGCAACCAGGTGCAATTACAGCAACATCTTTGCGCTGTATCCTGCTGCTCCTGCAACTGTCAAAAGGTGTTCTTGGTGGGATCCTGGAGGAGCTGAGACATCAGTCTCTCAGTCCCTCCCAGATCTCGGCAAAGACAGACTGACAGACAGGAGCAAGGTGGGGGGACGGAGTGCAAAGGAAAAATAGAGGGAGCCATTCAAACATGCCCTAAGATTCAGTAAATAGTTGCATTCTACTCAAATTCCTTTTCTGGGAACACTCAGGGGTTTGTTTAGAGGGCTGTTGACTGACAGCGAGAAAGTGGCAGAGTTTTGTTGTTGTTGTTCTGTGGATGCAGGTAGTGAGAGCTAGCTGTTGCTGCAGCTAGCAGCCCGGGTAAACAACTGTGTTTGTATTGTCATCACACGCGCCGCGCTTTCCCCGCTTCACACTCGAAACCCTGTAGGCCTGATTATAAAGTTTAACCACACTTTAACGCACAACAACACTGAGGGAAAAACACCAGGTAAACCTCAATTAAGACTTCACAGTGTCACTTTCTCCCCGTGGCACCGCGGCAGAAGAAGAGAACACAAAGAGCCCACGAGCCTGTGATGCTACCTCTGTGAATACGCTGGATGCCGGGTGGTGGGGGAGAAACTTTGCTATCCTGGAGGTGGATGTTGCCTCATGTCTCTTTGTGTGTTTGGTGCGTCCCCTGGTTGGGAGCAGAGAGGGGAGACGTGAGGGTGTCGGTGGCAATACTGCGCCGTGAGTGTGTTTGTCGCTGTGTGCATGTGTGTCATGGAGAAGGACAGGTAAAGAGGAACAGAACAAACCGTGAACGTGCTACAGAGGCACCTGAGAGTCTCATCTTTCATCTCAGGCTCATCATCCACTGATCCTCACCCCTCTGCCTCCCGCTCCCTCCCCCCCACACTCAGCCAATTTCCTCCGTTTCCCTTTAACACTTCACGTGCCTCGCAGATATTTTTCTTTCCCCCCCTTTTAAAAACACACACACACACACACTCCTCTGACTTATGTAGGTAATGACACCTCAGTGAGCTATTGGTTATCCTCGGCCCTCTGTGTGTTTTTCCTCTCTCCTCCTGTCACCCCCTCCTCCCCCCGATCCCTCTTCAAGCGCTACCCTCCTTTTACTCCCTCAGGCCTCCCCGTCCTCTCCTCTCTCTTTTTTTTTTTCTTCCCATGGTGTCAGACACAGATTTATTCTGCCTCTGATGCGTGTAGAGCAGAGGAGTGTGAGCGAGCGCGGAGAGAGGGGGGCAGGGTCAGTGGGAGGGGAGTGGGGGTTTGACTGTGTATGTGTACAATAAGAGATAAGATCATGGCTCCCCAGGGGCTTGTTTGGCCCTGTACCCGATCCATCAAACGCCGGCTCCGAGTGCCAAGGTCAACTCTAATGAGCATTTTCTGGGGTCTTATTCTCCACGTTGAACACCCCCCCCCATCACACACACACGTGCACACGCACTCTCTAAACACACCTTGGACATACCTGCTCTGCTGTAGGACGGACGGGTGTGACAGGATATATAACGTGCTTACATGCATCCCATTAGGTGTTTTACTCGGGAATCAGACGTCGCCGCCGCCAGAGAGCAGGTACAGGAGACAAGACGGCCGAGGTGAGTGATGCATGTCGGGCTCTAACTGTGGCAGGTGCAGGGACCGGCATCGAACGTCAATACTTTCTGAGCACGAATCAAAACGTGTCCGCAGCATCGAGTGTCAGAAAGCACGTCAAATATCAGGAGACGGTACCAGATTATAAGATATGTTCACTGTGTGTCACTTAATTTCATCACACTCACCTGATCTTTGCTCATTTTATTTTTATTCAAACTAAACTTTTGCGAGTGTAGAACTTGTAGTTGGTAAAACAAACTCTTTAACACCTCACCTCTTTTTCACTGGGTGTATGTGGGTTTGACGTCACGAACGAAAATGGAGAAGCTCTCCCACCTCTTCGTTAGCAGGTATACACAGGTTTTGTAAATGCAGGTAAACCTACTAAAAAAAGGGCAATTGACTCTTTTCCCTTTGCCAGTTGAGGAGTTTGTTTCCCCCGGTGAGTCATTTCCATTCAACATCACAAATGCACCGGAAACTGAGTGGCTCTCTCACCTCAATGTCTTGCCAGGGTTGCATTTTGCACAATAAGGAGAAAAAAGAAACCCACTGTACAACAATACAATAAGCACACAAACGTTCGTGGCTCCTTACGTGCCAACGCCTGGAAGTTCGATGCACGCCGGAAAAGCTGCAGCATCAGCGTCTAGACTGACAAACTAAAGACGAAATTATCGCTTTCACCCGGGTGTCATGTTTGCATCACTGCCTATCGGAGCCGGAGCCGATAAAAACCTGTGTCTACTGCAGAGTCGTTTGACCCGGGGGTGAAGGTCGATTGTTTCCATTCTCGTTACAGACAAAAGCCAGATGTTAGCGGGGTTTTCTGACCAGTGGAAAAGGAGCTTTTACCTGAAACCCTTTGAGTAGTTTCAAGGTTCAATAAGTCATCTCATTTTTCACCGACTAACTGACAAGTGCAACATATCCAGGAAAGTTTGTCATCTTCACTGTGACATAAAAAAACAAGCAGGCAACTCAGTCAACATTGGAGTTTTGTAAAGAGCCATATTCCTCAACGATAAGGTTTTGTTGGTAAAACTCCATGTTGTTAAAAAATTTAAATCACACACAACCAGGTGGTTTCATCAACTGAGTTTCTTCACATGTGACACCCAGAAAAAACCTTCACACCAGCTCATCCAGCTGTTTCCCCCATTTTCAGCATCACCAGGTCGGATGCGTGCACGCTCGGACAAAAATGGGCCACAGCGCCTGGTAGGTGGGCTGTTAGTGTGTATAGACCCTCATAGACCCCCTCATCAGGCACTGATCTGCCAAAAGTTGTTAGGGTTTGAAGGCTCGCGGAGCATCGGTGTGCGCCGCAGCATGTGGAGCATACTAATGAAGCAATAAAAAGTCACTGCGGGAGGGGGGAGGGCTGGGGGGTGATGGCACGTTGGAGGGGGAGGCGGTGGGGAGCAGAGGATCGGAATCCGCTGACAGGAGGTGCGATAATTGAGATGTTGCGACCCCACATATTACCTGCATATTGGCCAAATTAGGAAGCAGGGAGTTTGAGGCCAGCAAGTGTGTGTGTGTGTGTGTGTGTGTGTGTGTGTGTGTGTGTGTGTGTGTGTGTGTGTGTGTGTGTGTGTGTGTGTTGTAAAGTAGTACAGGGTCTGATATGTTTGCTAGAACCAGACCGATTTGGATTTTTTGGGGGTGAATACAGATATTAGGGAGCAAAACATTGCTGATACCGACATTAAACTATTATTTTTTTTTAAATGGCAATGATTCCTAAAATATCTTCATCAAATTCTTATGACAAAGAAATGTATGTCTTAATATTTTACAGGTTAACCACATTATAAATACAACACAAACACAACAAAATAACCTGAACTTGAATTAAGAAAATAAATATATTTTATTTTACGTAAATTGTAAATATAAATAAACTGCATTGTTTATACTTTTCATATTGGTAAACATAAATGTGAATATTATCAACCAAACAATATATTGGTCTGTGAGGGTTACACATCCTGTGAATATTAGAACAGACAATAGAAAGAGTTTGATGTTGCAGTGGAAATAAGATCCACAGTAAATTCTATAGGTTTTGATGTTGATCAGCACATGAGAAGAAATTCTGCCCTATGATGATAAACTGGATGAAAGCAGCAATATGGAAAAATCTGTAAATGATCAAACTGATGTTCAAAGCAAATGAAAACTTGTGCATGAAAGACTTTTATGTTTAGAAGTAAAACTTCTGCAACACTTTTTTTTTTTTGCCTCACATCAATAATTTGAACATCATTTTACAGAGTGATGTCATCGGCATTGTGAAGATGAGTTAAACTGAATGAATAAGTCTATTCGCTGATCAGCAGCTATTTTCATTTCGTTTTCAAATGTTTCCATCTGCATTTTAAATTATTTTAAAATGAATGATGAAAATAAGAAAGCTGCCTCCCTAAAGAAGAATGAAAGTGCACGTTTGTGTTTGAGGCTGTGTGCGAGTCCTGAGTGACACAGTCACGATGGGACTCTCCACCTCCCCACATGGAGGACGAAGGCCAAGGGCCCAGCTCTCTCTGTGTACCCTCGCAGTGTAGAGGGTAGGGGTTGAACCTGGACCCTGTGCCCTCCTCCCATGGAGGTACAGGGGCCCAAGGGGAAGTCCCCACACTGTCCAGCAGCTTGTGCTCATCTCCCCGTGGCAGCTGTAAGGGACCCCCCTGCCCAATGTGAGCCCACCAACACACCATCACTCAGGGGGGGGGATCGACTTGACAGGTTAACATTGAACTATGACACCTTGCGGGGAAAACAACTGGTTTGGCTGCTGAGATGATGAACAAAATGTGGAACAGAAAAAGAAGCTGCTTTACCTCAGTGAATCACAGAAATCAATATCAGCCGGGCTCTAGTTTCTGATAAAATATTTATTTTGTCAAACCTTCATTATAGGCAACTTAAAAGAACGATTTCTAGATTAAAGAAGAGACCGGTGTTGACTGTTGGAGGCAAACGGACAAAACAAACAGCGGTCACCCATCATCAAATCACAGGTCGTCACACACGCTGACAATCCAGGGATCCACCTCCACCCGAGGAACTTTAGTGGCTGTGTAACGTCATCATGAAACTTCCACCTTTGCTCCTGACGGACCAGAATCATAATTCACGCGGCAGCGAGGTCGTCATCCCCAAACTTTGTGTCGTTTCAGGGCACAACCGTGTCTCATGTTGGGAACTATAATTAAAGCTAACTAAAATACCAGCAAACATCACTAATTAAAGAAATTAAAACCATTTAAAGCCTGATCCCCTCCATCTCAGAGCTCTAATGGACTTCACGGCTTAGCCCCACGGGGGTCAAAGGTCAGGGAAAGTGGGGTTGGCCTGAGTTTGAGGGAGCTGGCATTCCTCACGAGGGGCAGTTATGATGGATGGTCCTAGGTCCTCGTCCTCCGCCTCCCCACACCCCTCTCCATTGGCTCCTCGCTCACCTCTTTGCCTCTTGGCACTGTCCCTCCATCCCCTCTTATCCTCTGACCAGATGTGTTTGCTGAACTCTGTCAAGAATAATAAAACACTGGGCTGCAAGGAGCGAGCACGCCGGGTCGACAGCGCGGGACGGGCGGGCTGGGTTCACGTTGCCTGGACCCACAATTATGACACAGACTCCTATTAGTTTACTGTCAATTCTGGAGTTTAGACTATTGTCGCAATAAATAATTATGTTTTTGTGACTGTTTGATGACAAGATACTGAAAGTGAACAACTATAGTTTGGGGTGACTTTGCTCCTGAAGGTGGCGCAGTGGAAAAAACCTGGATCTTTCAAACAAATGGAAATGGAGCTATACATCAACACAGGTGAGAAAGTAGGTCTTCTCTTCTAGTTGGTTTATTTTTTAACAGGATTAAACTAAAATGTTTTTACCGATTTCTACGAAACTTAGGAGGGATGGGACCTGGGCCAAGAAAAGACCAATACAAATTTTGGGATGATCCAGACAAAGAGGCGGATCTATGTATTTTTCTATTATTCTCTTCCATGGGCCTTGATAAACAAAAATCTGACATATTTAGAAGACTGATATCTATGAGTCTGTGCGATTTGGTGCAGCTTGGTTGTATTTAAGGGGATGTTGGGCCTTGGCAGAGGTGTGTGTGCTGTATAGAAGATATATTTCATAGTCACATGACGTTTGGTTGACACTTCGATCCAAACATTATAGCACTAATGAATGCAAATACTTTCTGAGGTGTAAGTGGCCATGTGAGAATCCGGATGTGGGGAGTTAATGAGCTACAGGAGATCTTCACTGTCGGGTAAGACCGAGCTCAGGTGAATCACTTCTATTCTGGATCCAGTTGCAAAGCACAGACTCTATTCTGGAGTAGAACAAAACATGAGTAGAAATTTTTACTAAATAATAAATACCTTAGCACATACATTAAAAGGCCAAAAGTATGTGGACATCCAAGCATTGATGCCATGTATGGTTGCTGGACATCTCTCATTCCAAAACCATGATTCAGAGCAAACTTTCCTTGAGATGTTGGGACTTGGCTGCAAGGATTTCCTCCCCTTCAGCCACAATAATTAGGTCCAGCACTGATATTAGAGGGCTACTGTCTGGGTCACTGTCTGCGGTCCAGTTTGTCCCAAAAGTCCTGAGTGGGGTTGAGGTCAGGGTGATAAAGTTCTTCCACACCAAACTGGGAAAAACATGTGAAAAACAAGGACGTATATGTCCTTCAAACTGTTGCCACAGAGTTGGAAAAACACTATTGTCTTAATATCGTTGTTTTCTGTGTTCACATAATTGGAAGTACATGTCCTAGCCCTAGACTGTAAATAAACAAGGACGTTGAGTCAGAGTCTGGAAAGGGAAGCCAATGTGCAAGTGCCAGTGGGTGAAGTCACAGTGAGAGTTGACACTTGCAGGATTTTGAGTCCATGACCACATCTTTTTGGCCATTTTGTGCAGACATGTCCCGACGCTCTCGTTAAAACATGGGACAACGGCTGCATCATCGTAATCACTCCTCAAGAAACAGGAGATTGTGTCATCTTGACAAACAGATCTTCAAAATAAGGCAACAAGTTCAAATCTGAATTCAGCACAATACAAAAGAAACTGCAAAACTGGCGTAAGAAAAGATTCATATCTCATGAACTTCTTTCTTTGCTGTATATTTTCTATTTGCACCGATATCCTCCAGACACGTCTTTAACAAGCAGAAGCTTGGACACAAACCAGAACCACATAACAGTCACCCTGACATTTGCTCTCACCGTTTCCTCTGGTCGTACAAGTCTCAGTCGACGGAGGAGCAGAGGAAATGTCAAACATTTCTCATCTGCTTTTTTAAAAGGCCAGTGTCCGTGGTAAGAGTCTGTAGATAGAGGAAGAAGAGGAAGGGAGAGGGATGAAGAGGATGGAGAAACTGCTTGGAGCTGTGATGAAGGCCTCCTGGGACGGAATCAAAACCTGCCTCTCCTGAAACCCTCACCACAGGCAGCCGGTGACCACTCACCCCTCACCACCACCACCACCACCACAAAGCCGGCGTGGACGAGGAGTGATGGCAAAGATGGAGGCAGGCCGAGCACACTGATGGCTACAGTGATGATTTCCGTCTCACACACACACACACTCACAGACACAAATGCCCCCACTCATCCTCTCTCCTCCTCCCACCTCCCCACGGCCCTGGGCCTGCAGGCAACACACACACACACCTTCTACCTCACACACACACACACACCATGGTTAGGCCTCCAATTAAATCAAAAGTGGTTTGTTTTTATTGGTCTTTTGCGCTGACAAGTGGGCTATCATTCTGACGGCTCTACCTGTCAGTGAGCAGCTGAAAATCCTCCGTTGACAATGCCCAATGCTTCCAATTAGAGGAGAATCAGACTCCTGCCGCGCTAGCCATCTTTCCAGCCCCCTCCTCCCCAGCCCACCTTCCCTCCCTCTTTTCTTCTGCACTCACTCCACGATCCTCCTCTACCATATTCCCCTCTTTCCCTCTCACTCTCCTCCGTAATATCTCCCTCCCTCCTCCCGTTTTCTCTCCAGGAGAAGGGGGTCTGTCTCTGCTGCAAATTACCGACACAAAACGAAGGTGGTGGCGGCGCTGGCGCTGGGAGCTGCCGGTCCAGGGCCCTGTCAGCATTAATGAGACGATGAAGGTTCATTTCGCCCGCATGCATGTGCTAAATTCTTTCTTGTGTGACAGCTGACTGGGAAATGTGAGTGTTAACCTTATAAAAGATTCAGCGGGTTCTCATTATTTTCTGTCAACTCCAGTACCTGATGGCGTTAAGGTGCATCATTTGCATCCCTGACTGGTCCGGGGTGCAGCACCAGCTCCAGAGCAAGAGCCTCTCTCTTTTTTTTTTATATAAATGCTGTTTGTTTGTTGAGAGGAGTCGTCTTTTTACATACATCCCCCCTCGAAAGACACGCTTTACTCGATGTTCCAAAACGATAGAGGTGCCAAAGTTTATTCAAAGGCGACACACATTTTTACAAAACAAATCCAGACGTATATTTAACACGACGCTTCAAATGGGAGAGTAAATAAAGTCTAGCACAATGTTTTCTCTCTTCCCCCACCCACAAAAGGAGGAAGGCCCAGCAGGCATTATTAGCAGTGAAGCTTATGGACAGAATTCCAATAATGCACGTCCACAGATAGATTATTAACACTGACAGGTGAGTGTGGACCAGGAAGCTGCACCCGGTGCCAGTTTATCTTCTTTTATGTTTTATATTATTGATGCTTTTGCAAATATTTAAACACTGATCAGAATAAAGTGTTAATACAAATGTTGGGATTAAAATTAAAAACACCCAGAGGGAAAGAAACAGTCAACTCACTGTTAGTGAAGTGGCCCAAAGGAGCAAACTTTGTTTTTAATGAAAGTTAAATGTGTTTGATGTGGATCAATAAAGACGTATTATCTAAACTTCTGATTGAACAGAGACAGAGAGAAGTGAAGAGACCGAAACAGGCCAAGCAGGCAGCGATCATTTCCTGGAAACATTCCTGTTTCCTCCCTTTAACACGGATCAATAACATCCCCCCCTCACCATCAGTGTGTGTGTGTAAGAGAAAAGAAGGGAGAGTGTGTGTGTTACTACGGTAACAGTTGCACTGGCCCTCAAATTCAGACCACTTCCTGGAGAGGAGAGGAAGAGAAAACAAAATGGCTTGACCATAGGGACACTTTCCAAAATCAGCACCAGCATGAGCCAGATCATTAAAACACACACACACACACACACACACACACAACACACACACACACACACACACACACACACACAGAGTCTAACTGTACTGTTTTCTGCCAAAAAGACATTTCTCCTTTAAAGTATTTATAAACCAACCAAAGGCCTATGTTCTGAAATTGTTTTAGTAATTTTAACACACATGTAGAGAAGATATTATTATTGTATTATCAACAATGTTCATAAACAACTTAACATTTGAACTCAACAGTTTCAGCTTCTCAAATGTGTTTTATCTCATTCTTCTTAATCAAATATTTGGGGTTATTGTTCAAGATAAAAGTGATTTGGTTTCTTTACTAATGTTTTAAAGATCATATGATAATCAAAAAATAAATAAAGCAAGTTAAGCTATAATGAAAATAACCTTTAGCTATAAAAGTAAATATTTAAAGTTAAATAGTCATTGTTTCCTAAATTAAAGTGTTTTTTTGTAGAAGAAACACTTTTAAATTAATGTTTGTATTTTTTCTAACTAAACAAGTGAGTTTATCTGAGAACAGAGATTTTAACTGATTTAATCTCATACAACCAACTTTGTTTTAAGACAGTTTGAGTAAAAACTTTAAATAAAAATCAAATAAATGCGTATTTTGAACGAAACAACTCAGATGAGTGAACGCTTGTCTAAGTTTGAGGCCACGTGATGACGACAAAGAGGAAGAAGTCAGTTTGATCAGCTCATGATTTATTTACTAACATGACTGGGGCCTGTGGACGCGCAGGATAGAGAGGGAGACAAAAGAAAAACTGTGAGAGAAAGCATCAAACCACTGCTGCTTTTCATGCACCAGCAGAGGAGAAAGAAACAGCCAAGTCAGGGTGTGTGTGTGTGTGTGTGTGTGTGTGTGTGTGTGTGTGTGTGTGTGTGTGTGTGTGTGTGTGTGTGTTGCCTTATATCTGTGTTGTCCCCGCCTCACATGTGACAGCTTGCAGCCGTGATGGGACCCCATGGGAGCGGGGAGCGGATTCACTAACCTGCCGGTGTCTGAGAGACCGACGCGCGCCTCCAATCTGGTGGTCACATGGGGTGGAGGGAGGAAAAGGATGGAGGGAGTGGGGGGGGTGTCGCTGATGATGAGAGGGGGGTTAGTTAGATTATTAGGGGCTGTCGAGGCCGTCGTGAGGGGCAAACTGTGGAGCTGAAAGTGCACGCAGTGGCATTTCACGCGTGTTAAGGTGGAGAAAGAAGTGCGCACAATGGCAAATCACGCACCTTGAAGTTTTGCGTCACGCTTCTCAGACGGTTGTAAATAATTACCGGGGACCATTATGGGCGTTATTGTGCTTTAAATGATGAATGGTCCACTTTGGATTTTATTATATATATTTGTATTTTTCTTCATATATTTGTTTTGTTTTGTTCGAAAAGCAGAGTTAAAACAAATATTTACAAGTGAACATATAGTGTGAATTTGTGGATTTTAAAGTTAAGCTTTTTGTCTCAAGTTGAGCCAACAGAAAAAATGTAAATAATGAAAATGTATTTACTAGAAAGAAATAAAAATGTTAAAGTGAAATAGCCACAAACGTCTGAAATAAATTTTTAAAAAAGCCTGTGACAAATAAAATTTACTCTACCATTAAAACACAAACTAATAAAATAAAATAAACCCAGAAACAATAAAAGTAATAATAAAAATAATTGAATCTCGATGCATTTCTTGTATCAAAAACAAACAATAATAAAACACACAATCAGATGAAGTAATAAAAAATAAAAAAAAACTCAGGTTAAAAACGTGTGATAAGAATAATAACAATAAAATCTAAAAGGCTGAGGAAGAGTGTGTAGAGAAGCTGTGGAGGTGGGAGAAGGAACCGAGTCGAAGAGAAGGGAGTCGAGAAGAAAAACGCTGGAGCCGCCGCACATAATAACCCCATTATAAGCCTCATCAATGATGTAATGAAAGCAAACAGTGTGAAAATTGCCTGTAAACAGTTGGATCTGAGTCTCCTGATGAATTCAGTGTCTCTTTTATCAAAGTGGAGGATGAGCCAGGCAGGGAGAGAGGAGGGGGTGAGGCGAGGAGGGAGGGGGGGTGGGTGGGTGAGTGAGGGGGCGTGTAGGGAGGTCCACTTCCAGCTCCCCCTCAGCCAATGAAGGCTTGTCACAGGGGACTCACGTGGACGAGGCGCTCTTAAAACCTAGCTCCTGACTTTTTCCTCAAGTTCAATTTTTTGGGATTCCCTCCCACCCCATCACACCTCGTCCCTTTTACTTGCCAGTTGTGACTGTTTAACCCACTTTACCTCCTTTTTCTGCGGCGAGCAACGCATCCTCCTCCTCTTCTTCTCCTTCCTCCTCCTCTGCTGCTGCTGCAGCTCCCGGACTCTTCTCTTCTCTCCTCTCTCCTCCTGTCTCTCTCTCTGCCTCCTGGCTTGTTTCTTCCCTTTAAAAAGGTTTTTTTTCTGTTGTTGTTCTTTAAAGAACGCGAACAGTTTTCCAGTGTGGACACATGACGAGCTGATCTCCGCGTCCTCCTCCGCAGCCCTGACGCGCGTGTACCTGTCCATGGTGCTGAGCGCGCACCGGCTGCTCCAACATCCCCAGAAAACGCTCCTTCCTCCTGCGGCTTCTTTCTCCTGCTCTGCACGGAGACATCGTTCCAGCAGCAGCCGGCTGAGGTTTGTGAATCCAGATCCGACGGAGTTGATCCTGAAGGAGGCAAAAAATCGATTGTGACTCCGGCATCGATTCCAGGAGGACTCGTCTTTTTTTTTTTGTTGAAGAAGACTTGACCAAAAAGCAGAAAATCGGACGCATGGTCGATTTTTCCAACGCAACTTAGACTGGAGATATTTTCTCTGTGAAGGAACTGGACACAGCGGATGAATTCATTTTAATTGTAGTGTGTTGTAAAAAATATTTTCCCTGGTGCTGGGAGGGGGAGTGTTTCTCCTCTGCTGGATCAACTGAGACTAAAACAACCACTACACCTCCTCCCTGAAATAAAACTTCTCCTCCTGAATACCAAATGGTAGTTTGAGGAGGCCGCGATCGAGACAATGGAGTCGTCCGCCAACGGGTCCAGTTTTGGGATCGACTCGCTGCTGTCCCACAGGCCGGGAAGTCCGGTGTCCAAAGGGGACAGCCTGGTCGGGGAGTGCCGCTCGCCCCTGGAGTTCAGCCCGAGGTCGGACGTGGAGAGCGGCTGCTCGTCGCCTCCGTCGCCGAGGAGGGAGTGCGTGGACGAGGTGGCCCAGAGGCAAGGTCACGGCGTGGGCCTGCCGCCGCACCTGCAGCACGCACAGATCTCTGCGGGGTCGCAGCAGAGGACCGTGACCTCGTCGTTCCTCATCAGAGACATTCTCGCGGACTGTAAGCCTCTGGCCGCCTGCGCGCCCTACTCCAGCAATGGCCTGCCGACCCAGGAGGCGGGGAGGCTGGCCTCGAAGATAGCGGACGACTTTATGGAGAAAATCCACAGCAACTCGTCGTCAGACAGTGAATATAAAGGTAAGGACAGAAAAGGCTCAGACACAGTGAAGGAGCCGCTCTGCTCTGGAGAGGAGAGTAGAGGTGAAGCTGATTTGGCATTTTGGTTTTTAAACTGGACCCATGTAGAAAAAGGCAAATTATTTAAAATCATATACAAGTTGTGTTACTTCTCCCTTTTATATGTTTGGTATTTGTATCCCTACATTTTGATCTGCTGCACATCTTCTGTTTGTTTGCTCTTTGTGCATCTTTGACCACCTTTAAATATATATTTTTAATTTTGTAAAATTACTGATTAAAAATATAGACAAGATAGAATAAAATAAAATAAAAAAGGGACTAATTTTAAATTTGATGTGCAATCAAGAAAACAAGGAGTTGGGCATTAAGTCTAAACATACATTTAATTTCTATTAAACACAAACTGCCAAATACAAAATAAATCAGAATCTATTATATAAATACATATGTGTGTAAATATAATTTTAGTTTGACAGGTAATGATGACAATTTAAAAAAGAGATAAGTATAAATAAATTGATTTAAAAAGTGTAGCTTAATTTTTAATGGTGTTTTAGGCCCTTTGATTTTATATAATAGAAAAAAAAATCTACAAATGAAAATTAGCAAGTCAACTTTTTTAAATAAATTATGAAAAATCGTGAAACACAATAACACCAGATATCTCCTCAATAATTTGACAATATAAAGTATCAGGCAGCCGGAAACCATCAATAAGCAAAGATCTCCCCGCTCCCCTGCTGCATCACGGTCTCGAAAACAAGCGACCTCTCCCCAGCACGATAACTAATGGGTTTATTATTATAATTCTTGCTATTAATTAAGTTATTGTATTTAAAAGTGACGCAGTTCTTCGAGCTTGTGGCAGCAGCAGAGCAGCCAGAGAGCATCTGTTGATGTGTGGGAGGAGAGGGGGAGATGACAGGGTCGCCTCCAGATAAATACCATCAAGGGCCTCTCTGTTTCCAATCATGTCAGCCATAACACACATGTCACCTCCATTGACAGTTTAATGAAGCGCTGCAAGAAACAAGACGAACGCTGTGGGCTACAATGGAAAAAATACTGAATAAAAGTAAAATCTCATTTAACAGCAATATGTAAAAAAAATAGCATGTTTAATGACATATAGAATTTCTAAATTATAATATTATTATTCGGTGTCTTTTATTGTTATTTCACTTTTCTCGTCAGTTATCGATACGGCCCCCCCTCGTCATCAATTTCCTCAACCAGCTCCGTGCGTGTGCGTACGCGCGCTCCCGTGCGTCACGGCGCGGATGGAGATGCTCATCGACGCGCTGATTGACGGAAGGAGCCGCGGGGCCCCGCGGAGCCTCTGTACGGTGGCTTTGATTTCCACGAATCCGCCTCCGATAATATTTCGGGGATTTGATGCAATTTGTCCCCGGCGCTAATCAGATTTGTAAGCGCGCACACACGCACACACACGGCCGCGGTTCCCACTCATTTCCACGGTCCTGTGAAGTTCCTGCGGTCGCGGTTGAAAGGCTCGTCCTTCCCTTGTGGCTCAATTAGGCGGATTATTGTGCTGCTCGGGACGACTCAACTATTCAACTACCAGGATCTCTCGCCTCGCTCGTTCCTCTCGTCCTCCCCTCTCTCTCCCCCCTTTCTCTCCCCTTTCTTTTTTTTATTCTGAGAGAATTGAAGGAGTGTATATATCAATGCTCGCCCCTGACATGACAACACGCGGGGAGAAGAACAAAGAGTGACGGGAGGAGATATCAGATTGGAAGTGTGAATATTGGAGGAGCTTTTCATAACAATTTAAGAGCAAATCAAATAGCTGCGCATCGCCTATAGGCACCGTCTCCAGCGCACTGGTTCACTCTCTGCACATATTCACCTCCTCTTCTAATCTAAAGCAACATGCTGAGGAATATATCATATATTTGCTGTTCCAACACTGAATTGTTTTTGCCATTTTCTTCATCATCAAACAAAATGTGCACTGGTAAAATAACCAAACCTTTGAAACCAAAATAAAATAGACTGAAAAATTAAGTATATTTCAAGTAGTTTCCTCCACTTTCTTACACTTGCATGTAAAAACAAATTATGCAACATAACAGGGGTTTTATTATATATTTTGGGAGAGGTAACACTCTTGAATTTGACCCTGCTCTAGCTCATCTTACACAGGACATGCTGCTCAAAGTATTTTTCAAATAGATGTTTAGTTATTAATTTTCAGCTTTGCCTTGATCCAACTACAGTTCATTTCATATTTTACCATTTCCTCCTGACTACAAACCCTCTTTATTAAAGTGAGCAGCTTCCTTCAGATGGGAAGCTACAGGGCCACGACTGGTTTTAATCCATTTTGAATCCAGGTTATTATAATAGTTGTCTGCAGTATTCAAAGGTTATGATGCTGCAGCTGCACTGATTTATATCTGCGGTCGTGTGTGGAGGTGACACGTCCACACAAGAGGTTGTTCTCAACACTATCAGGGGCCTTAATCCGTCTAACTCCTGTTCCTTTATGTTTTGTGTCATCTTCTCGGCTCCTCCAGTGAAAGAGGAGGGGGACAGGGAGATCTCCAGCAGCAGAGACAGCTCTCAGGTGCGGATGAAGAAGCCCAGGAAGGCCCGCACGGCCTTCACCGACCACCAGCTGGCGCAGCTGGAGCGCAGCTTCGAGCGGCAGAAGTACCTGAGCGTCCAGGACCGCATGGAGCTGGCGGCCTCCCTCAACCTCACGGACACACAAGTCAAGACCTGGTACCAGAACCGGAGGTAAAGACCCTGCTGCAGGTCCTCCAGGGGGGGAGGAGGGGGGAGGGTAAACTGGGGACGCCATGTTTCCATGTCACCGTCACTCTAAAAGGTGGATTAAGTTCACTGAGGCTGCAGATGAGTCACCGCCACAAACCAACATTCATTAGTAATTAATCTGCCGTTTGTTCTCGGTTAAATCGATCAATCAGTTGGTCCATAAGAGGTCACATCGGTTTCCAAGAGCCCGGAGGAAATTTAGAGCAACACCTGTTATAGTCAGCTTTATTAATTGAATGTATAAATAATATAGTTTCTGATAAATCATAAGTCAATTGGTGGTTTGATTTTACATAGAAATAAACGCATCAAGTACATTTACAGGAGTAACTATTAATTGACAGCTGATTAATTGATCTGATATCTAAATGTTGCCAAAGCTCCCAAGGGATGAGTGTTTATATTTCCTTAAGATAACTTTATTTATATATATCTTTATTCATAAAGACAAATCAAATCCTACAGGGATTTTCTTTCCAATTCGTTTGGGACTCCTGAGTTTATTTCTTCCATTTTCCTGCGAAATCATTACTTTTATTCTCAGGATTTATCAGATTAAAGTCATGTGTTTCTACAATTACCCTGCAAACCGAGGTGTCAACTGTTTTTTTCTGTAAATAAATAAACCTCCATGCAGCAGTAAGAGAAACCGTCCTCGTCTGTGTAAAAACATGTTTTCTGCAGTTTTCACTTGAATTAGCTTCAGCATTTATTCGTCTGCAGCCTCGACTCTCAAGCAGCTAAATGACATAAATAAATATAAAAACAACACTTTGGAGTATGAATAATGCATCGTTGCATGTGTGCATATCAATAATTCAAACAAACCACTATATCTACTCAATTATCTTTATTATGAATTATTCACCTGCATGGAGTGCATACTGGCAATCTAGCAGATATGCTTGGGTGTGAATACAAGTGGCAGGTTGGAGATTTTGGTGATTTAAGAAAAAACAGATGTAGCCCTGACTTGTAATTGGACCCCAGGTAAACAGATGGGAGTTGTTTTTAGTGTAGTTAATTCAGATTTATAGATAAACACGTTCTTTCCTCTCTTCCAGGACGAAGTGGAAGAGGCAGACAGCGGTGGGACTCGAGCTGTTGGCGGAGGCTGGAAACTACTCCGCCCTGCAGAGGATGTTCCCGTCCCCGTACTTCTACCCGCAGAGCCTGATGTCCAACCTGGACCCCGGGGCGGCCCTCTACCTGTACAGGGGCCCCACGGCGCCGCCGCCGGCCCTGCAGAGACCCCTGGTGCCGCGGATCCTGCTGCACGGCCTAGGCGGAGGCAGCGAGCCGCCGCCTCCGCCTCCTCTGCCCCCCATGTCCGGCGTGCTTTCCCGGCCACCTCAGCAGCGGTGAGCCGGCAACCTGAGCACGAGCTCTGCCTTGGTTCTCGGCAGCTCGGGACTCATCCGAAGAAATAAAAAAACAAAGACACGAAAAAGATTTACACAAGACGAGAACAAGAAGAACTGATCCGCCTTTCTAAAGGAAACGATAAGAGGCTGAACCCTGTGGACGGAGCATCGGGACTGACACGCAAACTGTCCACGAGGGAGGATTCTTTTCTCTCGTTCCTTTGTTTTTGCATTTTATTTATAACTTATTTATTTTTCATTATGAATCAAAGTATCTAAGTTATGTATTTATTTCAACTTTCAGTATTGTCTACGGTGTTTTTCCCAACATATGAAGTGTTGGTGGCACTTTGACCTAAGGTTCAAAGCTGACTATTATTAGTATTATTGGTATTATTATTATTTTTATGTGGACGTTCATGGCGAACGCTGAAATCTTCCATGACATTTGAATAAGCTGTAGTCAGGTGATCCAAAGCAACAATGACTTCGTCTTTCTTTGTAAATTCCTCATTTGTTTTTCTTTAACTGTCATAAAACTGTAAATAAGAATATTTTGCATTTTATTCGAAAGAGACTGGTTTTAAAAGGAGACTTCTTTTTTTTTTTAGTTTTTTTTTAAGTGCGTCTTTTTTCAGACCACGGTGATCCAGTTTAACATAATGGGCTAGATTAGCCACCAGAAACTATACAAGCGAAGGAGTCAGAATAAAAAATAATAATGATGATAATAAATAACTAAATACGCATTGTCTGAGGGAGAGGATGGACTTTCCTGCCTGGAGCCACACAAAGAAAGAAATATATAAAGTCTTCTTCTTGTCCTTAGTTGAAGTTTTAGTAAAAAGGAGTACAAATGTCAAGTCATTTATAAAAAAAAGAAAAAAGAAAAGTAGTTTTATTCCCTCAGTGGGGTAAATGGGGTGGGGGGGGGGAGCGACCACCTCAGTGATGTTTTTATTTTTTCGATACACAAACCGATTGGACTCGTCCAGGTGGAGCTGCCTGTTGATTTGATGTATTTGAACAGACGTTGTGCATTATGTTATTTCATATGACGCCGTGATAACCCCCCCTAACTGTTAATATCTCCTTTGGTGAAAAAACATGTATATTGCAGATATCAAACTTGTGGAGTGGTTCTCGTATATTTCCTGGATCGTTTTTATTTTTTATTTTGATTTCATTTTTGATTTCCTCTATAGCTTCCCTCCCAAAAAAAAACCTCTCCCCGGATTTCGTGAAATTATCTTTTTATTTGGAGAATTTCACAGCAAAGGTTGGACGGAAAAAGGGGGGGGGGATTTGATGTAAAAGAGAATTACTTTTATAAATGTGGAAATAAAAGTCTTTCATTTAAGCACGTGGCCGATGAGTATATATATAAAGATATATTATAGAGTCAGGAGGAATCAACACGTGGAGGGAAGCTGGTGGGGGATCACTCCACTTTAAACCTACCCGAGGTGGAAGAAGTACACAATAATAATCAAGTGAAGGCAACAAATGCACAAACGGCTGCAGTTGTGATGCTTAAAATATTTCAATTTTGTCGAGATTTATTGATGCATCTTTTCAGAAGCTGCAGTTTGGGGTTGTGTCAGGTTCTACTGTTATTTTATCCACATAATAACATGCATAATACACACAAATCATAGCACAGTTAGATTAAGTCTTAAATATATATATTACATACAAATGTTTAACTTGATCTTGAAGCAAAAAGCTAAATTATTTATTTAAAAATGTAGAATTTAGATTTATGTCTGACCAAATTTAGACTTGAATAAATCGTAATTTCTATCAAATACACGAATATAAACATATTCCTGATGGGTTTCTTGCCTGCCCACTGTATATACTATATTTATTGTTATTATAAAGTCATAGGATAGTGATGGGGGTGACGTTTTAATTTCATTTTTCTGGAGGCAGGATTCTTTAAAGAATGAATCTTCCTGAGTGAGTGAGTCTGAGCACCAGTCTGTCAAACGACTTCTCCTCTGTTTGCTTTCGAGTCGCTGATTGAATTCGCCTCATGTTGAGATGAGGAGAGTTAATAAGTCATCAGGTGCTTTAACATCCGTCTTCTTAACCTTTTCAAAATAAGATCTCCAACCGCCAACTCGGGCGTCTTAACACGTTAATGTCACTCTGTGTTAATTACTAAGAATACGGGACGTTTATTAGGTTTTATTAAAGCAGGAACAGCTTTGATTGAAAGGTACAAGTTTGCCCTGGAATTGATTGCAAAGCGCGGGGCTGACTCCCTCCTTCTCTCTTCCGCACAGGAACAGACACACGTTCAAAAGTGCAATCACAGATCAATTCCAGCTAAAGTCTTTAAAGAAGAGCCAACAAAGCTGAAGTCCAAAATGGAGCCCCTCTCCTCTCCACTGTCCACTCCCCCTCACCCCCCTCCACCCTCCTGTCCTGACCTCACCGTTCCCACTTTCCTAAATTAACAGCACCAACTCCGACTCGTTTTCCATAAACAATGCAGGGGATGAAATATTAATGTTATGTGCGCAATTGTTTAAGTGCCCTAAATGATCCCATTTGGAAATTGATTGTTTCCACCCTTCTTTTCCTTGAGGGTGCTGGATGTGCGCTCCGGTGCCAAACGGCTCCAACAGCTGCTGACCGGGCTGGAGATGACTGCAGACCGGGGATCAGCGTGGGGACAGCTGGTCAGCGGCTCCACCAGCAGCCCCCCCATCCCTCCTCCATACAAATTTCACCCAGCCACTGGCCTCGTCCCGCACCTCCACCCCCGAGGAGCCCGCGTGGACTCAAAGTTATCCGGCCGTGGCGCGTTGGGGGTTACAGGAGTTCAGGCTGACGGACAAGACTTGGCGTGTAGGATGTTAACGATTAGACAAAAGACTTTAATAGGTTTTAATTGAAAGTCGATAATGGGTTTGATAGCCAGCTCCCCCTGCTGTCACCCACGCATGGCACCTGTTATCCGGGGCCTCCACTTAGTGGCTGACCACGCCGTGACACATCAGACTGACGGCCTGGTAACTGCCGCATTTATGATGCGTAAAATTGCATTAAAAATACAGTGGGGGCTGTGAATGGGGAAAGTGAAAAGAGGGGAAAAGTGGGGAGATGGGAAAAAAATTAATCTGAACACTTTCAACAACTCGTCAAAAGATCATTATAGTCCCATCACGAGGATCCGTGACCGATTCGGATAACGACGACCCTCCTCATGAGAAGGGGGTTATTCTTGCAAAGTGCACAGCTGATTATATGAGGAAAAGCCCCCGTGTGTCTTGTTGGATGGCTCGGAGTTTTTTTTTTTTTGCCTCCTTTTGCTTTTTGCATGTGAAAGGCTGGTGGTAAATCCCCCGGCTCTCACCGTGGATTGTCCCCGGCTCAGGGTTAATGAAGTGCGGATGGAGTCTCGTTGAGCTCCCGACAGACAAAAAAAAGGCTTAGACTCAGGAGGATCAGTGACTCTGCTTAATCCCGTGGACTCCTAATAATCATAATAATCATAATAATTCAAAAGAGAGAAAGGAAAAATAAACAAAATAAACAAGCTTGTGATGAAATTAAGAGTGAATCAAAGCCTCATTTGCATTGTGCTGCTGGTGTGAGAGCTTTTTATTTTGCGCTTTCATTTGGACCAAATGAGGCAAATCTGCAGCTCGCGTTAAGATGCTTGCAACACACATGGCAGCGTTTTGTTTAAAAAAAAAAAAAAAATCCGCGGGGGAGGATAAAAAATAGATCAATTAAAAATGTTCAAGAAACGCGCGTGGCCTATTTTGCGGTTTCATCCTCTCCCCAATAACAATGGCCATAAACGAAAAAGGAACTAATTTTCCAGTTTCGTGCGCAAAAAGCGAAACGCAGCTTAATACAGGGGGGGCAATTATTATCTGCTGTTAGTCGAGAGAAGGAATTACATCCCTTTATTCCCACAGGCCTGTAGCCTCGACACACCGCATGTATGTGGGGCATCTTGGAATAACCTTTTGAAGCCTTAATAGCGCACAGACGCGTTACAAAGCAGAGCAAAGGCTCTTTATTACACACAGACCCTCATGTGTAATACTCCAAACAAAGTGTTTGACTGTGGCTCTCTTAAAAGGGGAAGTTTTTTTTCTTGCAACATCCACACACACACACAAAAGGGCTTGTTATCTCTTTAAGAGGACGATAAAAGTTTGAAAAATAAAACACAGAAAGGGATTTAAGTGCTTTTTAAAATAATGAGAAAAAACACAAAACTAGGCCCATGTCTCTCTCATGCATGATGCTTCAGTCTAAATGTAAATAAAGAGGCTATTGGATTTTCAGTTTTAAGTAGGACACATTTGGAACGACCCCAACAAAGTCATCACTTCCCCCAAATATATATTTCCCAAATCTAAAATGAAAATGCCACCTAACCTTATTCACAGGGCCACGTTTTTATGCTCCAATAGAGAGGAGGTGAAGAGAGGAGGCTAACATTAAAATGAATCTGACTCAGCAATGAGCAGGGACATTTAGAGGGATGAAGAAAGGCTACATGATGAAGTATCAGTGAGTGGAGAATGGGGGAGACAGTGTGAGGAGTAAAAAGGAGCAGCAGCAGCAGCCTGATGGTGGTTAAGAGATCCCCTCCTTGCCTGGAGGTACAGGGGGGGCCGCGAGGAGGAATGAAAGCCTGGCAGAGTGGAGTGGAGTGGAGGAGAAAGAGGGGTAAAGATAACCCCACTAATCATTTCCCCGATACGACGGCGGAGAACTACAAACTTGGGTCAGGGGCGCGGGAATTGACAGCCCAATCTCAGCAAATAATGAAAGCTTTCCTGCCGGATCAGAAGGAGGGTTAGGGAGGAAAGAGGAGAGGAGAGTGGGATGAGAGGAGGAAGACACAGGGAGGAAAAGAGGTGGAGCTGCTGCCTCATGCACACACGCACACATGCACACATGCCCACGCACACGCACACACGCACACACACACACACACAGGAATCCTCTTTATTCTGTCCTGGACTGCAGAGAATGGTGAAGTTGACTGACTGACATTAGCATATACTGCATGAGACAGCAGGTACAGGTTCTAGCTAACACTGCATCGAGCCATAATGGCAGGATGGAAGAAAGTGGACACATTAATCCAATGCAGTTACATCATGTGCTATCATTGAAAAAGCTAAAAAGTAATTAAATAGGCCTAAAGGCAATTTTAACCATCTTTAATTACACACTGAGACCAATGAGGAAATGTAGAGTTAAACGTGTTTCTATTAACACATTTATATCAGTTTGAACATTTTCTTTATCAAGTGCAAATTCAGTACTGAACTCAATAATGTGTCACACGTCTCATACTGAGTAACACAATGTAAGCCAAATTTGAAAAGTAAAGTATCACGAATGCCTCAGTGTTTAATTTGGTGTTAACTTTGCCTACATGAACTCATATTTCAATTAGAAAATACAACATCAGCAAGATAACAAGCATTCAATGATGTTTTTGTACTTTAATTGGTCTGTTTGGTGCAGAGGACAGTTTCCAGTCAGTGTCCAAAACGTCCTGAAGTTCAAATCCGAACCCTGCATGTACATCGATATACAGAAAACCTGACTTGGCTTCTGCATTTATTTAAAAATGTGTTTATTTTTATTAATTCAATACAATATATGTGGTTGTTTCGGATTTGTGTTTTTCTGTATAGTTATTTATAATCAAGTTTATGGTTAAACTGTAAAATATCCAGCCTCACCTCAGTTATTTCTTTGTCATGAGGGATCAATAACAACATCCAAGGAATATTTTTTGTATATTAATATCAATACCGGCAGATTCAAATGTTCTAGTAAATATGTATTTTTAAAGTGCAATGAAAATCCAAAATGAAATTAAGATTTATTTTTTACAACTCATTCATTACCAAAGTAATTCCTGATTTCTTCCTGATATGATGTGAATCCACTTTTCCCAGGGAGCGGTGGAAGCCGTGTAGCTCGCAGCAGGAGGCCGGTGTAAGCCACATTACTGGCACAAAGAGATTATTCAATCAATATCTTGTTGTGTAACGGCAGGCTCCGCCGCACGCCACGCTGCTCTCTCTCAGCAGTCGCTTCGACCAGACAACATAAAAAAAAAAAACACACACACCCTGAGGCCCCTGACCCCCACCGGCAAACCGGCCCTGGAAACGCCTCTGGGACCAGGCGACAACATGAAGCGATGAGTAAATCTCACACTGATCCATGACTTCCACACAAAGACGTTCAAGGAAACGGCAAAGACGGCGATACACTCCCAACATTAAGCAGTAGTGTTATTCGGATTCAGTGAGAATACAAAGTTATTCATGACAAAGTAAATTCAGCAGAACACTGACTGGAGAACAGCCCTCCTGCGTTGAGACAGACTGACGTACAGACATGTTATAGGTTGACTGCTGTCTTGGTGTTTATGGTGAGGATAAATGCATCTGCATAATAATTTGAGGCATTTCACTGCTGCATCTTAATTGACGTCTGTCATTTTCATATTTCTAAACACCGAAATGCTACGCGGCCCTGAATATGTGGATAGAATTCAATAACACCAGTGGTCAGACCATTTAAAAATACATCTAATTCCCAATATACATCCAAGGTCAACAACCTCATAACAAATCTGACTCCCCAAACTCTGCAGCAGCAGCAGCAGCAGATTTTTACCTGAAACTATACATACTGTATGTAGTTTTCAACACGGCAGCCATTTACTATTTATAAGCGATCCCTGCATACAGCTTATACCTGAGTGTCCGTGATCTCGTCTCGTTTGAAAGTGGGCTAAATTAAGAGGGAACAGGCGATTTCTTGGACACCCCGGTGGACCCGGGGGGGTCACTGACCGGGGCCACTGGGGAGCCGCTCACCTCATAAACATAAAGGGAGGAGAGTCCATCAATAAATGATGAGGAGTGGTATACATGTATTTTTAACGGTGTCTCTGTGTGATGTCTGGCAGCTCGCTCACACTCTGTCTCCTGGTGGAGGGCAGAGAGCAGAGCAGGACCACGCATGTTTGAATCAGGCCTTCCTCCCTCCCTCTACGTGTATTGGTTGGGGGTGAGGAAGAGGAGGTGGGTGTCGGTGGCTTAAAGGTTCGTACCACTGCCTGCACGGTCACCGTCAGTGTGAGTGTGAGTAGAACAAAAGGAAGGAGTGATTTAAGGGTGAGTTGAGGGTGAGTTAAGTCATTAAGTTCACTAATTTGCCAGTAAATGAAGTCATTGTGGACAAGTGCTCCACCTACAGGGGTTCACTCACACAGGGGCATCAGGAAAACTCAGGTTTTGTTATGAACATGTACCAATACTGTTGTCTGATGGGTTTTGGTATCGGCTGACCAGGGTTTAGTTAATAAGTTCATTCTAGGATCATTCTATTATTTGTAAGACAACATCAGACATTGGCTTAATCCTTGATTTAGAACAAAATGTAACAACACATATTGCAAATTATAAAATTCTTAAAATGTCATTTATTATTTCGTTACAGTAAAGTCGCCGTAGCAGGCGTCACATTCCTTGTTAACTTCTTTGGAGATTAAAAAGCAAACTACCTATGTAGAAAAGCAGAGACCAGCAAACTTAACATATATATTTATATTCTGCTCTCTTCGTGAATTTTCACAAACCAATACCCAATCCAGCTTCATGAGTCAGTATCGATTCAGAACATCCTATAATGTAACCAAGACACTAGTGCATGCTAGTACATATGCTAGCAGCATGGGTGATACGACTGAAACCAATAATCATGGTTTTACAGGTGTAAACTTGAGGGCTGCAACAAATCGAACTAATCATTTTCATTATGGATTAACCGGTCGATTATTTATGCTAGTAATACATTGAACCATGCATGTTATTACTCATTCAGGAAGTGGAGTATTAAATGATTAAGATATTGACATCTTAATATTAAGAGAAGGTAAACAGGATAAAATTGAACATGTCAACATGTGTCGCATTTTTTAAAATCTGCCAAATTCATCCAAACTACATGGAGCTGTTGGAGCCTCAGCAGCAGATAAATTATGGGAAAGTTGCAGAAGTGTCAAGGGAGCAACGCTGTGGTTTCTGGCAGGAAGGAAATGATTGATGTTGCTTGTAGCCTACAGGGGAGCAAGCAGGCACACGACAATCGATTCAATCAGCTGTGGCAGGCAGGAATAACAACACAGCCCGGGTTTGATTTACATGCGAGAGATTTCACAGAATTACTGTTATTATCAAAGCAGAGGCAGGCGTTCAACGATTAATATGAACAGTGTCGTGTGCTTGTGTGAGGCTCTGCACTATTCATAAAGAAATCTCTGTAAACAAAAGAACACTACGTGAGTTTGTATGTGCGTTCGCTTCATTTCAACACATCAGGTGGAACTGAGCATCTGCAAATTGTGTATTCCGAGGTGACACATAGAAGTTTTGTCCAAATTAATTCAAATTAGCAGCAGAGACGCAGCAAATATTCACAGTTGAGGAGCTGAAACTGGTGAAGATTTGATATTTTTGTTTCATAAACAACGAAGAAATGTAAAAGAATTGTTCAAACCAATTAAATATATAAAATCGGTTCTTTTGGTACTTAGGAAAAGATCAACTTTATTGATCCCGTGTCAGGGAAATTCACTTCCTACAGCAGCAGATCCTCCGCACACGTGAAATTGAATAAAATAGGAAATAAAATAAACACCTGTCACTACAGAGGGAAATATTAGAGAAAGTGCAGTGGCATGAGGATGTGAACTGATATAGAATTAGACATAACATAACATTTAAATATGCATATCAAGCCTGGTATAACTATATAGGCAGGTATGGTATAAAATATGAATAGAAGTATAAAGAGGGTATATGGTATATGAAATATGAGTATAATTTCACCAAAATATACTAATTAGCAGAATACAATATATAATTATTCAAGTACACAGATAAATATCAGTCCATAAACTACTCGGTCGTACATGTACAGGCGGGAACACTATACATCCCTCAGTGTTTGAGCTTGTTTGCCCACACTCAGTATTTATGTGTACCTGTGCTCTTGCAGGGTGTCAGGTGTGTTCGTCTCGGGGCCAGGGACGTTGAAGAATCAGTCAAGAGTGGACGGGTTGGGGACTTAAAGGGGGGCCAAAAAGCCCCTAATTGGACAGGTGAGACTGGTGGCTGTGAGGCCGACTGTGGGGAAGACAATTTACCTCAGTGACCACTCCTTGACATGCCATTTGCCTCTGAGGACCCCCAGGGCTGGCCGAGCAGCTGCCCGACAGAGCCATAACTCCAGGCCAAGGCGAGGACCTCGGGCTAACAAGGCGATAAGGAAAGACTGGTGGAGGGTTGAGAGGGAGGAAGACAGCAGAGAGCGGTAAAGCAAAAGCAGGAATAGACCGAGAAGTCAAGAGGAAACACAGATGTGCAGAGACACTTTTCTGCTCGCGGAAAACTTTATTCTCCAACAGGCACAGAAGCCGGAGATCTCACACTGCCGAGAGGATGGCTTTAATCGCAAAAGAAGCAGTGTGGTTTCCCTGCCTTGCTCCGGATCCTAATGCTCATTTCATCATCAGACAAACTGACACCGATATATTTACATGGAGCAGGAACGGCAGAGGAATTTGGAGGCATGTTGTCTGGGAGATCAGAGGGCTGGATTATAGAACGGAGGCAGCACAAACAAACAGCAGCGAAGGCCCCTGGCTCCGCACACACACACACACACACACACACACACACACACACAAACACACAAACACACCGCCGTGTCTCCATGACTTCAGAGCACGCTACATTGACATACACTTACTGGAGACTTACTGTTATTTTAAACAGCTTACCTTAAACTTAACCTTATCTTAAACCCATGTCTCCACCTTTACGTTGTGGGCCCCATACGGAGGACGAGTCCCCGTAATGTGCAAACATATTTAGGTCCTCACAACATAAGGAATACCTAGAGCACAGATACACCGTCACCTATATACACCTGAGTGGAGGAAAACAGACTCTCCCCGGTTTGAAGTTTGTCTGGAGTGGCAAACCGAATAAAGTGTGTGAAGCGTGATGCCAGGTAGGAGAGAAAACCAGCTTCAAACGGTTATCAATACAATTGGCTGTGCCAGGCGCAGCAGTTTAACCTCTTTAGCGCGCCGGGTGTCTGCTAACTGGATGTGACGCTTTCTCTGGAAGGCGCCTTCTGTGGTGTCGTCTTCACAAAAGGCTCACAGGAGCCTGATGGGTACTGAGAGTCCCAGTTTAACTGTGCTGCGCCGGCGTCCCTTTGACAGTCCCCAAACTCCACCACAATAACACCCCAAGAAAACACAACAAATTCTCCCACTTGCCAGAGAATAATAAAAATATACACAACAAAAAAAAAAGAAGGAAAAACACAGGTTGTGATGTGCAGTGGAAATTTGCAAAACAGTAAATAGTGATTCAAGTGCTTCACACGACAGATGTGTCAAGTTAGCCTGTTTATGGGAATCAACTTTTCCTGACTGCTCTCATAACACTTTTTCCTAAGAATATCAACATCCTGTTACACACAGTAAAGGACAAACACCATGAGCCATACAAAATATTTCTAACATATTTGTAAACACTGACACAAGTACAAAGATAAACAGACTCCCTATAAAAATCCAGCACATCAAACATGTTTCTGCACAGCTCTGCGGCAGGATTCATAATCCGCCTCTGCATCCTGCTTGGTTTCTCACATATTATGCAATTACTTCCAGTGTAATTACCCATCAACCCACAGTTTTAGCAGATTTAAAGGCCGACGTGAAATCTTGTCTAATCGTGTGCCCAGCAGTCAAACACCATCATCTAATGGCATTAATGTATGTCACATATCCTGAGGCGTGGAGAGGATGAAGCAGCGGTAGAAAATCCCTTCTAGTGAAAATGCAAAGAGCTTCCAGTTTTGCCAAGGCGACGAGCGAGGGAGGAAAAGGGCAGGGAGCGCCGCCTGCCAAGGATGTGGCGGAGGCATTAGGGATTGCAGCTGGCGTGCAGTCAGGCTGGCTGGGCGCGGCAGCAGCCCCCTGCACCCCTTGATCCTGCACAGAGGCAGGTCTCAGCAGACCCGCGGGTGCCAAGACACCGCCATCCAAACCTGGAACCATCAGCCTCCACATGGACACATGAAAAACAGAGGAAGGGAAAAAAAAAAAAGATGCACAGGGAGCACATGCGTCTGCAGTATGTATATGCATGCAGGCACACAAACATGTCCTCCTCGCTTTGAGCACAGTCGCACACACTGCCGCACACACACACCTCTGACAGGCTGTACACAGATGTTCCCGTGATAACAATGACAATGTCAACACATACTGCTGCCTAACTCACATCCTAAGTCATAATGAACTAGAGGCACTGAGCCACCATTTCTTCTTCAGGGCTTTTCTCTGACAATTTGCAGACTGCTTCTGGCTCCAGGTTGCATCCTGACCCCGGGGAGGAGGAAGAGGAGAAGAGGGAGAAGTGGAAAAGAGGGCTGAGGAAATAACAGCAGCTGGGTAGATATAAATATATGTGTATATGGCGAGCTGATCAGGATGTTAGAGACGTGTCACTTGCTTCCCGGGGCTCTCCGTTTTATCGCCACGTCAGCGCGTGACCCCGCAGAGCTGCTGTCCCCTTCAATTAGGCCCGGGACCGGATTAGCAGAAGAGGGGGAGGCAGGGGGGAGAGAAAAAGAGAGATGGCTCGGAGAGATGGAGTAATTGGTGCGGCTAACAGAGTATTAAAGAAAGGGGAGGTTGAGTCTTAAGATGCAGCGGAGAGAAAGGTGAGGAGTCAGTGGGGGGTGGGGAAGATAAACCGGGCTGATATGAGGACCCAAGCGGAGCGGCTACAGTGAGGTGAGGACACACACACACACACACACACACACACACACACACACACACACACACACACACACACACACACACACACACACACACACACACACACACACACACACACACACACACACACACACACACACACACACACACACACACACACACACACACACACAGGATGTGCAGCTTGTTTTCCAAAATTAGCTATTTTAGGTATTTCAGACAGAAGGGACTTTTAAACGTACACAAAAAAAAAAAAAATTTATTATATATATTTGTTATTATTATAAGCATATTACTTATGCATTGCGTAAGCACAGTGAGGAGGTTGTGGCTGAGGGGGTAGAGCGGTCGTCCTCTTACCAGAAGGCCAGTGGTTCAATCCCATTCAATATCAACTGATTTGTTATCAGCTGCTGTCATTATCTCAATATCATTTTCATCTTCCAGATTTTGGTGTCAAAGCATTTCAGTGATTTCCAGGAAATGACAATGAAAAGTAAGATTTTTACAGATATTTTTCAATGTGTAGAATATTTTAGGAAATTAAGACAATAAACAATTACTATTTGAAGGATTTAACACTGAAAAATATCATGTTCTCTTCATTTAAGCAGCTGACAAACAAGTGTGAAGTTTTACATAGGGAGCATCAGATTATCTATAACCTTGCCCTGTTTGGATTTTTAAGCTACAGTCATGAAAAGCAGCAGGAGCACTAAACCCTGAGAGCCCGACTAAACAACAAAACAGTGTGCTGCTTTCCTGCTGCTCATCTCCATTAGAGCGAGCCTCCACCACGATTACCAACAAGGGAGCACTGCGAGCCCTCGACGCTGAGAGAAACCCGCCCTGACAGCTCCACTAAACAAGATGGAGAGGATGATGAGGCTGCGAGGAGCCACTGTATCCCAGTGTCTGTACGCACACACGGTTAAATCAACTGTTGCTTTTTTATTTCGGATACCTTTATCATTTTTTGGATCGCTCACCTGAGCTCCCCCTCCAAGCGATTAATTTTAAACCACAAAGTTTACTGCCAGGGCATCGCCTCACATTTCTGCCTCCGCTAAGAGAGGGGAGGGCAGAGGGGGAGGAGGAGGAAGGAAAAAAGGCAAAGAGTAACTTATTGTTTTTATATGAGATCTATTCCCCAGGTGTTCCGGTCAATAATGACTTGATATATCAGTGACTGCCTTGCTATTTGCACTGTTTTCGGCGTGTTTTCTCTGCCTGTGATTGAGCGGAGCTATTTTCACGCGTGGAGAGGGGCGGCTGAGGACCAGCGAGGCTAACGTCTGTTTGATCAAAGTTTATGTGAAATTTCCCCAGGCCGCCAGGGGAGCCGCTGTTTATGAACTGTAATAAAAAGAGTCATTTTGACGGAGTGACCCCGGTGCACAGGCAAGAGGTGGAGGAGAAGGAGGCAAAGGAGGGAGGGGGGGTTTGGTTATGTCTATGTTTGCAAGGAGGTGGTGTTCTCACAGGCCTCGGAGAAAGAGAGGAGGAAAGAGAAGCAGAAATTGAGGAAGAAAGAGGAGTTGAAAAGAGCAAAAATCCACTTGTAGATAATGTGAGTAATGAAAAGAATAGAGAGCAAAAAAAGAGAAAGTAAAGGAAGGAGAGAGGGAGTAAGAGGGGGATTAAACCCCTGTGTTGTCTTAGCAGCCAGCCAACAGCTCTTAATGAAACACTTTGGTTCAATTTCTGATTCATCTCGCACAGCTTGATCAGCTTTGTCCCCAACAATCCCCTCATCTGAATTTAATGCATCGTAAATGAGAAATTAGAATGCACACACTCTTGCAGACGACTCTCAAACGCGGGGGGGGACAAAGGCGGGAAAATGAATATGTGCGCCGTTTCCCGCGCGCTCACACGTATAGTTATGAGAAAATGGCAGTCAATAAATAGGTATAAATAGCAACCTTTGAGAAAATCAAATAATGTTGACCTTTCGCTGAGTCGATAGTGTAATCCTCTGCGCTGCCGGCTGCCTGCGGAGCCACTTGAACAGTATCACTCCTTTAATGAAGGGATGATTGGTGTCCAGGTTGAAAAGCTTACAGCTGGACTTGGACAGATGCTCTCCAAAAGCATACTAAATGATAGGTTAACATCACATCAGCTATTCCTCTTGCAGGATCAAATTAAAGCTGAATTCATTCCTTTTTCCCCCCCCTTCATTTGCTTGCTCATATATGGCGCTGAAACTACACAAGAGCAAGAGCTACCACAGGGGTCGTTTCTTCCCTCATGCATATGCACATAAAATCAAAAATAAAGATTCAACGCGAGTAATTCCAACTACAATGCCTCCTCTCTCCCATGCTGATGTTTAAATGGAGGTTGAATGCGTTTCTCAGCAGATGTAATGAAACACTAACAGACAGCACCTAGCAGTGCCACTCTGCACCGCTTCTCTAAATAAACCTCCCCGGGTCAGTGAAGCTGCAGAGAGAAATCACGGCGTGATCCAGGGAAGCTTTGCTGTGACAACACTCCTGTCTAGTTCCTGTCTGGGATTTATCAGAGGTTTCACAAAATCAATGCAGCACGCTGTAAGAAAGATCACAGCAAACACTAGAGACCCATCAGCGGTAATAGCCATCTCAACACGGACTGGGGGAGAAGAAAAAAAAGAAACTAGTGTCTGTCAGAACATGTTACAGAAAAACACATGAGACAATTAGTTGTAATGTACAACGTGTCATTTCATGATGCTTTTAAGGTTTAAACGTGTAGAAGAAATAAACTGCAGGATTTCACACGCGAGCAGAATATTGTGTTTGTGCGTCTATGTGTTGCACACGCGTGATTAAAATTTGTGTAATGTGTCTTGGTCTTCCTGCCAGCCCAAACCATCACAGCCCAAATCCATCACAAAGCTCACCTATGGGTCTGTGGCTGCGTGCCACACACACTCACGCACACATACACACACGCGCAAACACACACACACACTTATACACACACAGAGCCAGGGAGAGGATTATTGAAGTGGTATCAAACAGGAATAATAAAGCAGGTTCTTAAGATTTTAATAAGAATAAAATGAAACAGTAACCACCCAGGGGCCGGCAGGGTTAATCCCTTCTATATTACTGAAAATAAAAAAGGGATAAAAACAGACAGGAGGACAGAGCAGGAGCCAGAGAGGAGAGAGAGAGAGAGTAGAAGAAGAGAGAGAGAGGAGGAGGTGTGGAGATGAAATATAAGAATAGTGGCCGGCTGGTATCAAAACTGGAGCCAGTTAAAAAAGGATTGAAATTAACAAGCAGGTTTAAAATAGCACGAGCGGGGTTATAATTTCCTGCTCATCCTGTTTTATTCTCTACAACACACAAACACACACACACCGTCACACACACACACACACACACACAGACAATATGACACTGTTTGACTGTGTTTAGACTTGATGAAAGCTCGGTTCATTCCCTATGCGTTGAAACACCCGTGTCAGTTCAGCAGCATATTTCCAATGTCAAAGCACGTGCGCCGGCAGCAGATGGCATGAAACAGTTGGCAAGAGCGAGCGAGCGTGAATATCTGTTTACTAATAACCCTTTAATTACTTCAGATGGGCAATGGGATCAAACACCCAGACCCACACAGGAATTAGCCTTAAATGAGACTGGATTGGAAATCTAGGCTAACCCCTTATGTTGCCATAAAGACCTTTGCTGTGAGAATTGACGATTGGAAAAAAAATCCCTTATAGACAGACAGTGGAGACACTTTTAATATTCTCTTTTCCACTTAGAGCGCTTTATTCATAATCAAACAACATAGCAGATGCTTTCATATAAATTTAAGAGGAGAAACATTCTCACATGGCTGCAACTGGTGATCATTTTCATTATGGAATCATCTGTCAGTTAATTGAATAATCATTTAATCTATAAAACATCAGAATATAGAAAAGAACAGAAACAGGTTCCCCAAAGCCCAAGGTGATGTCCTTAAATCTTTCCCCCCCCCCAATTGAAAACTCAGAGATGTTTAATTTACAATGAAAGAAAAGCAGTAAATCTTCATGTTCGAGAAGCTGGAGCCACCGGCAATGACAATACTTGTTTTACTTGATAAATGACTTCCCGCCTGCAAGTAATGATTATTATTTAATCGACTATATTTTCAATTCAACCCTGTAGTTTGCAAATACCAGAAGACGGTGAATAATGCCTATCACATTTTTTAAAGCCGAAAGGTGACATCTTAAAAAATGTCTATCCAAAACCAAACAATATTACAGTTTCTCACAAGTAAAGAAATGTCGGGAAACTTTGCTTATTAAAGGTTTAAGCAATTAACAGATCACAGAAACTGTTGCCATTTAATTATATGTCAGTTAACTAATTGATCCGTCAACTGTTTCAACCCTGATTGATTGTTTTCGTTTCCTAGAAGAGACACATTTTCTACCACAATTTACTAAAATCTATAGAAAACTAGATTTCTGAGACAAATATCAATTTGTAGAATAAATCGTAAGCTTGATAGATAATTTAGCCATTTATTTTTAAACAATTTATTATTCTGTAAAATAAAAACTTGAATACAGGTAAACATAAACGCTGATACAAATATGTCTGTAAAAATCTTATATTGGTGATTTTTATATCGGTCGTGCTCCTACATTCAATGAGCAAAACATGGAAAAGCTGAAAAATGTACTTTACTCCCCTCTAGTGGACGACAATTGCCGACACTCAGGAAATTAGGGATTCTGCACAAATTCTTGTTAATCGTTCCCAACAAGAAATCCGACATCGAGGGACCATGTGACACAACGGCCTCCCAACAATATGTACTCAAAACACATCTCTTCACTGTGACAAATTTAGCCGATAGCATCATTAAAAGTGTGTATAGCTTCTTCCAAGTGGAACAAAGAGCCACTTTTAATATTTTGTACACTTAATACATATGCCACTGCTCATATGCTGTGTAGTCAAGTGTTATGAGGCTGCTCCCGGGGAGAAATCCCTGCTGTGTGTAAATGTCATGAAAAATTCCTTCATCTGCCAGAATAAAGTTAACCCTCTCCATTTTGTTCCGCTGAACCCACCTCTCGGGCAAATGTGTTACAAAGACGTGCGCCGTTCTCCACAGCCGGCACCTCGTTCCTGCTTTACGCCTTTCATTACGTGAACGGGGAGTGAATGCCGTCCGCCGGCTGCCCTTTTCCAGTGCGCCCGGCTGCATAGTGACAGCATACATTTTAATGAAAGGACCTTTTACTTTGGAATAACAGTGAGGAGGGGGGGAAAATAAATTGCTGTTCAAAAGGAGATAATACTCTGGGCATTGTGGGATTGCCTGGGATTGGGCAGATGTGTGGTGATGACCCCGACAACGAGACCAACCTGTATAAATTAAGATATAAATAGCCTCATCGAGAGTAGTATTACCAGGGGTGTGCTTGAGTGCCGGAGCACATGCTTAATATATGCATGTAGGTGTGTGTGTGTGTGTGTGTGTGTGTGTGTGTGTGTGTGTGTGTGCACAGCCTCATGAGGTAAGCGGAGAGAAGAAGAACATACAGTGTGTCCGCAGCTCAGTCTGGTAGCATGACAATCCTGTGTGTGTGTGTGTGTGTGTGTGTCACATACTTGTGACAGAGTGCTGGGGGGACCTAAATCCTGCTCAAGTATAAGGTAAACAGTGGTGGCAGTGCGCGGTTATTGTATTTTCTTTGCTTGGATCCCAGTAAAGACCCCCAGGCCTGCGCTGCATGCCTGCCTGTCACCGCGGCCATGCTGCCGTCAGCGGCCACCTTCACGCCGCAGCCAGAGCCTTGGCTGGCGCAGGCCCCACAAGGAAATTAAAAGGGGATTAAGGCTGGCTGACACTTTGTGGCCGATTATTCATTTTTTGTGTGTGTGTGAGAGGAGTGTGGGGTGGCATCGTGGGATGGCATCTCGTCTTGGCTCAGAGTAACCGGTTGAGGCCTTTTGATGGCACTCAAAGGTTCGGTGAAGCTCAAGCAATAACCACAAACTGGAGAATGAGTGATCGCTGCCAATGTTTTGAAGGTTGTCATGATCAACGTCTCTTGTATGATTATATTTTCGGTAAGGACAAAAAAAATATGTAGTCAGATATGCAGTCAGTCTTCCCAAGGAAAAGGAGAACCATTTAAATCCTTACACTTAGCTAAAGTAGCTGTAATAAAGTGTTGTTAGTAAAAGTAAAAATACTGGATTATAAAAAGTTATCAGCAGCAAACTGTGTAGACAAACGCTGAGGAGAAATACAATACTTCTCTCTAAAATTCTTGAAATAGACAAGGTGTGCCTAAAAAATTTACTCATCAGTGCAATTAACTAAAAGTACTGTGTCTTGTGCCGATCCTACACCTGGCCACGTACCACCTCATCCCTGT
Source organism: Hippoglossus stenolepis (assembly GCF_022539355.2). NCBI lineage: Eukaryota > Metazoa > Chordata > Actinopteri > Pleuronectiformes > Pleuronectidae > Hippoglossus > Hippoglossus stenolepis. The sequence goes on from NC_061500.1 coordinate 4,479,169, forward strand.
AATGTGGATCTCAGGTTTATTCGACCTCTCTGGTACACGATCCTGGCACCATGCACTGTATGCTTAGCAGCAAGTCCCCTTTAATTCTGACAAGCGTCAGGCAGCTCAGGTTTATTGCCTCTTTGTGTCAGAACTCAATATCATCGCTGCAGGGAAAACAAACTGTACAGATGCCAGTGTTTGGTCTGCTAATTAGCAGTTTGTATTAGTAATTAATAGGCATTACCAGTCAACCGGGCTCCTGCTCAGCAGCCTCCAACAGCCTGTGAAGGAGATCCAGACAACGCGATCCCCCCCCCCCGCAGCGCCAAGCACCACCACAGCTCAAGGATATTTCAGCATCGCATGTCAGGACAATAAAGAGACAGTGTCCTAACTGGAATTATCATATTTTAAAGGGAGAACGCAGCAAAAAAATATAAAAAAGTGTGAGGAAAACTTTTTGAGGACAGGTTAATGGGGCACCAGGTATTGAAAACAAATGAAGAGTTGGTCTTTGTGACAAAGGACACAGCAAAAAAAACTAAACTCGGCTCACCATTGACGACCTTACATCGTTTTCACTTTTGCCACCCTTGCATCTGGGGTGAATAAGCATTCTAATCGTGTAAAACAGTCCGACAAGCTTTAAACTCTATATATACAGTAATGTGTGCACAACTGATCTGGGTAGACGATGAGAGCAGAGGTGTGGTGGCCATGAGGTGAGGCAAGGTATGGCGCGGTGGCAGAGTTATCAATTATCCAGAGCGCAGTGGCACTCTGGCTTCCTCCAGATCTGGTGTTAAATTAAGTTGTCAGTGCTGTCTCTCCGATTTCCCTCATCACACAAGCAGACGGTGATGGTGCGTGACGGCCGCTCGCTGGAGCTCCTCGCCGGCTGCCGCCCCACATCTCAACTGCAATTCATCAGCTCCTGAGCACACTGGCCCAGGCTCAGTCTACGCCAGCACACGCCGCGTTGCACCGGAGCCAGCCAGCCCGCTAAGCACCGTGGCAAGAGGAAAAAGAAGCGTATCACCTTCCAAAAAAGCCCGCCGCAGAGGACGGGGCGCAGTGGACTTTTGCCCCGATTGCTGGGGCAGGAGTGGACTTGGTGTTTGAACTTGAGGTGTGTTTGTGTGGGAGTGCAGAGGTGAAAAAGTGAAAAACAGTGGAAGGGCATCGTCTTGGGACAAGCATGGAGCACAATAAAGCCTCTGGCCCTGCTCCCCTGCAGGGGCAAGGCCTCAGGTGAGGGCAGGGAATGTGGGACACAAAGCAGCGAGGCTTGGCACATGGGCACTAGCCACCAGCTCCCTCCCAGCACACTACTGAGTTGAAGGGCACTGGAACATTCAGTCGCAAAAAAAAGGGGGAAGAGGAGGGAGGAGACAGAAAAAGGACAAGCAGGTGACAGAAATAATGGATAACTGTAAAGCAGCAGGGTGCTAAGCTCTCAGTGCTTAAGTATTTATTGGTGATGAATAGTAATGACGGTACACTTACAAAGCACTTGTTTAATATGGAGAGAGCTCAAGAGGGGCGAGGGTAGTTCTCGCGCTCCTTCAACCGGGCCGGTGAGCTCTGAGGCAACCGCAGGGCGACGGCAAATCTTGCCCAGACCTCAGCTTCCCGTCTGCATTCAAAAAACACTTGCATCCCTTCCCACTGTCCCTGCTTCAGCTCTGAATAAAACATTAAACACCATTCTGAGATATTAACCTACTTATTGAAAAAAAAAAGTCTGTGATTTATGTCGATTTGGTTTGGCTTTCAATACTGCCCAGCTGTCACCGCCGAGCCTGTAACCTAAATTATCCAGCAATGCTCTTTCACTGCAGTTAAGGGAATAAGCAGTCCTTTAACACTTCAAAAGGCCTGACTGCACCAACTCTGAGTTGTTGTTTTATTTTTTTCTGCACTTCTTAAGTTCAGTAATTATTCAATCTGGGTGATAATGAGCGCCTAGTTGACCTTGCGGATAAAGCTTTTTCTCTTTTATGTTTATGCTTCATGTTTTCCAGGCTAATTTAAGAAAACAGCGCTTAATCTTCCACCAAAAGAAGCAAAACACCAGGCTCTCAGATCCTCAGCGCCGCAGTGGGAGGACCCCTTCCGTTAATAAGCAGCATCCAGGCCCCGGTGTATAACTGGCAACGGGTTCGTCGGCCATGGATCAAACAGTCATAACCTCCTGTTCCAAAGATAAGCTGCATACAGACCTGTGGGGGATCTTTAACCAGGGAGGAGAGTGTGTTTGTGTGAAAAAAGAGGCAGCACAGACGGAGGGGGTAAGCATGAAAAAGAATGAGTGGATGGAGGGAGAGTGTCTGTGTGTGTGTGTGTGGTTCACAGGGACGACGGCAGCCGGCTCATCGTGACGTGCCTGAACGGAACCTAGAGGGGGGCCCGGTCTGAGCCCCTGCGCTTAATTGGGCACTCAAATGTTACCAGGTCCCTTCCCAATCGACTTGGAGGTGACACATGGCCAAGAGAGGGAGTGGAGAGGAGCTTGTGGAGAGAGGAAATGGAGCAGAGGGTTTAGCACCTCCTGCGGCCAAGTGTTTTTATCTCCCTCTGGGTTTTTTTTTCAGTCGGGACAGTGGACGGCGTGAGTGATAGTGCATTTGGCCACTCGCGGTGGCAGTGATGACAGAGCAAAATTAACCCCTCAGTGGTGGGGACAGATGAAAAGGAGGCAGGTTTAACTTTCGGTGTCGTGTTTGGTCACCGATTTAACACATTAATCTGTTGCAGAGACAAGTGCAAATGTGGAAAAATCTAAATAATCTCGTAAGTGCTTCTAAAAATTAAGATTTGCTTTGAAATAAAATGCAAGCGCCCCCGACATTATTTTATCACACTCAAGAGCACTAAACAAACTGCAGTTTCCATTTAAACGGACAACGACTTCAAACAAGCACTAGAGCAACATAGCAGCAAATCATAATTTTTTCCAGTTCATCAAAGCTTCCACCAGCTAATCCCTTTCTTATATAAATAGCTCTTTTGGTGGAGAGGGTAGCAGCCGCATAGAGCTCTAACCCTTCTGTCCCTGAAGCTACAGCCAGGATAAGCTGTGTGTTGGATTGGCACATCGGGCTGCCCGGGGCCTGCTGCTGCGCTGGCCGCCAGTACAGATGGAGGGCAGGGCTGGGCAATGCCAGCTTGTCAGTCGGATTAAAACGACTCATTTATTCACTGAAGTATTGTGCAAAGCGACCAGGCCAAAGCGGGGTGAGGCAAAAGGGGGAGAGGAGGGTCGAGCAGTGGCGAGCTGGGGGCAGCTTGAATGTGAGCGAGGGTCCCCTCCTCTCTGGCCCTAGGCCCTCCCCCCTCTTCATCCCTCTCTCCTGCCTTTTTGCCGGTTACTTATCTTTCTGGGGCTGCCAGAAGCCATTACTGCAGTGTACGGAAGGCGGCCGGCGGGGTGGCATCTCGTCGTGCCCGGGTGACAGATTGCTGCTCGGCCTTGGCGGCGGAGGAGGTGAGGGGTTGGAAAGTGATTGGCTTCGATGGTCAGGAAGTGGGCACCGAGGGCTGGAGAAAGAGGTGGAGGAGGAGGGCAGAGAGTAGGGGAGAGGATGACAAGACCTGGCTGCGCGACCTTTGGTATCGTGCAAGTTACTTAAAGGGGCACAGGCCTTGCTTTTAAGAGCATGCTTGGCAGTGGTGGTCTCCGTGGTGGCTGCAGGCTGAACACGGATGCCAGGCCAAGAAGAGGTAACCCCAACGGCGACTTCTCCACTTGCCCAGGACCCCACTGACCCCGCAAAACCTTAGCGAGGATAAGTAGAGGACGATTGGTAGTTTCTGCAGATTAGTCCAGGCCAGTTCACCATGGACGGCTTCACCTCTGCAACTTCAGAGCTGCTGCCAGCATTGACTGTAGAGTCCTCAAAGTCATGACGAGTTCTTTAGAAAGATGTCACACTTTGACCCATATAAGAGACAAAAACATTTAACCAGAGAATTTTTTTTACAAAGGCCACAATGTTGAAGGTATATGCCCCCAATGTCTTTTTCTATGACTGTACAAAGATATTCCACTAGAACAATAGTTTAAACAGAACAGTTTCCTTCTCATAATGGCAGGTCATTGTCAGGCCAGAGCAGGGTGTGTGTCTGTGTCCATGTGTGTGTGTCAAGGGGGGTGAGGCTTGGAAGGGTTTTATCGGGTCTAATTACTCCCGATAGCTGTAATTTACAGGTTGACAGCAGGGAGAAATCGGCAAGATTCACACTTCTGCGGGTCAGCATCTGTCGCCATTACTGCGCAGCGCACACTGCCGGCCAGTCGGTAAGCAGGAGGAAACAGTAAACAACAAACGGCGTGTGACAGATTAGCAGCACGGGCTAAAGGACCTTCCACTGACACATCATTTCTCTCGCGCCGCGAGTTTGTTTCGCGGCAGCTGTCACCAATAAAAAGGAAAAGCGGGAGCTGGGAAGGGGAGGTGGCGGCAGCAGAGGTGGCTTTTGTTCCAGATTCAGGGAGGAGGTTGGTGTAAGGAGAACAAGGAGGAGGAGGAGGAGGAGGAGAAGAATGGGAGAGGTGGAAGAAATTGAGATGGGAGGGAGGGTTAGCAAGAGTGACCTGTTTTAAAAGTCTGGCCTCACTTTTTAATAGAGTATTAGCAGGAAAACCAGGGCAGGGCAACGTCAAACTGTATTTTTCCACCGTAATTACCTTCACTCCTTCTCCCTTTTTTAGGTCTGCAGAACAAATTGCCAGTGTCTCCCTGAAGTGGTAATTTTAGCTCAGTTTGCAGCAGCCTGTGTGGTACAGTCAGCAAGGAGTTATTCTAGAGGGTAAGCATTATCTCTATACAGTATGTGAACACATTTGTTAACAGTGCAACCTGCTCCAACACACTTTACCCCTCCCTGGCCGTCCCATGTGACTCTCTTTCGCCTGATCCCACGCAGCTCAGAGAGGAGCCAGGTCGGTCTGATGCCAGAGAGGTCTGGTGGGCAACACCGCTCTCCCCCTGTCCACCTCATTGCCTACACACAGCCTTATCTGGCCAGCTCCTGAAAACTGAGCTAACGCTGCATACAACCTGGCAGACCAAATTTTCCTTGACCTCCAACTAGAGGACATTCTCCAAGTTGTCGGTTCATTAACCTGGACGATTTTCGTTGAACAGATTCACAGAAACAAAAAAAGGTGAGGCCCTCTAAGAGAAGCTGCCACAAATGAAGCAAGAAATCTGACTGGGGAACGTCTGTCCAGATAATTGTTGCACTCCATAGCATTTGGTTTGCATGTTTTTGCCCAAATTGACAATTCAACCAAGTTCTTGAACTGAATGGAGTTACAGAAAGAAAAATAACCTATTCAGACATGCCTGAAATAATCACTGAAAACATAGATGCCTTAATTACCTCCTTCAAGTTTCTGTTTTCCCCCGTGTGTTTGTTTCTTTAACATTATGAGATACAGCTTCTTTAAAGCAAAAACAAAAATCACAATATCCCATTCCCAATGCTCCTGTTAACTTTAGTTTAGTTAAAACTAGTCCAATTTTTTTTAATTTCCTCTCAAATGCTTTACTGTGCGACCACAGTATACACTTCAAACTTGTTATTGATGCTGTAACTGCAGCTATAGGGGCCTGGGAGGAAGGGAATCTGTCACCTGACAATGAGAAACAGTTTCTACAATAAAACAAAATACACAGTCTAGTCCTTTAAAAGGCAGATGGAAGCCTCTGGTACAGGTGTGCCTTCATCCACATCAGCGAGCACATCCATAACACTCTCGTGTTGGGGTGATCATGTAGGTATATGGCCCTGTCCTGTTCAATATCTAACGGGAGACTGCCTGGTGACTCCACATGCCAACCTCCAGAGCTCCCAGTCCTCCACACAACTGCCATATGGGCGGCCCAGCCCCGTTCCATTAGCGGGGCCCAAGCAGGTCCGGACCCCAGCCCTCCTGGCCTTCCTCTGGCACTGCCACAGGGCATGTCCTGCCCACTGCCAGCTGCCCACACTAGGTCAGAGGATGCAACAGCCGCTGCCTGCCCGCCTACCTGCCTGAGTCTGGCAACAACCAGCCACTGGTTACAGACACACAATGCATCTCACAATCTGGAAGAGCCGTCTCACACAGACGCTGTCGGCTTTTAACAGCTGTAGTTGAAGAGCCTTCTTTTGCAGTTGCACACAGAAAATTTCATGTGGGAGTTTTTTGCTACACGGATCAACCTGCATCTCTTATTTCAGTCTAAATATTCTTTTACGATTTAAAATTTAAATCAAATGGATTATCAGGAAAAGACAAATTGTTTAAATGGCTAGATGTAGAGTGAAAATGTCCAGACTAGTGGCAGCTTAAGATGCAACTTTTGCTGCAGAGTTTCTCATCAAAATTATTCTTTTGATAGAAATGTAGAAATAGAAAATTGCACCCTCCAGCCTCATCTTTACAGGAGCATCCAGGAGCAGGGGAATCAAACTACTAATATTGATAATCTCCAACTCTGCCTGTAATAATATTGTATTTTAACCTCTGGCCCAGATGGCATCTTAAATAGTAATGAATTATTCATCTAAACTGATTGATGACCTGTCAGTAACTGACAATTCAAGATACAATTAATTAATGACTTGCTGGTGCTCGAATAGATTTTAAGATAACAAGTGATGAGGCAAGACAGAATGAGTTAATTGTTTAAATTGTAACTAGATGAATCATGAGTGGGAACTTACTGGTATACAAACCCTGCAGCATTGCATTTTCCTTTCAGTGACTCGTGGGTTGTGATTACAAACTAAACTGCAATATGCATATCATACAATCTAGAGTTGTGTAAGAATCATATATTCATGCATCGAATCCAGATAAGTTAGAACTAGTTGAACGGTTAAAACTCCCAAAGAGTCCGAAGTAAACGATGAAAACTATTGGGAAATGTGACCTGACCCCTGTGTCTGCTTTTTTGTACGATTACCAGGATCTAGTCTTTCACCTCATGTAGCTATTTGTGAATTAGGCTGGGTGTTGGGTGCACAGGCATGTAATGTGTGCGAGGGCACCTTCCCTAAAGACGTGCAGAGAAAAGCACGAGAAGGGCAGACGGAGGCAGACACATTCTGCACATCACATGGGAATGTCAGTGTGTGCCTCGGCAGCCTGTACCTGCCACAGGACCTGGGGCCTTTTTTAATTAATCATCACACGGGATGAATAATTCAGCCATTATCGCTGGGCATAAATAGAGAGGCTGGTTTTCCTCCCAAGTTCCACCCAATCAGTTTCCATGTTTCCCTTAATAACCCTATGGTTTAGGGCCTGGCCTCAGGTAAACACAGGCGTCTATGCTCAGTGGCAGGATTTTGGAAAATTATACAAATAGTCCCTTGACTCAGCAGTTCTGGAAAGTTACTTCCTAGACATAAGAGTCCAGGGGAGCAATTTTATCATGTAAAACTATCACATTTGATATACTCTTTGGAGAGTGGTCGTTTGGCATTGGAGGAATGAAGAAACTAGTTTGAAACTTGTAAACCCTAACCCGAATTTTATATACACAATGGTGTGACTATCTTGGATTCTATTGGTCATAGTGCAGCGACAATAATGAAGATTAGTGGAGGTGAACACAAACAAACAAAACAAAAAGTAGGAATTGATGCAATGATTATGGTAAAAAATGCAGGTTAGTTTTCTTTGCCTGACAAAAAGACAAAACTAGGAGTCAGGATTTCACACACCAGCTATAATGAGGACTTTCTCCAACATGGCAACTCCAAACACACAGCAAGTCGACTATGATGGATGGATCCAAACCCAGCGATCCGCCGGACACAGTTTGGAAAACACAGCGTCTGTGTAGTGTTTCCCAATCAGCCAATAACACAGGTAATCAATCCAACTAACACCAACATCACTCATATATTCACACTACAGCGCTGTAAAAGTCAACAGCATGAAAGCATCGTAACTGTTCAGCTGTCGTCACGGAATAATTCATCATTTGTGTCCAAAACAAACAAACACACACACGATACAACTTGTCATGATAAGCACACGATAAGCACAGGTGTTGATAATAATGATAAAGATGCCTTCATTGTTTTTATTAAGTTGACCTGTTTTTCCAACTGTTAAAATACCTGCTGTAAATAAAATAACTGATTCAGTGACTCAACAGAGCTAACATGCCCTCAATACACATTCTATAGCAATCAAGCTAGGTAAGCTAGCTGCTTACCTGTCTGGTGTATGAGCTGATGTTTCCCACACAGGAAACAGGAAACCAGGAGTTTAAAGACGGTTTTGAAAGAACACAACTTGTTTATAAAAAAGCAACAGGAAGAGAAACAGTTGCAACAAACACCAGCAGGTTTTTTAGCTTCTTTCCCTCCTTTGTCTCCACAGGTGTGAAACAGGAAACAGGGGGGCGGGGCATCCACAGTTTAAATCACCCGCCATTTCTATTTCTATTTCTATTTCTTCTTCTTCTTCTTCTTCTTCTTCTTCTTCTTCTTCTTCTTCTTCTTCTTCTTCTTCTTCTTCTTCTTTTGGTGTTTATTGGCAGTTAGCAAACCAGCTTATAGGTGCATTACCAGAAATAGCTGCTGTTTGCACTATTTGTTCACGTGGGAAGTTTCACATATGACAACCAAGATGTAAAATATATATGTACAATTTACATGTTCCTCCCTTTTGTCTAAAACAATTTATGTCATCAGATTTTGTGTTGACACTGTATGTGGCCTTTCACCTCTTTTTTCAGCAATTCGGTATCAAATAGAAGATTTAGAGAAACATAAATCCATGTTTAATCACACACAAAGACACCCTTGGCCCTCTGCTGTTATTTTTGATGACTGATCCCTGGTTTCCTTCTGGCCTTCAGTCTGTTAAAACAGTTCACAGCATGTCCCGTTATTCCTGCACTGAAGAGCTGCCTCTGATCCTGACATCCTATCACCTTGACCTTTAACAGATCACTGAACATCCCTGAGGGGAGCTAAATAAAAGGCCAGCGCTGTGGTTCCTACTGATGTCACCGATGTGATATCAATAGTTTGTCACCGAGTGTTCTTCCAGAGGTGCATGAATCCCCAATGCTTCTCACAGAATTGCCTGTTAGAGGCTGTCAGGATGTATAAAGATAAAAAGGGAGGCCTCCACGTCCCTTCCCACCCCAAGGACGGCATTGGGAGGGGGGCAGAGGAGCACTGATTGAGAGCACCTGTCAGGTGAGGCTTTCGCAGTTGACAGCGCAGAAGGAGCTCCGGGTCGACTGCTATGACTGCTAATCTCTGACGTGGCAACCTGCCGGGCTCTGCCAGTCTCCAGAGGGGAAGCGCCAGGAGCCCGAGAGCGGAGGCGTTTCCAGGGCTGCAGTCCTGCTAATGTCTCCCCCAACAGAATGAACCAAGCTGATATGCTCTAAATACATTTCATTATCATCATCATGATTATATCACTAATTGTGTGTACTCGGTAATGTGCTGCAGCAGCCGCCTCCTGGGAGGTGTCTGAGAGACTGAATGATTAAAACATGTATGATGAACCATGCATCAAAACGTCCCTGCGGGCTTCCTCACAAGATACATGTAAGCGGCTCCACTGACACTCGGAGCGAGCAAACAGCAGAGGATGTGGTCTACTGAGGGGCTGAGAGGCTGAGGAGGAACCTGCAGGCAATAACATGACAGCAGGTGGATATTAGAGATGCAGGGGATTGACCTGAGGTGACCCCATCCATATCCATAAACCCACACTACATAACCTCTACACCTTCAGACATGAATCCAGTGCAGCCTAAATAATTCCACTACCACACAATAAGGAAACCAAAGGCTGAGGTTCAAACCATGGCTGTGGGCTTCTCTGGCCTGTGTGTGTGTGTGCTTGCCTCCATCTTTCTGTGTGGTTGACAGGAGAGGATAAAGTTTTTGTGACAGCATTTGATAAATGTTTAATCCAACATTCATACATGGGATTGGGTCCCCAGTCAAAACCCACCAAAGACACACAGCAGGTGTGTGAAATATTCATTCACTACACGCTTCATTAAGAATGAAACATACCATGGTCCCCGTTCATTTATTCATTTCGATTATCGAAACAAAAGACAGAAAAATGGGAGATTAAAACACGGTGGGCGCGCTATTCTATATTTGTCTCACAGATTTGTAACAATTTATGTTGTGACAAATAACTCTGCCTGTTGAAATCCCGCTGTCATCTTGCTGAGAGTCAGGCAGCTACTGTGAGCGGAGCTTTCATCTGAGGGCTGTAACAAATCACTGCCTGCCTGAGACGCTCCAGCTCCGCATCCGACTGCAGCAGTTTGACCCCTGACCTGTCCAGGAGCGTCTGGTGACTCATCGCATAAAGCATCCTGATTTATATCTGAGCTATCAGCTGGGGACGGGACAGTTTTCATATTTTAACAATTAAACGATGGAATATGACAATTAACAATCTCTCTTGGTGATGAGTGACTGCACGGAAGAAATGACTGATGCTCTGCCTGTCAGCTCACAGGTTCTCTTGGACCCTTTCTAAATTTTTAGAACAGTAAATGTGTTATTGTTAAAGTGCCAGGGCTGTTTCAACATAGACCTGCTCTCTTTATATGAATGTGTCACACAAAACCCTCATTTCCCTGTGGAGATCATTAAAGTTTAATCTAATCTAATCTAATTAAAACAAGGATGTGCAGGTCCTGACACATTGTCCATTATGAATGTGTTGTTTTCAGAAACACAAAAAAATGTAGTTTAAAATTTGTAATACAAAGACTTTAAAACAATTATTAAACTTACACATCTCAACGTGGTTTGTCGCTGTTATTATTTGTGGTTAAAATGTTTTTGATTAATTGATTTGCAGCTGTTGTCATATTCAGTTAAGGTCAATTCAATTGTCACTGCATGTTAACAGAAATACAGTTTGGCTTTCTATGTTGTTTTCTTAGTTTTGATAGGAGGCTCACAAAAAAATGTGATGCAATTTAATTATAAAAGGAGACAAAGACAGTAATTAAAACACAGAATAAAACAAATTAAACATACAAATTATTATTAATACTTTCCCTGTAGGACTATTACAATTTCCACATCCAGTGGAATTAATCATCTTTTGAAAGCAGAGTTCCGTCTTAATGAAATGTATTGATCCACTGTGTATTTAACAGGTCGTTGTTTTCACCCTGTAAAGTCCCTTTTTTCCAGCAGTGAAATTTACATCTAAACTATTACATCAAAGGAGAATCTCATCATTAATCACATTGTCAAGATGACTGGTTATATACATTGTCACATGACATTTAAATGAACGTGTGCATCATTTATGTTCTTGCATTTACTTGTAGTATACTAATTGTATATAAAACTAATGTATCAATATGAAAATATGATGCAATGTTATGATATATATATTGATTTAATTATTAGTAAATAACAAGTAACATATTTTTATATAAAATTAAATATATAATATTTAATTATAAAGAAAATGATATACACAGTATAATATTTGGTTACTATTTTATATATATATATACAGTAATATAATAATACTACTACTACTAATAATAATAATAATAATAATAATAATAGTAATAATACATTTATTTGTATAGCACTTATCTAAACAAGGTTACAAAGTGCTTAACAATGTTTTTTTAATATATAATTATATAATCTATATACTATTTATCTCCACGGAGGAAAGGAGGACAGGAAGTCCCGCCCTCCTCTCCTCCCTCTGTCACTTACGTCACTTCCCCCTTGCTGACAACATGGCGGCCGTCAGTCCGTCAGACTCGGGGACGTCGCTTCCCAGAGACGTGGTGATCAAGACGGAGCCGGAGGTGGAGGCGGAGACGGAGAGCGGGCTGGCGTCCGGCTCGGAGGGGCCGCCGGTGAAGCGGGACCCCGTGGTGCCGCTCCTGTCCCCGGTCAGCGGGCTGCAGCCGCTCGCCTGGTCGCAGGACCACCGCCTGGCCGTGTGCACCACCAGCTCCCTGGCGCTGATGGAGCTGGTGTGCGACGTCCACAGCGGGAAACAGGAGCTGATGCTGCACCGGACCTCCATCCCCGTCCCCGGCGAGGCCACCAGACTGCGGGTAAAGATACACAACACACGGTGTTCAGTGAAGCAGGGGGGGGGAGAAACAAGCTAGCTTCTGTTAGCATGTTAGTAAACACTGGGCTCGACCACAGTTATGAACCTCAGATAAAGACACGTGATGTAATGGTTTATATCTGGAGACCACGACAACCCAATCAGCTCATATCTAATCCCCAATAAATGTGCAAAGTATCAATCAATCAATCAATCAATCAATCAACATCCCCAATTTCAGTTATCATCTAATTCAGGATTCACTCTCAATGAATGAATGAACAGAAACTGTCAGATTTCTCCAACAACTTGAAATAATCATCTCCAGGTGACAGGTGATCTACTGAAGATGAGAAAGAAACTGAAACGCATCGATACTAATTGATTACAGGACAAATCAATATGACTGTATAATGTCAAAACATGTTTTAAATAGTGCAAACTAAGAAAAAAAGACTACCACACCTGTAAAAGTAAAATATGACTCCTTCAATTCACTGTTTTCATGACCAACAGGCCTCAAATCTATAAGTTCTGCATAATATAATAATACTTATTATTATTATAAAGGTTTATAAATCAATACCTTTTGTAATTTGTAAAAAAATAAATGATAAGACTGGAAAATAAAAGGTAAAACTGTCCCATAGATGAAACTGATCGCTGACCCCTGTCTTATATCAAGTTATTGGTGGATGTGTTTGCAGCAGCAGCGATTATACATTTCAATAACGACTGTTTCCAAAACACACAGGTGGTCACAAACTGACATCTGTGAGTGTTTTTGTCTCGTTGTTATTTGTGCAGTTGTTACACAACTTATGTAAACATGCCGTAGGAGCACAGCCAAGCTCGTATTCACTCGTGTGCTATTAGTTTGGCAGCGGTGAATGTTTCTGTACTTTCATTATTTACTAAACTGCGAGAAGGATAATTAAAAGCGATTGGATACAAATGTCGATGCGAAGAGAAAACTGTAAAACTATTTTGTTCTGGTAAATCTCTCCCTCCACAGCTGCTCTACTGTGTGATAATGATTGTTTATAGGTTCCTCTTCCAAAAAATCCACTTGGCAGATAAAATATTGGACGGAGGCTGAGTTTAATAATCCACTCGACACAGTGACAGAAGGGTGAAGTTGGTTTTCTGCCGTCATTGATAAATATGATTAAGTGCTTGTTGAGCAGGAGGCTTAATGAGGCGGGAGGGGCACACGATGGCGTTCAAAAGTAAGTGTCACAAACGACATTATGTTGCGCTGGTCGCTGCCATGTCAAGGATCAATAAAGTTTTTTTCTGAATCAGGTTATTTAGTTGATTAAGCTCGTTTAAAAATAATGCTTTGTTTTTCTGCTCATCATCAACTGATCTTTACTGTAGCATCTTTTACATTTATTATCATTATCATCTTAAATTACATATATATATTGCACTTGTTAGGGTCAATTTATAATAGTTTTTTAATTTACCTATGACTTGAAATAAAGCCTGGTAGAAAGAACAAAGTAGAACCCGATTGATTTAAGGGGATATGTTTCAGGGTTTGATTACATCTTAGGAGTCATTGCTGAATCATTTTTCAGCGGCACCGGCTTTAAACAACTCCTCTGTAAATATTGCGAGTTATGTACTTTGGATGTTAGTGAAATGACTTGCAAACTTTCTTCTTGTTTTAAAAATCTAAATTCTTTCATTTTGTTGTTAACGTTTCAGGTGGGAACAGCGGAAGAGCATTCAAAAATGGTGGAGAAGTTCAGCACGCATCCGGTCCCCACCGTGAGGCAAGTTTTTCTGGCCGACAGAGTGATGAACCCGTCAGTGGTTGCGCACAAGGGAATAAAGTATGCCAGTTGGTCTCCGTTAGGTTGTGACTCTAATGGACGGTGTTTGCTCGCGTGCCTAACGCTGGACCACAGACTTACCATTCATAACAGCTACAAGCGCCTCGAGTGGAGCATGCTCGTCAATCTCACCAAAAGGTACAGTGAGAGGTTAAAGGAGCGAGGCTACGCCAGGAAAGACAACGAGCCGCCGCAGGAAAACCTGCAGGACTTTGAGGAGCTGCAGCGGCGCTTCCGTATGCAGACGCCCCTGAGGATGGAGTGGTCAAGCATTTACACGATCAAACAGGTTCAGCCGGACAACACGGGCATGGACTTGGAGATGGTCCTCCTGGCTGTCTTGATGGAAAACGGCGACCTTGTTTTGTGGAAGTTTGATTTGCCGTTTGTAAACGGGGATGATGTCATGTTTTATGACATCATCGAATCCGGTGTGATTCGACCCAGTAACTTGGCGTGGTGGGAGTATGAAAACTCAGATCGCCGGATGAGCGGCCTGATCATCGGCAGTGAGGTGGGACCAGTTAAGATCATGCCGGTCAGCCTGACGGGAGTGAAGGGCTACTTCACCCTGCGACACCCTGTCATCCTCTGGAAGGACTGCGATGAGATAGCTGTGGAAAACATCAAATGCGTCCAGATGATCCACCCGATCCATAAATGCAGCTGCAGCCTCATCGTCGCCTCACGGGGATGTTACGTCTTTTGGTGTCTGCTCATGATTTCACCGGCCGGACTTAATGTGCACAACTCTCACGTGGTGGGGCTTCACTCGCTCCCCGTGGTCTCGCTAGCGGTCAGTCAACATGGCGTTGCAGTGTATTCATGCTCCATAGACGGGTGTATAAAAAAGCTGACACCTACATTTACTGAGAATACTTTGATTTTCAAACAAGACGACATGATGCGACTCGAAAACCTGACAGGGCGGCGGATACATGGGATTGCGGTAAGCCACAATGGAGCGTATATTGCAATGGTCAGCACACAAGGTATGGTGGACAGCCACCATCCAATCACCAGGACCTACCAGGTTCACTTTTTGACCCTGAAAACGCCAGAAAGTGCAGCAGCACTGCTGCTAAAGTCTCCCGTACAGAACTTGTACAAACTGGCTGACCTGCTTGACATCGTGAGGTGGCAAATTCTGAAAAACAAGTGCATCCCTTCAGCACTGCAGGAAGAGCTTGACCAAAGGATCCAGGAAGTAGACTCGCCCTACTTGTGGCGTTTCAAGCTCTTTTTGGTTCGTATACTTTACCAGTCTCTGCAGTCACCTCCGACAGATCATCGCTGGAAACCCAGCCAAGTGGGAAGCAAAGTGTTTATAAGGGACGCAGACGAGGAGGATGGAGAGGACGAAGAAGATTGTGTGCTAGAGGAAGGCGATTCTGTCGGAGGGAAGCCGGAGAAGGAGGAGAATCGCGAGGAGCAGATGGCGGAGGTGCAGGCTTGGGTTAACTCTGTAGAGAGTCACCTGATGAGAGAGAACATGAAGAAGGTGCTGGGGGTGGTGTACCTCAACACCTGGATCGCTCAGAACACCAGTATACCCACCTGTGGCCTGGTGGAGTACCTCGCCAAAGACACTAACGACAGAAATTCAGAGGTAAAACCTAGTGACCCACTGATCATCACTCACCATGAACGTCCTGGTCAGATTCCCTTTGTTTTCACTTGACCTGATTACAGTGTTGTTACGTACATGCTCAGAGTGGAAGCTGCACAGTGTCAATCCAGTTCAGCTAAGAAATGGTAATACAGCGTTAACGTTTGCATTTACAGTGTTTCCTCTATAATTTCTTTTTCATGTGCGAAATCTGTGGCTTGTGTAACCTATGACCTTTCCTGTTAATCCACACTAAAGGAATTTTAGTACATTGATTAACCAAAAGATCGGCTTTAGATTAACATCAGATCTTTTAAGTCGTGTAAGTTTTGAGTTGAAGCCGCCACCAGTAAGACTTGTTTCAACACATCCTCCAAAACCCTGTCACCAGTTTGTAGTTTGTCCTTCCTTGGATCACTGTCATTAGGTCAGGTCATATTCAAACTAGAAGAGCACTAAGAGAGCGTGTACCCTCCAGCAAGGACAACGCCCTATCTCGCAATGTTGAATACAGTGAAACAAATAATAATCTCGAAACTCCTAATTTGAATGGGTTCTTCCTTGGGTTGTGCTTCACCCCTCCACAAAATATCACGGAAATCGGTTTAGTAGATTTTGAGTAATCCTGCCAAAAGTCAGACTCCTTGGCGGAGGTAACAAATTTGAACTTTAATGTCATTTGCACGTGTTTCATCAGTGAATATCACGTGTCATCAGCTGAAGATGAAGTTAATTGACAAGTTAATGTTTTACATCAGCTGAAAATAAAAATTTTTTCATTCTTTATATTATTATTCTTACCACTCTCTGTCTGTGTGTGTTAATTGTCCCTCTCAGATCCTGATTGGCCACATGAAGAAAAAGATTAACAAGCAGACGTTCCCGGAGCACTGCAGCCTGTGTCAGGCCGTACTTCCCTTCACCGACCACAAACAAGCGATCTGTGAAAATGGTCACATGTGGCTCAGGTACAAAGACTATTCTTGATTTTTCTTTTTCTTATTTTTTTTAACGACTCCTAAATCTAAATCTTCTTCAGCCTCACAGAAAGTGCAGGTGCCGCATCGGTTCAGACGCCAGACAGTCGGGGTGTGAATTGAATCTTTGACGGTTTATTTGTCTTCACAGAGCAGTAATCAAGCCTCCCACCTCTTGATATTTACCCATGCACCACTCTCATCGTCTCATAAATATTATCTGTCAAACATTTCTCCTTCCTTCCTCGCTGGCTGGGATGCGGTGCCTCCGGTGGGCACGTGGAGGGAAATCTGTGCCCCTTCAGTTGCACCTCGGCGCTGCCTCTGCTCTACTTTTGTGTTTGTGTGTGTGAGCCTGTGTGTGTGTGTGTGTGTGTGTCTGTCCCTGCCAGCCCGCTCTCTTAATGCCGTTCTCTCGGTCTCCTCCAGGTGTGTGTTGTCATACCAGGCCTGCCAGACGCTGACGTTCAGACGTTGCCTCCTGCTGGATAGCATCGCCAGACTGCCAAAGCCTGAGGGTAAGCGCCACTTTTTCCATCTCCCTCCACCTCCGTCTCACAGTCACACTCTCCATCAGCCGTCTCCTCCTGTCACCTTCAGCGTCGGCCCTCATCCCAGCCTGCCGCTCAGATCACAACTCCACACTTTGGATTTCCAAGTTGGAGTTGAAAACGTAACTCTGAAAAACATGAAGCATTATTCAAATGAGAGGGTTTCTTTAGTATTTATTATTTTAAAATAAAGGTCTTATCTCCCTTTCTGGGTTGAAGACAGAAACGTGTGCAGCTTCTGTCTCATCATTGCCTCAAATAATGAGCACTGGTGCAGGAATAATTTGTGAGACTTTTTGTCTCTTTTATTTTGATTTCTTGCAGAACTCGTATTTCACAATTATTAATTACACTGAGTGCGATTTCAGATCCATTAATTGTTTTGATTATTCGTGATTTTTCAGGGAATCATGGTTTTCTGTGGCTCTTAAAAATCCCCCTCAAAGAGCAGGTGTACGTCCAGCGTTGTCTCCTGAACTGATGACAGTTGGGAGAGAACACAGGGTGTGAGGTTTGGCTTCATCCGGCTGCATCATGCATCCCAGGTCTTTATCAGAGTTGGCTTAACGCCTGAGGCACGACTCTCCTGGTCATTCCAACCGATCCGGGCTGAAGGCTGACGGCTCTGTGCAGTTTTGGCATCTGTCAAAATTGCCATCATCGCAGCTGCCGTCTAAAAACATCTCACGAGCTGATTGTGATCCTGTGTTTGGTTTTTGAAACACGTCAGACGGTTTTACTGTATTTAATATGTTTACTGAGGCTTTGTCTCGGTTAATAGATCAGTAGACTAGAAGAGAAACAGGATGTGTTTGACAGTAATAATTGTTTCCTGTCGAAAAGACACCTTTCATACCCAGTTTTAGATTCAAGGTAAATTAATGAGCACGAGGATCGTTCGCTCTCATCATTTTCTCATCATCATTTATCAGTGTACTCTGCAGTCGACTTCTAATGTCTGACAGCGCTTTTATTTATATTATTTTCTTTGTGCAAAATATCATTGGTCAACTAACTTAAGCTTTATTTTAGTCTATTGCAAACATTTAGGTGAATTTATTACACTAATCTTAAGTACTTGTTAAAAGGCATTTAATTAATTTAATATATGTAATGAACCTTTTAACCTTCCGTCCATCCTGACATGTCTGGTGTTGGAAGCTTTATGAAATTGTTCCCAAGTCTTTTAACTTTCATGGAAAAGCGACTCCGGCACCGAATCAAATGAGACCAACGTGTAAACTTGTCGTCACATTTACATGACAAAGTGCAGCCGGAGAGTCTTTAATCATTTCATATTGTGAATCACGTTTTCTCTGCCCACAGATCCGGAGTGGATCAAGAAGATCCTGCAGGCGCCCTGCACTCTCTGCGACTCGCCGATGATCTAGAGCCAAAACCACCACAAGAACCTCAGGGCTTCCCCGTGACCTTCACAGCTCCCCGCTCTCACGCGGGGTCCAATTTTGTCACACATCACTGCAACAGTTTTTTATTTCATGTGTTTTGTTCACCTTTTTATTACTTTATTTTTGGTATCTTAAAAGTGCAAATAAAAGGCTTTGATTACACGTTCAGACTCGCATTTCCTCTCGAGTGCAGCCTACAAAGTGCGCAGAGAAGCTGTTTCCCCCCATGCCGCAGTTTTAAATTAATATTTTACTGAGGTAAAACAGTTTGGAGTCAAACTTTACAGATTTCTTTATTTTTCCTCGCTCTAAAATTAATTCCCAGTCAGACGCAGTGTTTGCACAAGGGTGCAAAGAAACAAAGTTTAAAATGTGGTTATATGTGGAGGTTTTTATTATTCAGTAGGACTTCAGGGCACCATAAATAAGCTCGCTCATTTCCTTCTGTTGACTATATTTCCAAACCTTTGGTGTAGTTTTTATTGCAAGGAAGTGGAACTTACTCTGCTAGTCCTATTTTAGTGAGTTTTTTTCTTCCCTTTTTGAGTGCAACAAATAATACACTCTGAATAATACATACTCTGAAAAAAAGAAAAAAGAAAACTCAACATACCTACTTTAATTGGCACTGTAAAACAATTTCCAAGCTCTGGGAAGAGGGGGGAGGAGGAGTAGGGTGGTGGTGCTCAGTCATTCTCTCAGATGAGGACTTCCGCTAATGTAAACGCAGAAGAGAAGGAGCGGCGAGGCAGATGAGATGAGCAAGAGGCAGGAAGAAAGCGAAAAGTGTGCTTAAAAACCCGGCGCGGTCCCTCCCCGGGGAGCGCGTCGTAATGAGATTCAGCAGTAATGAGGGACAGAACATGGCGCCAGATGTGATTCTAATTCCAATTGGGGGGTGTTAGAGAGCATATTGTTAAATACAATTAACCCTTTTTTCATATTTGGAGGGAACAAGGGCCGTGGGGAGGGGGGATACAGGCTCGGCGGCACGTTTCCCCGACCCTCCCCATCCCCTCGGCCCCGGCTCCTTGTTCTGGAGACACGGAGGTCGGCGGCCGGTGATCAAAGAGGAAGCTGGACCTGAGAGACTGGGCCGGCAGCAGAGCCTCCTCTGTTCACCGCCGCGTCTCATCCCTTACATCCCCGGATCCGGCAGAGGTGGGGTGGGGTCTGCCCTCCCTCTGGTGTCACTGGAGATGATAGCCTGCCCCGGGGCGAGGAGAGAGGAGGCAGCTCATGCTTCCGAACCCTCAGGATCTCATGAAAGGGGACCTTTTTGATTTTATTTTTCTAAACCCCCACATTTCTCAGCTCAGTGGTGGCATTTATTGGCCCGAGACTCAGCGAAGCTTCTGTCCAGCTGTGGAAGAAAGGGGCATCTCCCATTTTACTAGAAAGTGAATCCTTTATCACATTATCACGGCCGCGGCTGCCAGAGGCCCTGAGATGTGTGAAATTAGCGGTAGTTTTGTAGTAATTAGTTTTTAGGAGCATCGCTGCAGGAAGTGTAGCTTTTAATAATCAGGGACTCAAATATTTTAAGTGGAGTTAATATCTTTTTGTTTATTTTTATTGGATCCTCATTAACTTCTAACTGCTCCTGATATTCCGGAGGCCTTCACGTTAACGACGTCCAAATCAAACATTAGTACAATAACAGTGAGGTTTAGATCAGCTGTGAGCAGTGTGTGATACAGACTCATAATTAGCACACAAACATCCATATATTTCATAAGAGTTAAGAAATCAGCATCAGACACAGATATATATTTAAACTGTGTTTTTAAAGAACTACTCACGAGTCCCATTCAACCGCTGTAACTGTCTTTCACCCTCACACGAGTGACATTTGCCCAGAGTACAATAATGATAATAACCAATAAATAATCCAATAATAAAAATCTGCATCAATAACACTATAAACCGAAATAAAAGTCAACTTAATAGCTTTTTTCCAGAGCTTATAATCAAATGTTCATGTTCTTCCTCAGAAAATATGTGTGGGTGGAGTATGTGTATTTTCTGACCTAATAAAAAAAAACTAATAACCTAATACAGTAATTACATTTTACTGTTGTTATATCCTTCTGTGAAGCAATATGTGACATTAAGAAACATGTTATACAAATAAAGATTATTATCATTATCAATAAATAAATGGACCTTGACTAACTTTTTTGGTCAAATTAAAAGAATATTGTTTTCCTTTGTGTATTATTAACCAAAATAATAATTGACTTTATTCCTCTGAAGAAACCCCCAAATTTTGGTTTGGCAGTGGTTTCATTGTTATTTGAAGAAGAGACACAATTTCAAAGTCATGTCTTTTGTAGGAGATATTTAATCTCAGGTCATATTAAAGCTTTTTCGGAGATTAGTTTAAAGTTTAAAGAAAAACACCTGCAGCAGCTGTTGTCCATGAAAAGAAACAGATGCCGTGAAGCAGGTTCCTCACTGTGACGTGTTCACAAAGGAGACTGAGATGTGTTTTGTGGTTTTAATTAATACTTCAATTTAAAGCAAAATGTCAGAGTCAACAGAAAATATCGGAGCTCTACTCCTGTCATCAAACAAATTGAAAAGGTTAAAAAGAAAAGAAAAACCACACCCTGGAAACTAAAACCTGCAGCCTAATAAACTAACAATTACAAATCCAGGGTAAATATTAACTTTGGCTCCGACACCATGGATTCTCCTGATGGAGCCAAACACAGCAGAACTGTAACGTAACCCTGCTTTTGTCAAAGTTAAATCCTCTATTAAAAAATGCTTAATTGAAAAGTTGATACAGAGAATTGTGAGGATGTAAACTGAGGGCTGTTCCTGAGCTCTGGCTGTGGAGGGTTTACAGAGTTTGGTGCCTTCTCGGCTGCAGCCTCCCCTCTCTCTCTCCCTCTCTCCCTCTCTCTCTGTCGGAGCCTGGGGATTCGGTGCACAGTGTGTGTATGTTTGTCAAGTGGAAGTGGCTCCTCAGGTTGTAATGTTCCTGTCACTGATAGGTGGAGACCAGCACTGTTACAGAGGTTAGCTGTGTTTGGTTGATCCTCCTCCTGCTTTAATATAATAATCCGTCAAAGAGCATCTCCACTGGTAATTACCTGCTTCCCCTCCCTCTCTCTCTCTCTCTCCCACTGTCTTTGCTCTCAACACTTCAAACGGGGGATTTTTCTCTTTGCATACAATATTTATATCCTTTATGTCAGTGGCTGGATGGCATGAAACATTCATGGCACCTTTTCACACCTTAATTTCATGTGATGTTCCTTTTGTTTTGTTTAGACTGGATTTTGAACACGAGTTGTCCCACCGTATTCTCTCAAGAGTATCGATTCGTTTTGTTACTTCAGCATATTTCAATTTACACAGTGAGAGGTGGCAGCTGCTTCGCTGCCTCCGACGAGCGACTGCGTCACCTGGAAAACATTGTTTGGGATTTCACGAGTCTCCTGTTGATTCGTTCACATCTCTGAGAAAAGAGTAGTTTATGAAGGTACATATGCACTGATCAGTATTTCTAGTTGTACTCAGGAGCCAGAGCACTTTATGGTAAACACACAGGATTTGTGTTGGAATATTTCATCCATTCTACAGTTTTCTCCATTAATTAGATATCAATTATATAGGACTGCATGACAGAAGTACCATAGATACTTCAGTAGACATTTTATTTATATTGCTTATGTTTTGTAACGATAGCATTCTGTTTGACCTTTCATGAAAATCTTCATATATTGAATCTTTCTTGGTGACCAGTAATCTGCCTCATGTCATTATGTCACAATATAAGTTACACAAGGTACAATATAAAATATTAAATTTATTTGTTTGACTATGCCACACCCCCATCATTGACAATGATAGAAACAGATAAAAAGTTACTTTCAGCAAAATAAAGAACAATAACGTCTACTTGTTTATTTCTTCCTTCATAAATCATTTTCATTCAACTATTTTTGCCTTGGTCATCCGTGACCCCCCCCTTGCAGTAGCTCCATGTCCCGCCAGGGGGCCTCACCCCTCAGTTTGAGAACCAGGGATTGTTTACACTTCTGTGTTTATTTAGATATTTTTAGTTGTTGCAGCCGTTCTCAGTTTAATGATGTGATTTAAAGCAACTTACAAAGCTTAATGAACTCATAAATTGGAGAAGCATCCAGACAGGACACACATCGTCCTCCAGCTCTGATGTAAACACGACCGTCTGTGAAGTTCAGGTCAGAATATCTGCCGGTGTAGAAACTGCGGCACGGTAACGATCCATGTCTGCCGCTGCCGCCTGCCTCCATTTCCCCCTCCTCTGTTTCTAAAGTCTTCTAAAGTGAACCACATCCCCCCCAAACTTGTCAGCACTAATGAAGTCAGTATGCAGGGTTGTCTTCCCCTCGCTCTGAACTGATGGGGTGAACATGGTTGTCTAACTGGTTGACTCCCCCGCTCTCTGCTGTCCCCCCCGGGGGAGCTGGGTGAGAAGAGAGAGAGAGCGAGCTGAGGGAGGGCAGTGACCCGAGACCAGCTGAGGAGGATAGGAGGGTGGGGGGGGTTGCATGTCCATCATTAGAGTCACTATTTGTTCGTGGCTTTGAGAGCACTGAAGTGGAACTAATACTGAGCAGCAGAATGGACATGGAGAGGGAGGGCCACTTTTTACTGCTACATTAATTAAGCTCATTCTCAACATGCTCCCTGTCTCCTCTTGTTCTGCTGTAATTAAGTGGAGGGGCTGCATTGTGTGTGTGTGTGTGTGTGTGTGTGTGTGTGTGTGTGTGTGTGTGTGTGTGTGTGTGTGTGTGTGTGTGTGTGTGTGTGTGTGTGCTGGTTTAACCTTTTCTGACATTTAGCACAACATCCTCACTTTCAGACGTGGGAGGAGACTGAGCTCGTTGTTTAGTATTTTCTCTGTGGGAGATGTTTCTGCCTCTACATCTGAGGTGAATGTACTTTTTAATAGGACTTTTACTGTTTATATTTTTTTACCCATTAATGACTCTGAGTATTGTTTCATTTATTGTTTTGTTTAGGATGTCAGAAAAAAGGGCTGAGAGGCTCTGGCACAAGTTCGCTGAGACAAAAGTGATGATACAAATGTCATCATACTTTACTGGTTTCTCCAGCCCACTATCGAGCAAATCTAATGAAAATACACCAACACATTAACTCATCAAACACATGAATGCCAGTCAATCCCTGACGTTGTAGCTTCTTTCAGACTGAACTCCGGTTGATCTCCCCTGCCAGCCCCCTGGTAAAAACTCTGGATTCCTGTATGTCAGAGTGAGCCTGAGTGAGAACACAGCAGGAGATTATCCTGAGGATTCATCTCGAGCGAGTGGGCGTGTTGATGACGTTTGTACAATGCGAAACAAATGAGAAACTACAAACACATAGAAGACGCTGCGCCGATGTCTTATTCTTCCCTCTACAGGAGAGTCTTCTTAACCTTTTAATGACCTTTTAAGATAAATAAATCCTTATTTTACCTCGTCATAATTAGGAGAAAACATCCTGTTCGGAACCAGTAATAGTTTAGTTTTGTTCAACGACCTGAAAAGGTTTGGAACAGCTAATCTTAATGAGTACATTTAAATACCAAAGTAAATTATACTGCTAAAAATTATATTTTTTTCCATTTGATGCCTCATCATGTGCCAATAATTTACAGCTGTGACAGGTATGAATACTTCTGATACCTAAATGAATCTCTCTAGCGATCAGTTGTTCACTTTTACTTAAGAGAGATTCTAAATCGGGACTTATGCTGCTGCGTTTGCTTAAGTGCAGGATTTAAGGATTTCCTCGATTTAATGAGCTCTGTGTGATGTGTCTTTGAGTGTGATTGATAGGCACTTATTTCTTTGTGGCTTCAGGATTAAATCACTGTGTTTTCTCCAAGACGTCAGGGGATAAGTGAATGAAAATCACTCGTGGCTGTGCTTGAGCGATGGAGGATTGGCAGCTCTTAAGTGAAACACACTGTTCGGCAGGCCTGCAAGACATCATGTCGCGTGTTCGTAAATACGGGCGGATGATGGATGTCTGTCTCCATCCGCGCTGGCACTGTGAAGTGACAGCTCTCTGTAACAGTGACAAGTTGGGTTCCAGCGGAGACAGATTGCCGTCAGGTGGCTCCATTTTCAAAAACCTCACCAAGAATACGGAGCGCTTAACTTTCCTTTTGAAGGCTGAAGGGCTCGCTGCGCCTTTTATATTCCAGATTTCAGCAGGAGGAGAAGACAGGGGGGTGGTGGTGGTGGTGGCTTATTTGAGAGTTTGCTTTAATATCTGTCTTTCAGAGATCAGAGCGTGTCAAATTCTCACACCTCATATTTCATAGCATCTATCACAGGCCATGTAAAATTCCCTTAAAAGTGCATTATGCAATATAATAGCAGGTTTGGGTGACATTTATCCGCCAAGGGGAGAAAGGCTGGTTACAGACCTATTGCCTTTTACAAAAAGGATTTCATCACCCGGGGAATCTGTGTGAATTTCTGTGGTTTGTCTCGCGATTGCAGCCGATGATTCAAATTAGACGTGAACTTTACGCCATTTCCCGCAGACAAATCTGTTTTTCGCACATGCAAATAATTAGAGTCTTAGAGGTGACACGAAGCAAACACAAGTTTTGTGTGTGTGTTTGGGGGGGGTGGGGGAGTATTTTCATTACGTGACTTATTGTCGAAATACTGTCAGAGTAGTTGATCTAGATAATTTTGAGCGGTCCTCCGAGTGTCTGCATGGGAGTGGGAGAAATTATTTCAGGGCCTGGTTATGCAGAATTTGTAATTTCTTCGCTTCTTTTTCTTTTTTTTTTTTTAGAAAAGGAAATACCGGTAATAACTATGTGCAAAACCATTAGAATGAATATTTATGTTGCTTGTTATGAAATATTCATTAAGTCGGTGTAAAAAAAGAACAGCGAGTGAGACTGGGGAGAGAGGCTGTGTGTTTACTTGTGTGTGTGTGTGTGTTTGTGTGTAAAATGGGGGCGGTGGGGCCCTCATCACCTATTGCTCAGGAGTACTGACAAAACCCCGGGATTGAATATCTGACATCTCTTAACAAAAGAAGCAGCAGTAGCATCTTCTTCCCCCTTTTATTATTTTTCCCTCTATACCATCTCCCGCTCTTTCTCTTTCTCTCCGCCCGAGGTGATGCGAGTCCCTGTGTTCATTCGATCTCCACATCTCTCTCTCTCCCTCCGTCTCCACCTTTCATTCCCTCACTTCCCCTTCGTTCCATCTACCCAAATTAAGAAATTAATGAGGGATAGGTTCTTTACCAACTGCCCCCGCAATGTTTACCACTGATGAAATTATAATGTAGGCCCTGCTGTATTATTTATAAGCCAATTAGGGGAAGTGTTACTTGATTTGATGGGGAGCCGACACACAGAGTACATTTAACTAATGGAGACCAAGAGAGTAAAGGGAAGGAGGGGAGGGAGGACAGCTGAGGCGGACTATTCCGCACGATGCTCTAGGATTACGTGGCTAATTGCCCTGCTTTATCTGTCTGTCACGGATAGCCATGCATATTTTAGCGTTCCCAAAGACTTTGATTGTTTGCACTCGTGTTGGGGCTGTAACAAGTAGAGCAGAGGCCAGAGTGGAGTGTAGTTAAAAACTGGCAGCAGGGGAGGCAGGGAGGGGGCGACGGAGAGGAGGAAGAGGAGAGTGGGTGGGTGGGTGGTTGTTGGGGGCGTGCGCAAAACTCCGACACTGTGACAGGTGGAGGAAGAGTTTTGACAAGGAGCAAAGGGCTGTCGAGGTGGGGAAATGTAACAGGGGCAGAAAAAGGGCCGCTCACCGGGCTGCAATTAGACGGCAGCACAAACAGTCATTAATTTCACTTATTGTCGCCTGTAGCCGAGCGCGGCCGCAGCGACCTCCTCTGCATACTGTTGAGGAATGACTTCATAATTCTGTTTGCTCATTTGCGCGGCTCAGTTGCATCACAGCATGGAAAAGTAGTGACATTCGAGGAGCCGGCGAGGGACGACGATCCTGCAGATGCTGCACCAGCAGCTGGAAAACTGTGGTTACACACAAAACAAATGGTTTTACACAGATGGGTGAAAAACAGGATTAACTGATTTTTCAATTAGCCGACTCTAATTGATCAAGTCTACCTCCCGAGTAGCAGCGTTTGCCGAATTTGTCTTTTTAATCACAGGGTAAATTCAAGCTGAAATGATTATTGATCAGTTAATTTATGGGGAAAGTTTCATTTGGAGGTTATGTTTTCACACCCCTGTCGATTTGTTCATTTGTTTGTGAGCAAGATTACGCAATAACTACCTGATGGATTCACACAAAACTTGGTGAAAGGATGCAGTGTGGGTCAGGGAAGAACTCATTACATTTTGGGTGCGGACCAAACTTTGTTTTTTCACTTTCTTTAACATTAGGAGATTTTAGTTTTTTGGGACATTTCTCAGAGAATAATTCATGGATCATGATGAACAAAAATTATTAATAGTTAGTTAGTTAGATAATTAATTAATGATTTGAGTTTTGGGAATAATTGCTTTCAGTTTTTTAAATATGCAGATTTGTTACATTTTTGTTATTTTGTAAAGTGTCTTTACTTTGTGGACTTTTGGTTTGGAAAAGATTTGACATTTTTACAGACTAAATAATTCAATAAAAAACAATCAATATAGAAAAATTGATTGTGGCATTAGCCTTACAAAAAAATAACAACTTCCAGACCTTCATTATGATTAAATAAAAACAATACCTAATATTGTTCGTGGAGCTGTTGGCCAGAGAGGAATAATTGATTTTCTGGAAAATTTATTGTGACCCTCCAGGGCGAGCCGCAGGCCAAGGCCCCCTGGTGCCGAGCTGGACTCGGGGAGGCAGCTCCTGGAGGAACCCGGTTAAACCCCTGGAGTGGAGCTCCAAGGAGCAACTCTGACTGATGAGCTTTTTGAAAGTTGATCAGACACTCATGCTAAGGAGGCGAAACTGGAGCAAAGGCATCCTTAATTATCTGATGAGGGGAAGCTTATCTGAACGGTTTCTTTTTTCTCTCCTCTTTTATCCCGACGGATCACATGGCAGATCTTAACATAACAAAAGAGCTGCATGGCCGGCCCGCTTCATCTAAGACTCCATCCTGACCCAGACACTCTCTGCGTGTGTGAGTCCCGGTTCTGGTCTGAGGGCGATTCACAATGAGTCCCTGCTTCACATTACGGAGAGGCAGTTCTCTCTGGGGTGGAAATTTCCCTCACATATCGAGCGATGCAGATTTCAGACCTGAGCATATTGGAACATTTGCTGGTCTTCTCCCTGCTACGAGTGTGTAATTAATTCACGATTAAAAGTATTAGTACCGGCTTTGTGTGGTGATTTATTTAAAGGCTGCTACTAACGCTGGCTCAGTTTCCTCCTTTAGGAAATGGGTAATAAGATCCGATGCCAGACCTTCTTCAGCGTCCCTCTACAGACACACACACACACACAAACACACACACGCATCCCATATTAGCGTGTCTCCTCCATTAGAAGCCCACACATAAGCACCGGAGCCCTGTCACCGTCGCCGTCACAGTCACCATGTTAACTTATTCATCCCTGTTAAAGCCCATGTAACTGGATAGCTGTTAATTAATAAAGCTGTCGCGTAAATGGTTGCCACCGGACCATCGCCACCATCCATCAGTAACATAATCTCAGGCTTGTTTTCATGCCAGGCCTCGGGCTCAATTAAGATAATGCTATGCAAACGAGGTCTCTCGCCATTAGCCTCATCACTGAGGGGCCGTTAATGGCATAATTGGGGCACTCCACAGAACAATTACCGCAGCACCTCCTTCCCACCTATGAGATCAGCGATCATGTGCGAGCATGACTGAGGAGTCGCGAGTCGTGACCGCCGCCCGACGAGTCATAGCTGCAGTTTGACCCGGGAGGTCCAACAGGAGCAGCTGGAGAGCACAGACAGGCGGCTGCAGCCAAGACGCCGGCTTGACCTGGACTGTAATTATCCTCAAGTGATGCATTGGTGCTGAATAGACTCAAGCGTTTATAATACAAGGTGTCAAAGACAACACAAAAGAACCCTGCTATTCACCCCGTTAGACCTGGCTGAGGTGGTATGAAGGCTACAGGTCAAGTCTAAAGGCCCCGGCAGTGCGATCCTGTGGATTTGTTTCATGTCACAGTGTCAGGGGGCTGGTGTTGGAACAACAATGTGAGGTCAGCAGGGTCCTGATGAGTTTCTCATCCGTCCGAACCTCAGAGTTGTTGCATCTGTTCGTCTCCTAATATTGAAGCTGAACAGAACTTTTACCCCTGGAAGCTCGGACCCTGAAAATAACTCCTAACCCTTCACTGCTATGTTACATAAGAAAAGGACAATTTCAAGATGAAGTCAACTTTTTTCTCAATACTTCTTCTGCACAAGTTACACTGGAAACAATTCCATCGTTATCCTCAAGTAAAAGTTATGACTAAACGCAACATTCTGAATATAGCAACAGGCGAAGTTTTGCATCCTCCGCACTGAGAATTTTACCATCTGAATTTGTAAATTTCCAAGAGACGCTCCGTGTGCTGAGTCACATTCCCACACAGTTTCCTCCACAGCGTGTTTTGTTGATGATCTGCAGGGTTTTCTCCCTTCGGCAGCAGAGACAAAGCCACATATCCGCAATACCGCGGCCCGTCCCATCTGTTGTCTGCTCACACCTCCACTTTGCTACACACACGCTACGCTACACACACACACACACACACACACACACAATGGGTGGGTTTCAGCACTAGCACCATCTATAATGATTCCTCTGACACACATTGGGGCACATCATTCCACAGCACAGCACAGCTTTGCAACTCAAGGCCCCTAAACCTCGCTCAGCCCGCTCACCAGAAACACGCTTTCCTGTGTGTGTCTGCGTGTTGGTAAGCACGTGTGTGCGCGCTCACGGCCACGCGGCTGAGCAGTGAGCGGCTCCTTGGGAATTTTAAGAGTCAAGCTCCCCTAAATCTTCTTGTTTCAACTTTAGAAAATCAATAGGATAAATATCCTGTTTGCCCCACTTGTCCTCAGCCGCCCACCTCCAGCTCGCTCAGGTTATCGGAGCGGAGAATCTCGCTCTCACCTCAGGCTATGTTTAAAATAATCCCTGCTTTTTTGAGCTCTGAATGGCCAAGGATCTCAGGTGCAGCTATTTTTTTAAACAGCAAGCAAGAGGGGGAATCATGTTAACATATGCCATTGGAGAGCGCCACTGGCTAAGACCTCCAATCGACCTGCTCCGTGTGTGATTAGGCTAGTGAAGCTGAGCCTGGCCCAGACACCGATCGAAGAGGGTACACTCTCAATATGGATGCGAGCCTTGCTTGCCGCGGCCACATCCAGCTGCTTCTATTGATTTTTTTGTCCTCAATTATATAATAAAAGCTCTGTTCTGGATTTGAACCTAAATCACATAGTTTGACGAGCGACCATGTCCCATAAATCAAGAAAGCATTTTTGACTCACATGAAATGGGATTTTTATCGACTGCGTTTTGGCAGCCCCCTCTGGAGAGATTTGCACGACCGCTGTGCACGATTCAAAAGCGTAAGTCTGTAGTTTTTTTTCTTCTTCATGTGTTTCAGGTGATTGGACTGAAGACAAAGAGGCACGGACACAAAACTTTGAGTGTGCAGTTCAGCAGGCCACAACTCAAGCTCTCACAAATCTGTTTTGAAAAGCCCCTTGGATTAGTTCTTCCAGTTCACGGTTGACTCTTCTAATTGGAAGACATCCACTTTTTTTTTTTGCCATTTGATCCATTGGCAAGTTTGTTGAAATCCCTAAATTCTTTATCCCCCCAGGCATAGAGATATCTTCAGGAAAATACAGGTTAGGATCATCATTGTGAAGGAAAAACCCAACTGGACACTTCAATCTGTGTCATGGTACAAATGAATATTCAATTAAACCTCCATTTGAGAATAACCAGTCAGAGAATGATACAAACAAATTTAAATGCCTTTTCTGGAATTTGACTTGGATTTTACATCCCCACTCTAAGTGGCTTTGATAGTTCAGTATTGCCTCAGGAAAGTACCAATGAAGACATTCATGATCCCCAGAGGATGATTCCTACCGACTTTGTTGATCTCCTGACTTTTTCATGTAGCTCGACGAAATTTAAATGTTTGTCAGGACAGGATGAATTAAATGATCCCCATTTAAGTTCAAATTTTTAGTTCATCTAAGAATTTATAATTTTTTTGTAAATAAAATAACTAGAAATCGGATGAATTAAGTGTTATCAGCCACATCTACACTTTGTGTTTAGAGGAAACCCAAAGTTTAAATTAAAAATAATAGATCCTAAATTACTTGATCCTAATGCACCACAGTCTCTCTATCTTAAATGTTAAGAGACCATATTTATTATAATGCATATTTTAAAATGACAGATTATTTCCAATCGGACGTTCAGACATTTCTACGTATTTAAACACTTAGAAACAAAAATGATGGCCCCTACATATCAGCCTAGGTTATTCTTGCAGTGAACGGACATTAGACGAACTGTAACACCAGTCCCTCCATTTCATCCTGACACCTTTCATCACCGAGCGATATGACTGTCACTGTAAACCAAAGTATTTCATGCCCTAAAGACCTGGTAAACTGACCCATCCACTCATGGAGCACAAACATCGACCTAATTTAGAGGAGTCGGTCGTTCCTGCAAACGAGAGCACCGTCATTATCACCGAGTGCCATCAGACACCTGGAGGAGGACGGCGGAGAGGCGGTGGCCGTGGATGGCCGGGGGTTCGGTTCGGTGGGAGGGAGGGTAACCTGAGCTTAAGATGCTAATCTTGCTGCGCTCGGGCATTTTGGGGGATAATTGTAGCCCTGGCGAAGCTCAGGTGATGATGCAGGTGATCCGCTGGAGTTAAGCCCCATCATATTCCCCGGTTTGCTCTTTTGCCCTCACCTGTCCTTCCTCCCTTTGCTTAGTCTTAATCTCATTTTCCTTCCTCTACCCGCCCCCTCCTCTCTTCATATGAATATTCCCCAGAATGCCTGACAAACCCGCAGTAAGAGACGATGGGGAAGGGTCGTGGGCGTAACTTTAGCCGGAGTAATGAGGCCTAATCCTCTGCTGACTGGGGCCTGTTTAAACAGCTCCTGGCTGAGCCACCCAGTAATGGAGTAATTAACCCCAGCGCCCTCTCATGCCCAGCAGCTCCTGTCCTCCACGACGACCGCCCCCCCCCATATTCAACTCTGCCTGCACTGCATTGTCATTGTCTGGGAAAGGCAGGAAAGGAAGATGGGTATTGATGGGAAGACATCAAATCAGCGCTGATATAATAAGCTGGAGACGGGGTGCAGCGAAACGCAATGTACCCCTTGACGGCATATCGCTGCACTTTCCTGACATTGTCTTTGTAGTGACTCATCTTTACGTGTGGAAGCAATATCATATTTGCTGTGTGAAGAAACAGTAATGGGAACAGTTCAAGGTTCAAGGGTCATTACAAGCATCCGAGGCAGGTGGAGCATTCAGGGGTGAAACATATCTCTCTCCACTGATCTGATTCCCAGACAATCATACACGGCAGATTCTTTGTATTTGCTTTAGGTGGGCTCACGAAAACAATCAGCGCAATCAAACAGCGAACACCCCGCACAGGCATCCCATCAAGCCAACAGGAAAAGCCTCGTGTGTTCATGTCCTGGCTCTTGCCGTCTCCAGCCGGCTTAAAGCGGAGAAGTGCTGGAGCGTTTGAAGTAAGCAGCCACCACACATTATGCCAGATGAAATGCTATCATGCGTGGTCGCTGAATGGTTTGTGTCATTAAGAGAATAAGGCAAACAGGGAGCCGAGCGCGCTCAGAACCTGCCTGCGCGCACGCCTTTCTGAGGGGAAGGCAAGATTAAGGGGATGTTCAGAGGCTCTCATCTGTCAAGACTTCAAAGATGCCATCGACACTCCTTGTTTCTGCCGGCGCAGCGACCAAATCGCACACACTCTGCCGCCTCTGTGGCTGTCAAAGCTCTTCTGACATCCCCTTTATCAGGTGTACAGGCTTTAATCCAGACACAGATAAATAAATCAACACACAGGGGTCCCGCTCTTTTCAGCGCCTCCTGGTGGCAGGGTATCAGCACAGCCAAGGAAAATATCAATAAGTCATTAGTCGTCTGCTGAGGACAACAAAGAAAGGCCAACTGCTTGGTACAGAAATGAAAATTAATGCACAATCGTCAAACAGAGGCAAGCAAAGAAGTGAATTAACCAATAAGCAGAGTTTTCCTCCCTCCTGGCAGTCACGTCAGATGATTCAGTGCAGATAACAAGCGAGAAATGAAATCAGCAGTGGCATCAAGGCTCACGCTCACTGAATTGGGCTCATCTCCTCCTGCACGCCTGAATTGAATTTCAAAGTGGATCTATCAGTTTCTACAAACAGAAAAATGTGTTGCTTTCCACCTTTTTTTCTGAGAGCAGAGATCCGTTTTGACACCCAGTGCAACATCTGGAGCAGACAGATGAGAGGAGAACACAGGAGTTTGAATTAAAGTTGACACGTCGACATGCAGGCAGACACGCCGCACATCACAGCCAGCCCCGAGCAGCCAGGATGGACACATCAGTCTGTTTAGATATCGACGAATCCCGAGAGCAAAAAAGACACTGCTGAGCGGGACTGGGGAAGGCAATCTGAGATATCGACAATGAAATAAATACAGAGGAACGAACCAAAGCATCAGAAGTGTGTACCCAATATGACTGCTTTAACTCGCAGAGAGCTTCCCGGGTAGGAGGAGAGAAAAAAGACAAGAAGAAAAAAAACAACACAACCTGGAAAGGCAGAGTGTTGTACCTGTCTGGGTGTATTTCCGTTGGTTCTTTTCATTTTATTTTAACAGCAAAAAGCGAGGCAGACAGAGATCACCACAACAGAAATATGATGTCTGAACTGCGGAGAGAGAGAGCTGTTGTTCCATTGTTCTGTTTGTTTGTTTTGAAGACCGGTCTGGCAGCAGAAAGCACATCCCTTTCAGAATACAAAAGATGCCTTAGAGGCAACATAAGTGAAGTTTTATGCTGATGACTGACTGTTTGACAAACATCGGGGGTGAAACTACAACTCCATTCGTGGAGAGGAACGGGAGGAAGGCGCTGGGAAGGAGGGGGGAAAAAAATGAAATAAATAACAGGGGTACCTGGGTAATGTGTTAAAAGAAAAGGAGAAAAAAGGGGTTTAAAAACTGAGGGAGTGAGAGAACAAAAAAAGAAACTAATTTATATCCTATAAGAGGAATGGGAGGCACCCAGGGGGGCCCTGTAAGTTGTGAAAAATTAAAGGAGACGGATTCAAACTGTCCAATTTCCACATCAAACAAACCCTGGGCTCCCTGCTCCTGGAGAGGCTGCCTCATATCCAACACATAGCCTCAGAAAAAGGTGCCCCCCCCTCCTCCCCTCGTTCTCCTCATCCTCCCCCCCGCCCCTTCATCCACTCCTCAAGTCCACCACTGCAGCAGCCAGTTTTTTATTTTATTTTTCCTTTTTTTTTTTTTACTGGTACTCTCCATTTCCTCAATAACCCCGCTCTCTAATTCCCCTAAGCACTGTACTGGTTACACTAGCCACTGTCTCTCCCCTGCCTAATTATACCCTTGTGAGTCTATTAATCAACTTGTGAATTATTTAAGGAGGAGAGCTCCTCTGCCTGTAACTGGCTTTGACACCGTGAAGGGGAGACGGAGAAGAGAAGAGAAAGGCAGTGGATAGGTGCGGGGGGGGGAGGCTAAAGCGAGGAGGGGGGAGAGGAGTGAATGTTAGGATGGAGAGATTGAAGGCGGTAGGTGGGTGGATGGAAAGAAAGAAAGGGAAATGAAAAGATGGAATCAGGGTCTTCGTGCATATGCGTCCCCTGAGGACCGGTGCAACGCTGCACCCAGACGAGACAAAACCCCGATCAACATTCTCCCTGTTTGTTTGCTTTTTTGTGTGTGTGTGTGTGTGTGTGTGTGTGTGTGTGTGTGTGTGTGTGTGTGTGTGTGTGTGTTGTTGTTTTTCCCCCTTCCCACCCTCTATTTTCATGCATAAGTTTTCATGATAAACAGGAAATTCATGAATTTATGGAGTGATACAGTGAGCAATGGAGGAGGAGGAGGAGGGGGGGAGACAGAGGGGTGAGGTGGAGGAAGAGAAAGAGGAGTGAACAGTCAAAGCCAAAGAGTGAGGCGAGACTGGGGGGGGGGGGAATTATGTAGACTGCCGAATACACACATATACACACACATACACACCACCGGGGTCCTTCTGCTGTTTGACAGGAGGCAGTTCCTCCCCAGAGCAGCAGGTATACGTGTGTCGAAGGTGGTGATGATGATGATGATGGCTGTGGTTGTTACCATGCCGGAGTCTGATCTCCTGCCGCCGCCGCCGCCGCCCCTCATCAGTCGAGATCGCAGCCCCGACCCTTTCTAATGACTCCCATCGACACCGACGCCCACCATAAGCAGCCGGGGCAGGGAAGAAACAAGCCTGAAAGTGAGATCATTATTATTTTCATAATGTTTTGTGCTCTAAGTCGCACCCGTGGCGCATCGCAGCGCAGCCCGTGGAATCTCAATGAACTCCAGCCTGCGGAGTGTTGTGGGGGCCGAAGAGAAGAACTTTTATTTCAAAGACGCCATTAAACAGTCAGTTCGCCTGAATTACAAAAAAACAATACAGAGTATTTTCTCACAAACATCTTCTCAAGGCATCAGATATTTCTGGTTTTCAGATGTCGTATCTTTTTCTAGAAAGATGTTACTCTGGGTAGTTTATCGAGCAACATCAGTTTTTAGTTTTGGTATAAAATAGTGCCAAAAAGAAATGTTCATCCCGAGCTCTGTGGGTTTTCGAGACTGAACAGTACACTTTCTGTTGGATCTACAGTGAGAAACCTATCGGTGCTTTCACACCCACCTTGTTTGGACTTTTCCCGTTTCGGCTGAACCAAAATAGCAGGTTTGAAAGTCAGGATCAAAATCTCCACCACTGTTTGGAGGGAAGAGGTGTTTTGAACAAATACAATTTAATTCACTTGTATTGTATTCGTGTGGAAAGAGATATCATAAAACTTGGGAAAATAAAGAACAAATCTGGGCTTTATTTATCCAACGATGCCAATCACACTCGCATGTTGTCAGACGGGGTTGTGTGCGCTTCTCATGCATCTGTGAATATGTGAGTGTGTGAGAAGAACATGTCATTATGCCCGAGCAGTTGCCGTTGTCTGCGAGGGTACGTGAGTCCACACTGCTCCGTCTCTGTGGGATGTTTATTAAATTAATAAAAAGTTGCTCAAGGCGAGCTGTACCGAGGAATGCCCAGGGCTCGGCCGTGATTGGCACTCTCCGCCGCCCTGCATTCTCTCCAGGGTCCGCCCGCGTTTGCTTTAACTAACTGGCCGTGACTGAGGAGAGCTGGCTGACATGAACCCTCCCACCCCCCCATCCCCAGATATTATAAGAGGTAGGAAACAGAAGAGACTGAAGTCTGAATGTAAAAAAGGTGACGATTTGAACAAATTTGTCCCCCATTGTCTGCTGTAATCAGTGTAATGGAAATTTCTAGATGCTTCATATTCTGCTGAATTACTGTGACCACAAAGTCTTTATGTGCGTAGTAAAATATGCAGACGCCAAGTTTGTGGTGTCGATTTCCGTTGAATAAAAAGCAAAGTCGACGCTGGTCTTTCTCTAAGTTTAATTCAGCTTCTGCAGATGGACTCACAACTAATTCAAGTACAAGAGACGAACAAATATATAGATGGAAAAGGAAATATCAGTCTTTCATTCCGGCTGGTTGTGTCTAATGCTAAACTAACACGTTGTCTTCACCTTCACAGACGCGTCTGAGCGTCTTCGGGGCCGTCTCATCTCGTCCTGTCCTTGGACATTGAGCGAGGAGCTGGGAATTTGATGTCTGCATATTCTACCTCTCACATATAAAAATGAAAGATATGTTTGGTGTCAATTATTCGGCAGAATCCATCAGATCTAGCTATTTCCATTACTTGTGAGACGTAATGGAAGATTTATGATGCCTGGCTAATGTTTTGGACCCACATGTTTTGTTTTGTTTGTTTTTGTCGTGCTTGTTTGTTCTGTTTTCATTTACCATCATTTGCAGCTCGGAGCGTGTGGTGATGTGATTTTAACACTCAACTCGTCCACACACACCCGACAGGAGGCAAAGGCCTGCGGACAAAAAAAACACGGAGCAGAGGTCACAGAGAGGAAACAGTATTTATATCAAAAGAGAATAATCAGACAGGCAGGGGTGGAGGAGACTCCTGAGGGGATGATGAGTCTTGTTTGTTGCAGAAAAAAATAATAAAACCCCAAAATGAGTCATTATACAACCATTTCTTACTTCACACAAACACTTTATATAGACTACCGGCATTATGTTCCAATTAAATACAAAAGAAAAGTCTGGCATTTGAAACTCTTCAGAGAATCTGCATATCGCCTTTCAGGAAAAAAACAAAGGGAAAAATTAAAATATATTATCATCTTTTAAAAAATCCTTTCAAAAATAAACAAGACTAACACAAACAAAACACAACAAAAAAGCCCCACTCTGTCTCTTTCACTTTATATCTCTCCGTCTATCTCGCTCTCTCTCTCTCTCCAGCTCGGCGACTCATAGGAGGAAGAAGCTGCGAGAAGTAATTTGCATATAAACTGCGAGAGGCAGGGATTGTCATCGGCGGCACATTAGACGCAAGGAGCGCGAAGGGAGAGTATTTTCATGTGCAAATTTCAGCCTCGCCAACTCCCTGCATTATTATTTCATTAGCGCCTAAGAAGGAAACTCCTCCAATCCCCAAACCCTGCCATCATCCCCACGGACACTTCAAGATTCACACCAAATCCCCCCGCCGCGCCTCTTCCCCAGAAGGCCCCACTACTGAGTAGCTGTTTACACCGGGGCCCACCGCGCAGGAGGAGTCAATCCGCCTCTGAGATGGTGACGGGAGATCAGATAAGAGGGAGCCGCAGGAAGAGGGAGCAGATATACACCAGTTGTGACCAGCAATATTGGTGTTCCTTGCATTAATTGCTTGTAAACTGCGAGGCTGGAGGCTTGCCGGCTTTCAAGTTTAAAAAGGAGATTACAGCCAATTAGTAAGGCCTCTGAAAACCCTTTACTGCCTGGGGAATAGTGGCTGATCCCTAATGTGGGACAGCTGCGAGCAACAAAGGAACAGTCGCAGTCCTGCTTTTGAAAAACACACTTGCAAGCAGAGCAGTTTCAAAACACACACACATATCGTATGCGCTCACATATAATCTCACATGCAAACAAGAAAAAAGACCCTGATTGATAGAAATAGCTGCAAAGAAGTGCCATTACAAGCATGAAAAATGAATGAGCACATGCAAACATGCAAACAGACGTGCGAACGTGCACAGGCGCTCCCGAAGTGACACAAAGGGAACAGACAGGGAGGTAAATATGTTTTAAAAGGTGAGGGGAAAACGTTTGTGGGTTGGGGAACGTATTTCATCCTTTTAAATCAATTTGTCAGGTTTTTCTCGGAGCCGTGTTGCCGAAAGAGCCGAGTGTTTCCCTGTAAACTGCCATCTTTAATTTCTTTGTCTGACATGCTCGACTGTACCACGACACACCAGAGACCGAGCGTGAGGTGAGCAAAAGGTTCAAAGCCCAAATGGGAGCAGAGCCTGTGTACCCCTGAGCACCGTGGATTACCTCATTCACTCTCATGTCAAACAGAAGGCAGGAAGAGGAGGAACACAAGTCGAAAGATCTCCACAGGCTCCGTAATCTACCACGATTTATGCCGAGCCCCGCGACTCCCACATTACGAGTCTCGCTCAATGATCTCCTTCTTCCTCTTTATCTTTCCTCCCCGTGTCTCATTCCACATTGCACCTGCACCTGCACATCCTCAGCTACACCCCACCGCCCTGCCATCCTCCCCCTCCTCCTCCTGCTCCCTCGTCCCTGTGCACACATTAGCAAAAACAGCTGTCTGCCAACTATTCTGACTTCAGGTAATGAGATTCAGATTCCTCCATATGTACCTAACAGCGTTCACCTGAAAGAGTTTGTGAAATGTAAGTGTCTACGAACGCTTCATAGCACCAAAAATAGGCTTTTTGTACAGCAGTTAAACCTGTTCAGGTGTTAAAAGGGACGTTTTTTGCCAAAGTGCTCCGGCGGATTGTTCTCCACATGCCTGCGCGGAATCCTCATGCTGATATCAACGACTATTTAGAAGTCATGGAACCGTGTGAAACTGCCCCCAAAAGACGTACTTGCATTTTGTAAAAGTGCCGTTACGCTGTTACAGGAACATCATCAGCCGATAAAATGTTTAAAATGAGATGATAGAACTTTTGAAGAGAGAAATACCACATTCTTTCTCTTACACTTGAAAAGTTAAACACACATAGAAGCTGTCTCATAAATAACCATTGTTGTCTCTGTGACAATAAAAGCACAGTGATGTTTTTTTTGTGGAACTAAACCTCTTCTATCATTGACTGTAAATAAAGATGGACAACGCTCTTCTTATTCCTCCTGTTTTGCTAAAAGCTAAAATATCAATTGGACTCAGAGTCTGCATGGGAGTAATTCTGGTGTATATCTGTGGTATCGAGGTCCCGTTGATACTCATAACTACTTTAAACCAAACTTACCAGAAACATGAACACCTAAAAAGACAGAAACTATCTTTGAGGAAAAATGTCTTGAACATGTACGTTGACCTTTTAGAAATGCCCCACCTGCTAACATGGAGGAGGCAGCTGGCGTTTATGACCTATACTGCAGCCAGCCAACAGGGGGCGATCAAGATGGTTTTGCCTTCACTTTTGGGGAGCACCACTCCAGGAGTCACCGGCACAAGATAGCAAATGAACTAAACATGCTAACCTATGTCTGGGAATTCATTCTCAGATAACGGGAAATAGAAGAATGCTGAAATTAAGACATTTTTCTTTCCCACCCATTTCCCATTGTGTTTTTAATTGACTTCTTGATTAATGTCTTCCATTCAAAATTAAATCTGAGTAGAATTACCTTTGTTTCTTCATAGTATATAAATATTTATACAACCCATTTAATGTCCAAGAAATAAAAGATGGAGACAGACATTTCTCTCCAGCCCCACCCGTCAAACTTGGTAATATCGCATGTCACTTTCTGCGAGAAGGTGTCCCGTCTCCTCGCTGTGCTCAGGGGAGTATTTGTTTATAGCCTGAACCTCTCAGGAAAGTCGACAGCTGTTTGCCGTCGAGCTTAGCAGCGACACCACCATCCTTCAACATGATGGGTTTCGCCTTTTAATGCATCGCAGTTAACCACATCCTAATTAGATCTAACGACTTGCTCGTTAAAGAGCTCTACAGCTTAATTGGCGAACTGAACTGCAAACAGGGAAACACCACAAGGAGGTCAGCAATTTAAAAAATAATATGGAAGTTGTAAAATTGGAGGGGGGGGGAGGCTGACCAGAGAAGGCTACTAACCTTCTCATCAGACTGCATTTTTAATTAGAGATAATCAATATTCAAGGCGATGGATTTACCACAGTTTATATATCCATCAAGGATCATAAATACTTAATGCTTAAAAAAGTAAGAAACCCCAACACTCACAAAATTTATTCCCCAAGATTGTGGCAATCTGGCAAATCAGATATGATTAATTATAAATTGAACCATTACAGCACGCTTCAGAAGCTCACGTACCACAAATTGCATCCACAACTGGGGTTGAACATAAATTTGCTCTCCTGGTATTTCTGCAGCTCATATGCAAAGTCGCCGGGTCTGATTCACATGCAGGGTCCGTTTGACGCCCTGTAGTTTCATTTAGATCAAAAAGACTCAAGTAGACAGAGAATCACAGGATATCCAGAATATCTGATCATATACACACACACACATACACCCCCCCCACGCTCATCACCACCACCCCCACCTCACCTTGCCTCTGAGAATCTCCGCCACTCTAGAGACAGACTCATTAAATCAAAGAGCCAGAGAGAAATACATAACGCAAATACTCCCGTCTTTTGTCTTTGTTATGAGACACAGTGAATCCCGGTTAAGCACTTCCATGATTCTCCATGTTGGATCGTTCAGGGGAGCAGTGGACACTCGACGAGGCTTTGACAGTCACACCACATTAGTGCAGTAACTGTAAAAAAGGCCTTTCTGGGATTTGTCCCCTAAAAATATTCTCACACCACCGGAAGCCGGAGCCTCTCAGGAGCCTGATTTGAAACCTCACAGCCTGAGGACAAGGCAGGCAAAGGCAGAAAAATAAATTTAAAAAAACACATGCCCCCAAACTGCTCCTATTACAGACACAACATGGCAAAGAGTAGGGAAACAATAGAGTTATTTCCGCGCAGAGCAGAGAAGGACGGAGAGCGATGGCATCTAGGGGCAGAGGGCTGCAGGGCTGGGTAGGGGCTACCCAGGCGGAGGTGGAAGGAGGGGTGCTCTAATGGGCTCAGGGAGGCTGGCGAGCCCTGCTGGAGGCCCACAAGAGGCCCTAGCCTGTGGTCTTGCCTTGGGCGGGCCTGCCACAGCAGCAGTCAGGTGGGCTGACAGACTGAGGGAGAGGAGGCCCTCCCCATGTGGCCTGCCATCAACCCCCCCACCACGCCTTCCCTATGCACAGATGTTCAGGGTTTGGGGAGCAACAAGCTGTGCGGAAACACACAAAGACGGGAATTTAACGTCGGCAAGTTGCATCTGATCTGCGTCATATTCCACAGGATTTCTCTAATTGAGTCAATCTGCAGGTTTGAGCATGTGTCAACTGCGGACAGATTAAAAGTTAAACATTCACTCATGCAGCATGGAGCGCGCCGACGTATGAGGTTTATTAATTAATGGTCATTTACAGGCTTGAATTAAACATGAACACGAGTCCTGAGCGTCCACACATATTACTACAAAGTTTGTTTTTGAGAAGAGAGAATAAAGTGCCGGCATCAGTGTGAATCAGTGCATCGACACACAAGTCTTTTCTCTCAGGTGTGTTATGGACTTGTGCTCTGTACTTATACACTGGACCTTTGGCCGCAGAGCTCCCTGAAGCCCCATCCATATAGCCCACTGCAGGAGGTAAAGATCAGGGCGGCCCGGCCTGGACTCTCCCCTCCTGCCCGGCGAGGCGTGTGAAGCCTCTGGCACGACTCTCAGCATGGGAAAAGTGCAGCTTTATCACTGCTGCTCAAACATTCATCACACAACCTCTTCTGCAGCGCGCTCCAAAGGGAGACAATAGAGCCTTCATCAACTCCCATCTGAAGCTGCCGATTTACACAGAAGGTGGCAGAGAGGCAACTTCAAAGTTTTTTCGGGGGGGCCCGGGTCGATGCACACACACACACACTGAAGAAGAAGAAGAAGAAGAAGAGAAAGAGGAGAGGAGAGGAGAGGAAGGAGAGGAAAGAGAGGGGGACAGTCGAGGAGGAGCAGCTCTCTCCAGTCTGGAGGGAGGTCATTATCAGGCCATGTTTACCGCAGCACAGAGAACACTGATGTGTGCTGCTGTTTTAACATTTGGAATATAGCATTGCAGCCATCACTGCAGGAAAAATAGTTTATGTTCCCCTGTTTGTCTACGTATGCATGTGCAGTATGTGTGTGTGTTTGCGTGCAGTTGTTCCAAAAGCCGACTGAGACGAGACTTTAAAAGGCATTTGCGTTATTTCCTGCATAGAGAGGTGAAGGTCAGCGTTTCCCCGGCGAATATCAACATCTTTGCACAAACAGCAGAATAAATACTTTATACGATAAGGTATCGGGAGAATATACTGCAAGAAACATCAGATTTAACAACTAATACGTTAGTTGTGGACTCCTAAAACTGTCATTTTCTCTGCAACAAACAAACAAAAAAAAGAGGCTGCAATCAGTTCTCTGGGCTCGAGCAAATATCAAGTTGTTTCAAGAATTTTGTTGACTTGAGCTAATTCATCTGCCCTACTTTGCCTCGTTTAATATAATCATGAATTGCTGGAAAATTATAAAACAAGTGAACTCTCGCTCATTTAGAGACTATTTTTAGGCCTGGATATGAGAAAGAAATTAAATAAGCAACACATTAATTACATATGATCATTGTCTCAGATGTTTGTAGTTTAACTTTTGTTTAACTTAAATTATAAATGTGTGGTTTCACATTGTGAGTTCAAACCTAATGAAGGTCTATGACTGCAACAGAAGTGCTGCTGACAGTGAATTCAAGATGGTGGACGGACGCAGAAACAGCATTTCAATCCCATCGAGTCCTGTACATGTGGTAGAATTGACAATAAAGTTGACTCTGTCTTGACAGTGAGCAGGAGTTCACGACCTTGCCAGGAGATCAAGGTCGGTGGTTCGATTCTCGGATCCTCTCGTCCACGTGCCTAAGTGACCTTGGCCACATGATTGATCTTTGTTTTGCCAGTGTTTGGACATTTGAGACTAACTTCCTACAGGACTGATTTCAAGTACTGACGTGATGGTCCCCCTGATAATAATTAAGTCGTCGTATGTTACATGTTGTGGATAACTGTAGTTTCTCTGTATCGTCAGTGGACCACTTTTACACATAAAACGTGTGTGTGCTAGTGTGTTAATTCTAAATAAAATATGTATATAATCCTAGTTTTAGCCCATGCAGCATTATCATGAATAAACTGCTCTGTTTTCACATGTGGGCAAAGAAAAGAAAAAAACTGGAAGCGTCTTACGAATCAAGAACAATAAAGAACAATAAATGTGCAGTTATTTCTCTCAGTGGCAAAGATGTTTACAGACCTGCTGTGTCTCTCCTGTATCTACAGACCAGTTAACCCATATTTCATAAACACACAGTGTGACTGAAAATAGCAAAACAAAGTCAAACTATGCCTCATCGCTGGTGTCAAGCGAAGTACGACGGCGTATTTGAATTGGAAATCTGGCAAAGTGACAATAACAACCTCGTGCACTCGCTCGGAAGGCGAGAAGAGGGTTAAACGAACAAAGCCTTGAAAAAGAGTCCAATTCTCCAGCTCCTGCCCCGATCCTCGCAGTTACCCCCACAAAGTACACAAGAAAAAAGAAAATAGTATCATGCATATCATTCATTAGCAGCAAATAAAAGAAATTCTCTCTAATAGTGCCCCCAAATCCCCGAGCTCCCAGCACCACAGAGCGGGGAACTAAAGAAACAGGGAGGTGGGGGGGGGGAGATGCAAAAGGAAGCCGTCTCCCTCAAGTGCTTGTTAGGCCCAAATTATTACAGCGATGAATAATTTTAAAAATAAATAAGAAAATAAATAAATAAAAAAGAAACATTTATAGATCTAAGTATTATCAGAGGAGCCGCGGGTCTGTTGCCAAGCTCTCTGGGCCCGTTTGAAATCCGCCTTTGTTTTTCCCTTTGATCTTTAACTGCTAACCTATCCATCGCTTCACCTGATCCCCCCCGTTAGTGCC
Source organism: Hippoglossus stenolepis (assembly GCF_022539355.2). NCBI lineage: Eukaryota > Metazoa > Chordata > Actinopteri > Pleuronectiformes > Pleuronectidae > Hippoglossus > Hippoglossus stenolepis. The sequence continues at coordinate 4,523,136 of NC_061500.1, forward strand.
TCTTCACCCACTTCCCCTTGTTAAACTTTTCTCAATACGTGGCGCGGCACTGCCCGCACTAAGCGGTGTAATCATAATCGCATCATCATCATCATCATCATCATCATCATCCTCCTCCTCCTCCTCGTCATCATTAACTTTTCCCTGTTCTTTCACAACAATAATTAACATACTGCACGGGGAGCGAGATTACAGAGACGGCAGAGAGTAAATGAGGGAGTGCGGAGGAGCGCGGAGCAAACGAGTGGAGGGAAGGAGGAAGAAAGAAAGACAGACATGAGGGGAAGCTGCGACCACTTCCTCTATTCTCGCTTCCTCTCCTCTCATTGCAGTTCCTCTGATTCGCTTCCCTTTCCTCTCCTTGTGTCTCGTCTCTTTTCATCCAATTTCCTTTTCTCATGCTTCATCTCCTTATCTCGTCTTCTCACTCTTCATCTTCTTCCTTCTTCTTTGCTCTCTCCTCTCCTCCAGTGCCCTCGTCACCCCTCTGGACTCCTTAACTTGCACCCTATCTCCTCTCACTTCCCTTTCTTTTGTCCACTTCTTATGTTTCCTCTTTTCTGTCTTTCTCGAATTTTACTTTCGTCATTTTTCTTTCTTCCTTGTCTGGTTTCTCTACTGTCATTCTGCCTCCTTGCATCCTTTCACCTCTTGCTTCCTCTACTCTTCCTCCCAATGTTTCCTCTTTTCCTCTTCTCTTACTTCCTTCTCTCCCCACTGGTTTCCTCTCATCTCATTTCCTTTTCTCTCATCTAAACTACTCTCCTTTGCCTCCCTCTTGTTTCTACTATACTAATTGTTTCAATCTTTCCTCTATCCTCATTTCCTCTACTCTCATCTGTGTCTTCTCCTCCTCCTCGTTTCCTCTTTCATGTCCTCTAATATCATTTCCTCTTTTCGGACTTCCTCACATTTAGTCCCCATATCTTTTACCTTCTTCCTGATGCACTGCTCTTTATCACTACTTCCCTTTCCAATTTCATCTAATTTAGTCTCGTCCCATCTGGTTTACTTTTTTCTCTTCTTCCATTTTTCTATTTTTTATTTCCGATTTCCTTTCCTCTCCCCTCATATCCTTATCTTCTTCTCATCTTTGTTTCCTAGTTTGTTTACTCCTTCCTTCACCTTGTTTCATTAATCCCATCATGATTTCTCTCATCTTCATGACTCATACCTTGTTTCCTTTCTTCCTGCTTCCTCTCCTTGAATTTCCTTTTCTCTCATCTCATTTTATCTCCTCTCCTGTTTCCTCTCCTTTCGTCTTCCAGTTTCTTTTTCTTCTTATCTCCTCCCACATTCTTCTTTCATCTCATTTCCTTTCCTTGTTTCCTCTCTCTGTTCTTCTCTGAACTTGTCTCTTCTCATCCACTTTCCTTTCCTTGAAGTTCTTTCCTCTGCTCACCTTGATTTTTTTCATCTTATCTCATTCCTTTCCCTGTGTCTCTCTCTTCCTATCCTCATCTCTCCTCTCCTCGTTTCCTCCTCTCTCCTCCTTCCCATCATGCATCTCCTCAGGTTTGTGACCTCCAGTGCGGGGATGTCCCAACTCTGTGCTTTGTGCCCATGCTCTGATTTATATTGTAATGAGACTTGTCCCAACATCCCTTCCTCCCTGTACTCTCCCCCACCTGCCCTCCTCCTCCTCAGCCCACTCCCATCTTTTGCCGGTACCCTTCCTCACCCCATCTCCCCCCTTTGCTCCCTGAGCCCCTGAGTGGCTCGCTCGATTCCGTTTCATCACACATCAAACAGGCCTGACGCTCTCCACGCGGGCAGGACCCAGGGAGCGCAACATCTGCACGGGGAGGCAAGCGGGGGTGTGAAGGGGGGGTGGACTCTGGCCTCCGAAAGGGCGGGGGGGGTGCACGTCGTGCTACAAGCAGATGTCACTGGGACCTGAACAGCAGGCTGGGGGACGCCATGCGAAAGAGATGTAGCGAGGGACCCACCCCTGCAGCCCGGCCCAGGGAGGGGGAAGAGAGGAGATGAACCCGAGTTTCTCCAAACACTCCACCTTTGCTCCCCTTCTCCTCTCCTCACCTTGCAGCCTGGCTCCCCTCCTGCTCCCCCTTGTGATTGTACAATTAGGTAATTAGTCACCTCAGTGCTAATAACCTCATCATTACTTGCCTGTGTGTGCTTTCTCTCCATTTCAAAATCTGTGTCCTCCACAGGCGCTCCCCTGAGTCCTGACGTGGAGGTGCAGGGGCAGAGGAGGTGCACAATTACCTTTGTCTGGCTACTCCCCGTGGCACAGAGAGAGCCGAGGCTCTGATCCAGACCAAAGCAAAGGCCCTTGATAATGGAGACGGAGAGCCTGCTCTTTGGAGAGGGTCAAGATTGCTCTCACATCCATTAACACCACAGCTATTTCATCACTGCCTCGTTGTGGCAGGCGGGACCTGTAGAGGGACTGTGATCAGCCACCGTCGAGTGCAGATGCTGACATTTCCCCAGTTAGTGAAAGTGGCAGTTGGGAGCTTCCGCTGTCAATGAGTCATCAAAGGGCTTGTTTGAGAACAGCTGTTGACGTCAGTGCACTGCCACGAGCATTAACCCTAGTCGAGAAGTGAAGTTTTTCCTTTTTTTTATCCCCGGGATTGGTGATGATCCTTTCATCTGCATGGGGCTACAGGCAGATCTCAAAGTTCACAGAAATGTTATCTGTCATCAAAAAGGAATCCTTTTCTCTTAGAAGAATTTGGAAAAAGGTTGAGCAGAAGAGTTAATATTAATAACTGGATTTTTTTTTTGCCTGCTTCAGCATTTACTGAGAATCTCTCCAACTTTATACAGCTGCCCAACAAAGCATTCATTAAAAGAATAACAGTAGTTTTCTGTTTCCTGAGCGCCGCTGGATTCATTTCAATTCAGCGCAGTGTGAAACTCCAGTTCAACTTTTCTTGTGTTGTAATATTGAGCTAAGTCGTTGTTTTCAGACCAGTTCAAGCTGTCACACAATCTCAAGAGAGACTTAAAGTTAAAAACATCTACACTGACGACTGTATCTAAAGATGGATGGCATGACAGCTCCCCTAAAGTGAAGCCAAATAATCTTTATCGCCCCCTGGTGGCTGGCTGCGATGTAGGCAATAAACCCTGCCTCCTCCTCTATGTTAGTGGATGGGACATGGACCAAACTATCAAAACACGTTAAATAAATCTTTTCCAAATATCAATTCGGTCATTTTAGGTAGTTATTATGATACAGATGTTTGCTCAAGTGTTTGTTTCTAATAAGTTTGATTTTTATTAGTTATTCAATGAAAATAATGGTGACAGCTGAGACTGACTCTCGATTGGTCAAGCTCATGTATCAGTGGAACCTCAATACTGTTGCTCCACTGTATGTTTATTTACAGTCTGTCTACACCTACGCTTTAAGAACTATTATGCTGACGTATGTGAGGGAAATCTTGCGAGGTGAAGTTTCTTTTGAAGACAGATGATACGATCACCACATCTGAACTGTCCGTGTGAAAAGGTGCATATTAGACCTATTTAGTTCCCAGTTCCTGTATCAGACAAATATATATTTACATTTTGAGTATCTTTCATCTCCACCAAGGTCAGAGTGAGTGTTCGCAGAGATATTTAGTACCTTTCTCAAGTTTTGATATCTATTTGGCCTCCTGAAACACTGACATGTTCTGTCAGTTGATCTTTCCTAGAGTTTAAAGTCCCAAGTGGAACGGATGGCAGACGACCATTTCCGGATATTCACGTTTCCAGTACAAACACAAACCTATGGAAGGAAGTTGTTGCAGATATTGATGGGCTACTATAGACTACGTCAATCTTTTTCCTGAAGGTGCTCTACGCGTCAGTAGCAGGCAACAACACATGGAAAGCCATGAGAACCTTTTACCACTATCTTCGTCTACACCTGCAGATTTAAATCGATGAATCGGACAGGGATGAAACCGAGGAAGATGACGACCTTGGTCAAATTGTGTTTGGAGTTCGATCAGAGACCCGAGGTCAGCAGTGGATTTTCATTAGACGCAAAATTCTAAAAAGACCCCACTACTAGCAATAAATATCAAATATTTTAAAAACTGTTTAACAGGAGGAGAAAAGATCTCAGAGATTTTGATACAAAAATACTATGATACTGTTTTTTGACAAGACAAAATTGAACAATTAACACTGGGGCACAATTTTTAAACCTGTACTTTTCATTTCATGGGAACTTTGAACTTGTAGCATTTGTCAAATCTCCTCAAAGTTTCAACAGCACAGAAAAAAAATCTTCTCATCTTTGCCACAAATTCACCCTCATCCATTCCTCATGAAGTAGTCTCGTGTTTTAGGTTGGTGGAGTTTGGGTTCCCTGCTGTGCTCGCAGCGACAGCCGTCATGTCATCCTCTTTATAATTCAGATTTCATGGAGCCAAACATCTGTTTTTCGTGGCAGATTGAATCAGAGCCTCGGTCCTGACTCCTGACACTCACATGTCACGTTGAAGGACAGAGGTCTTGAATTATGGCAGAAACACATAAAGGCAGGTTGATGTTGTTATTGTAATCCCCTGTAGACCAATGAACAATTTCACCAGACTACTTTTTAAGTGCACTGTGGGGGTCGTATAGACGGAGATATTCTCCTAGTGTGCATCCATACTTGTATATAAATTAATTTTTACAATGAATAAAACATCCAGACTTCATGTGCAGGGAGTTTTAACTATGGAGACAAACGTCAAAGCACAGAGAGAGAAAATTAATCGTTGCAGCCAGTAACAATATTTTTCCTCTGTAACAAACTGCCGCAAATGGATTTCAGTAGCAAGTGCGTGGTAGGCAGCAGCCTTTATTAGACAGGGCTGAATGCATTGCTTTAGCCTGACAGCGAAGTCGGTGCACTTTATCACAGTCCGGGTAATGAGAGATAACTTCTCCGCGTCTGCGGGAAGCGAGTCCGGCACCACAACCCCCATGCATTTTTTATCAGCAGCAATTACTCAGAGCTTGTTGATATTTCCTTTTCGTTTCATTTGGGAACATTTGCATCAGATAACCAGAGGCCTGCTGTAGGGCTAACTGAGCCGCGCTGCAGTAAATTATAGGTCTCCAACTGTCCGACAGCATATCGGAGGATTTGCTAATGGGCCGGGCTGCAGCACGAGAGGTCAGCCGGTTCTTTGTGACGTCTGGGCTGTTGTCACGTCTCCTGGTTTATCCAGTCCAACAATTTGTGGGTCAAAACTTGGTGTCAGCTCATGATACGATCAGTAGAAATACACAGAGGGCTCAGTTACATGCATCTGCTTGCTTGTTAGCAACTCAAAAACTTCTTAGACGTGTTTTGAAAAGAGATTTTTGTTCATCGTGAGGTGAAATAGAAACATTTTCATAATTTTCACAAGGTCCAGAACTTTGACATGACAGCGGGAACTTTGGATCGAAACCACCAACCATGAAATTAATGGACAACCCTGCATCCTGATATCAAAATATTTCACCCGGTTCAAAACAAATTCACCCAGTTCCCATCATACATGAACAATAAAATAACTGTATTACCCCCCAAATGTGGCATTCACGCATCCGTGCTAAACATTCCTGCACAATTTGACGCATATTCTTGGGTATATATTTATAAATGTATAAGTCTGAATGACCTAAATTCCAAAAGCTATAACATTCCTGCAGATCATGAAAGTACAAAACAGTTGGTCTATTACCTATTTTAACGCAGCTCCTGAATCGGACTGATTAGATTTGGGACGGAGCCCTATCTTGCTCTCTGTGATTATGCTGCAAACACTGCTCACATAAAAGAGTCGTTTCCCACCTGGTCTGATTGGGACACCAACAAACGGTTAAAGAATAAATGGACTGTATTTATTTAGCACTTTTTGCCTTATTGACGAGTCAAAGCTCTTTAGATTAAAAGCCTAACACACATTCATGCAACACTTCTAAACACTGGTACTCCATTCACACACTGCCGGCCCAACTCTCAGGGGCAATTTGGGGTTAAGTATCTTGCCACTTCGGCCTGGAGGAACCAGGGATCAAACCACCACCCTTCTGGTTGGTGGATGACCCGCTCTCCCCCCTGAGCCACAGCCGCAAAGCAGCACATAGCAAAGTAGCAGGATTAACAGGATAGACAGCATGTTTCTACTACACACAATTTGATACATGTTTTGCAGTACTTAAATATAAAGTATCCAGAAATATACATTATATCAATATATTTAATTAATGAAACCACTGCCAAATGAGCTTGTGTGTGTGTGTGTTGCTGTATTGTCTCATTGAAACACTCTCACACATCCTCTCATCACTTTTAATTAGCTGCAGTTCTGCTCAATTAATGCTGCAGAGCTGAGGTGGAGATGAAGGGATGAGTATCAGTCTCTCCATGACAGCTCAGGTTAGATCAGGCCTGATTGACAGGCAGACTTCTACCCTGATCAAGGTGCAGAGACCAGGGCAGCTGCTTCCTGGTGTTTCGGATTTGTCGTAATTGACAGGTGCAGAGAGACGTTCGGGGGGTCCTGGTGGAGCTCTGCTCCGTTTATGCAGATTAACACGTCAAAAGTACAAATGAATAAATAAACTGGTAAGCACGAATCAGGCATTTAGCCTGAGGGGATGCCATGATTACTAGATTAAACAAAGTGACTAATCACAAAAACAATCCGCCTCAGAAGTGGAGGAAGTCAATAGACGCCAAAGCTTGGGGGTAAAAAGCTAAGTCATCTTAATTATTCAGCTATAGGCAAACAAAGATAGGAATTCATGATTAATTCAGCAATGACAGATAAAAAATAAAAATATATGAAGAGATACTGTAGTTTGGATGAAAGAGAATGTGCCCGGGTAGCTACATTATTCAAATGACGACATACAGGAGATTATGATGTTTTTGACAATGGACATTTTTAAAATTCAAATGAAATATTCAGATTTGTGGACAGGATCAGAGAAGTGGCACAAATTCCCAAAGCAGCCCGGGCACCGGAGGTAGAGGCCCCGAGGGAATTCTTTGGGTCAGTATAAAGAAGAAGGTGAAATAACAGATAACGAACAAACGCTGCACACGTGAGCTGTTTTGACACTAAAAAGAAAATCCTCGTTCCTTTGAAACCCAAATGAGCTGATGTGAGGTCCTCGTTCAAAACACACAACCAAGCCACTGCCCATGAATCCAGTCCTCAGATGTTTCAGTGTCTTTTCGGGGTGTTTCTTTAATACGGAGCCGAGTTGACCCGAGCAGCCGTAACCTCAGCTTGAACTTCCTTCATGTCTGGACACAACTCAGCAGCAAACACATCACTTCTCTTAAATTGGCCTAAAAGCGGCCCTGGTTTCCGGACTTCTCTCTACGTGCCGCGGACACCGGCCTCCTTTGACCTTCGCACCAAGCTGCGGCCTGAACCTCGGTTATTGATTTTTCTAACTAACTGTTTACTCCTCGTCTGCACACTTTCCCAGCTGCTTGGAGAGCATCGTGTGCCCCGAGGCGATCAGCAGGGCTCAGCTTGTTCCAGTCTTTGATCATCGTTCAGCCAGCGGATTAACATATGCACACTCTCTTCCTCTCTTTGTCGCTGAGCTTGATAATAAATCTACGGCCCTCTTCTTTCTATCTCTCTCTCTCGCCTCCCTCTCTCTCTCGCTTCAATATGGGACAAGCCATGAATCAATCACCCCCGCTTTACGCCTCGTGTCCGACATGGATGCAAATCACAGAAGGATCTGTGGGTAAAGCTCTGCTTATTAAAACCCGACGCCTGACTCATTACAACCCGCTCATGCACACGCCTGTCGCCAAGACGAACAGCAGGTAGCACGTGTGAAATACAGCAACATTGGACGAGATAAAACACAGAAAGACGAGATTAGCCGACTTCCGCGACTATTACCTCAACGGAGGCCAGAATTAAGCCTCACCCACTTTGCCAAAACTAAAAGAGAATCGAAGGCTAATGAAGTTAATTACCGCGGCATTGTGGGAGGTTACAGCCTCGTCTAAAAGGGGGCTTAATCTGAGGGAAGCCGCGGTGCCGAGGCTCGCCTCCGTACCTGCCCTCGCTGTGCAGTAAGTGTACTAATTAAGGTTGGTTTGAGTCTGCAGCCACCCCAGTTAGCTCACTTAAAGGGCCAAGGCTTCTGGGGTTTAGAACAACATTCACAACGACTCTGCAAGTAGGACACCGAGCAACCGTGTGTGAGAATGAGCAGAAAAACAGAGTGTGTGTGTTTTCCCAGGTAGATAAGTCACTTTTTTTTTTTCTTAAAAAGCAACCAATGTGGTTTCTCTAAATGGCCACCGCTGGGACACGCCCTCACTCCCCGTTGCTGTTCTTATTTATTACGACCTAATTATATCAGCGTGTCAGCGAACGTTGCCGGCTCCTTGCCCTAAATGCCACAACGCTCTCATAGCTGAGCTCGCACTTGCAGACCTTACGTTTCCAAGCCGTGTACCATTTAACCACGGCTTCTCGAGGCACGCAGGGTTGTTAAAGCCTGTTCTCTTTTTTTCTTTTTTTTTCAACCCCGCTCATCCCATCACGAATGCAACGGATGAGGCAAAGGAGCACACGCCGTGAATAAAAATACAGTAACAACATGAGTCCAGGACTGGCAGGAGGAGGAGGAGAGAGTGTGGATGAGTTCCCCTCCTCATCATCAGCGTGTCGGCCTGAGCAGGCCTGCAAGGAGCTGGAGCTGGGGCCCTATTAAAAAAAACAGAAGCCCAGCTTGCTGGAAAAGATCCGTCCTCTCACCTCGGAAAACAACAACCCCGCTCGCCCCGACAGCGAGACAATCAGCCGTGCACTGCTCAGGGTGAGACGGCGGTGACCCGGCATGCCGAGATGAGGCCGGTTCTACACACTGATGAGCGCTTTCACAGACATCAAACGGGGGGCGCCGCAGACCTCCTCACGACCTGCCTGTGCTGCCTTGTCTCCTGCTCTCTGCTTTTATTTGAGGTTGATACGGGCAGACGGATCGGCAAATATCGATCACGGCGCGCTTGGTAAAATTCTCCCTCCAGGTTTGAAAGGTGATTACAGGCCCTGGACCCAGCTGATGCAGACCGGGTGTGTGTGTGTGTGCACATTTACAGTTTGTGTTTTTCCTACCCCACCTGTCAGACAGGCCAAGGAGAGCAGCCCTATATTCTTTGGTTCGAGTGTCTCCAATCATCTGCAGAAGAGAGACATCTTTAAAAAAAAACATCCAGACAGAGACAGGCAGGCGGGCGGGCAGGCACACTGTACAACACAGAAAATAGGTTATAAAGCGTGGAGAATAATGCATGTGAATCCTAATCATCGAAATTCAAATGATTTGGATGCATCCCCAACCAGCCCTCCTCTCCTTGTCTGCCTTCTGTCGAGGCCTCAGAACTCACCAATAGGATCGGAGGGAAACAGGCTGCAGATTCAGAGGGTTTGCATTAGGAATGGCCCGTTATTAATTAAGCTTGTGGGGAAGAGTTTTTTGACAGCGGCTCCCGAGGCGGCAAGCGGTGTGGATCTTGGCGCTGACCTGGCCCAGCAGGGGTAGGAGCTGAGTCTTTGAGGTGGTGATGGTGTGGGTAGTGGGGTAGAATGGGCGGTGGGCGGGAGAGAAAGAGAAGGAGGGAGGAGGGGTGGAGGCGGCGGCGGCGGTGGGGGGGGGGCTGGCTCCATGCCGACAGCCAAGCCTGCCACGTCTGCATGCCCGCTTTGAAGTGTCACCTTGAGGGAAGAGCCGATGGCCGGGAAGCCAGGAGGGCGGGAGCCGCGGAGAGGAGTGGCACGGTTGGCATTGCCAGACATGGCGCTTTAATATTGCATGGGCTCCCGTCCATCTCTGTACACACTCAGGACATTCCTTCTGCTTGATTTAGTTTGAAAGTAGATCTTTGTTTTTTTTTTTCCTCCTCCTCTCTCGCCATGCTGTGGCTCAACACCTGTGCTGGTTTTGTGCTCGTTCTTTCCTGAACAAATGTCAAGCTCTGCAGTCAGAGGAACTTTAACAACTCCCTGCATTATGAAACTTGACAGTGTCGCGTTCCGCCTGCTGAGTGATGCAGAGTGGATGCATATGGCCTCAAAAACGCCTTCAATTATTACGCTGCAGAAAGTCGTGTCCAGCATCGTGAGTCACTGCCCTCAACTGGTTTATAGATGGAAATATTTTCATGTTTTCTGTAGGATTTGAGAATATTTGAATGATTCCATGTTTACTCTCCTTTGTTGAAGGTGAAAAACTGAAACTCAGTAGAAATAAAAGATTATTCCGAGTGATTTTACTGCATTAATGTTTTATAATTGCAGGACTTTGACTCCTTCTCACCTTCTACCTTCGTGTATCTTGAAACAAAAGAGAATAAGATAAAATTTGGTTTTATTAAATGTATGAGACAAGTTGATCAGCATTGGAAACCGACACTTTCCTCACTTTAAATAATAATAATGTCCTCTGCTGGTAAACGCGACTTGCGAGAATGAATCAGAATTAAAAAGGAAAACACTCTTAAATCGATAATCACATGCAACATTGGCCGACTTTCTGCTAAATCCAAGTGCGATCCAGTCTGGTGCTAATTGCTAATGTTGCTTTCATCACTCGCTCAAATGGCGTCTTCCTTGAGGAGAACCCACCGGGGGACCGAACTTAAACTTTCACTATTTTCCCTCCAGTCGCGCCGCGTTTCGCCCCGACCTGCTGCCAGCTCGGTTTCAGAGCGCGGCGGGGAATCAAACATGGCGTTAGTTTGAGGAGTTTATCAACAGAGGCTGCAGGAAGGAGGTGTTTTGAAGTGAGGGAAAACGCATTTAAAAAAAAAAAAAAACACTCACACTGCACGCACTTTCTACCCACTTTAACAACCGTCCCAGTTCACAAATAGCAGTTTTAACTCCCCTGATTAGCACTGACATATGCAGGCTTTCATCTCTCCCTCCATCTTGTTTTTTTAATCAGATTAACCCAAACGGGCATCCTTTAATGGCCTCTTTTTTAGGAAAGCTGAAAGAAGGGAGATAATTAAAATAATTAAACCGCTGGGACCGGCCTGTGCGCGCTCCTCTTTTCTTTCTCGCCTTTAAGTTTTGATTCTGCCTTGCTTACTGATTCGAGCAGCACAGAGAGAGAAAGACTCATCATCCTCGCTTAATTGCATTAAGTTGACTCTCGGAGGTCCAATTTTTCCCTCCAAAACTAGCAGCCAATGTAGGATCTGATCTTTAGGTGCATGTCAGCCATCTAAATGTGGAAGCAGAGGGGGGAGGGCATGTTTCTAAACAGCCTTTATGGAGCATATTTATTTAGTCAGCGAGTGTATTTTGCATAAGGCCGAAGATAAAATAAAAAAAAGCAGAGAAAAAAGTATCCTCTTTAATGATTATTTATTCATGGACTTTTAAGCTTTTAATGAGGACAAATGAAGCCGTTTTCCAGAGTGTCAGTATGTAGTATGCTTACCAAAAATATTCTTGTTTAGCATTATCTCTTGCACTGCGTCCGCAAGGAATAAACACTAACATTTAAATATAACTAGGATTTTGGAGCAAGACTTTGAAGCAATCAGTTTGTCTTGATCTTGCATGAATAGAAAATTTCCCCACAAGTTCTGATCAGACCCAGCGATGATGATGATGATGATGATGATGATTTATTAATTATCAGTTATCCTAATTGGAGTTAAATTGGTAAAAATTTCAATTGACGAAGATTGGATTCAAATAAAAAGGAGTTTGGGTAATTCCTCGGGTTAAATTGTTGAACTTAATTCGAGCAACTTTATCTATCAATGACCCCCTGAACCTGACATATAAATGCTCCTTAATATCAATTATTCACTAATATATTCTCATTCATATGAACACATGTGTCGTACGTTTGTAACTTCAACACCGACAACCGCAAAGGAGGAAAAAAAAAAAGTAGGCTATACGGCAGCATCTGAGTTATCTTCTGCATTATAGGTGTACATATCTTGAATATTATAATTACACATCTTCAGATGAATTCAAACTTTACTTCCTGTCAAAAAGAATCTAATGAATTTCTTGTATGAGGATTTTACTGAGAGCAAGAGCCCCGACATCCTCCTCAGAGCGCAGCCCCGAACTTTACACAAGCTCGGATGTGTCTTTCCCCCCTCATGCACTTTCGCTTCATTCAGATCATTTTCACAGGGCTTCATTTCAAGTTGGCACAAAAAGAGAGAGGGAAGAATCCCTTTGCTGGAAATACTTAAGATTTATATTTAAACTTTCATGGAATCTTTGAGAACATTGAGGAGCAATTTCACATTTGCACTGACATCTAATTTCTCAAGTAGAGTCTGAAAGCACAAATTGCCAAGGATTCCCTATGTGCCCAATTATCCTGCATCAATTTCCTTGACCCTGCGGAATGCTGGTAAATTAATCATAGCACTTTTTTTTTTTTTTTTCTTGAAATACATATGCACACGTTTGATAAACTAATCATACTTGGTCGGTTATGCTCACAAAAAATGATTCAGTCCCTAAAGTGGGATGAGAGTTAGCAGCAAGGCCCCGGGAATAGGGAGCTGATAAAACATACGTCGTCACATGTGCACACACAAAAACAATAAAACATGTGCACAAGAGAAAGTCAAACACAAAAATCACAAAATAACGTTAAAGCAAAAGATTCAAAGTTTTCGAATTTTATGTTTTCTTCTTTTTTATTTCTATTTTAGAAAAAGGAAAATCAAATCCATCAATTAATCAATACGACAGATTCAATTATTGATTAAATATAAATCAATATAGATGAATGTTTATATTCTATATTTATATCGCTGGTTTTAGTTTTTATGATTTTTTCAATCGTCTTGATGTTGTATTAATTTAATCAAGTAAAGTGAAATGTTAAAAAAAAAAAGAAATATATACAGACTGGAGGGAAACAAATCACATAATGACACTTCATCAATATCATCAATACGGCGGTCGTGTGTTGACCTTAGCAGCACCATTAACAGCCTAAGGATGTGAATCATCTTCAGCCATTAGCTGTGTAACACCACATTTACCAGGATGACTTACCTGTTGATCCCAACATGGCTGCAGTTTTCTGGAGCAGTTTTCTGGAGCAGCAGTGTCCTCTGGTGGAAAAGAGCAGAAGAAATGGAATCAAACACAGAAGACGCCACAACAGGGAAATTACCATTAACAAAGAAAGATATTCACCTGGGAATGTGCGGTTTTGGTAGAAATTAGAGACAATACATTTAAAAAATACAAACAAAGTAATATATTGCAAAAAAAAGAAAAGCAAACAGTAACTTGAGAAACAATTCTTATAATTAATGAAAATCTCAGCTGGAAAAGGTACAAGTCTAAACTGTTACATTACAAATATAAAATAAATTTAATTGTGTTAAATTGTGTGATATATTATAAAATTACAAAATTATATTTACCATAAATAACCCAAACCTGTAATAGTAAATGTAAAAGCCTAAATTAAAATTGACAAAATATTACATTTCAAATATATGTGTTACGTTTTACAATATAATAATATAAACTAAACAATTAGATTTTCCAACTACCCAAATCCCTAATAGTGAATGTAATAGCTTAAATTAAATTGAAAAAATATTGCATTAAAAATATCCACATTAAATTTAGTCATATATCATGAAAATAAATAGTGTCATATTTACCGTAAATGACCCAAATCCTTGATGTACAAGCCTAAATTAAAATCTACTATATATTACGTTGCACATAAAATTATTCAATTGTGATATATATTATGAAAAAGTTACTTCTCCAGTGAATACCACCTTCAACAGTTCTACACCAAAACATGAATTTTATGTTGTTGTTTGTTTTAGCGTCTAAAACTGTTGAATCTGAGAACAATGAAAAAGTTTCCGACTCACCTGGTGTGGAAAGAAAAGTTTGACATTTAGAGAAAAACGTTCATTCACTTTCTTTCTCAGTCAAAAGACTAATTTATTTAACTTCACTTAATTTAGAGACGACTGAGGAAACAAATGGCTCCACTCACTTTCCATTTACTTTCATTTCCAATCCACCTGCCAGCACAATACTCCAGGAAATAGTCAGCTCCCTAACTGTCTGTAAAGCCACAACTTATCCTTTGACTCGTGTTATTTTTAAAACAACCTAACACTTATTATTTTGAGCTTTAGAGGTGCTTGCTGGTGGACTTACCTTTGGTGGCCTTCTTGTGTCAACATGGGGTGTGTGCTATGCTAAGCTAACTGTTTTTCCTGGCTCCAGCACATAGACGGTTAATAAAAATGGCCGACGTGTGTCCACTTCGTCCCACCGTCCAGACATTCGGAGAGCAAAACCCCGCCTGTGCCCATGCTCGACCAATCAGGAGTCTGGTCTCAGCTGTCAATCATGACGTTTCGCCCCGTTTAATTGGCAGCAGAGAATAAACTTAAAAATAAACTCTTGAGCAAACATCAGTGCGGTGAGAAATAACCTAAAATTACCAATATTTGAGAAAAAAATATTTGATGTGTACTTGATCCATGTCCTAACCATCAACATGGAGGAGACTGGGTTTCTCACCTTGAGGCTATGGCAGCCAACCACCAGGGGGCGATTGAGTTTATATAATATCTATATAGTACAGCCTCTAGCTTTATATTTAATAATAACTTTATTTGTATAGCACTTATCTAAACAAGGTTAGCTAATGTAGCTATTCCTTCATGAGCGGCTCCATAGCGACAATTCTAATTCTATAGTTTATATAACGTGTTAACTTGTTAGTTTAACTTAACTTCACTTACATTTTTTACAATTTGGCATAATTTAGTCTTGTTCCTGATATAATAATAATAGAAGAAGCAGGGTTAGGGGTCATCTATACTTTTTAAGGCAATGTTTAGGATTTATAATATTTATTTTTTTTAATTATTTCTTTGTCAACCTGCCCAATAAATCCTATTATATAAAACACTTCAGCTCTATTTGAACGCAATATATTCAAATGTCTTGTTTTGTTAATTTTAGTTAACGAAAAAAATAAGTAGGAAATCCTAAAATTGTAAGTGGAAAAAGTTTGATTATTTTCATCTAACAAAAATAAAGGGCGAAAAAAGTTTTACTGTTTTGTCAAACAACTGAATTATTATAATTGTTTTAGCTTTTGGGCTCAAATATGTGTTTGTTCCATCGCACCCAACTTGAATATAAACCTCTTCTCATCTTCAATATCTGAAAATGTTCCGACACCAAAACAAACTAAGCTAATTGGTCATATTGACGTCGAGCAACATTCAGCAGCAGACACAAAGCAGAACTCAGGGGTTGTAGTGCAAAACATTGAAGACGATCTTTATTGTTCACAGTTAAACACAAGCCACTGCTTTAAGAACTTCCTTTTTTGCCGTTTTTGTCCCAGGTTCCCTGGCTCCGGTCAGAGTCCTGGTTTCTTCAGTTTGTGCTGATTGTACCTTCTGTCTTGATTTGCTGTTGTTACTACGGTTGGCGTTTAAAGTGGATTGTTGAACATGCTTTAGATAGCGAGGCAGAAGGAAATGACAGCAGGAGCTCCCGGTGGACAACAGGATTTAGACGACTTTGAAAAGAGGGAGTTTAGGTCTGATACTTAAACTGTGTTTGTCTCAGTCTCAACACTGTTGTTTGGAGATATTTGAATCCAGTCAGATTACAAATGTTTTCTCGCCATCTTTACCAGAGAAAACCTTTATATTTGGAGCTTGGGTTTGTGTAGCGTCTCTGGTCTCGTTCAAATTTCGGATATGTAGTGGTGGGCACACCTCTTGGGTGGCGGAATAAAAAGTAAAAAGGTACAACACAATTTGGAATTCTTAAAAAAAAAAAGCATAAAATTTCATCAGTTCCTTCATTTCGTTCACTTTCCTCATCTTTTCCGACACAGGAGAATCAACACGACGCCGTTACCTGCAACCTCGCACGCACGCTCGCAAAACAAAACACACTTCGACGTAGTTTAGCAAAAAAAAGTTAAGGTGGTCCAGCAGCAACGACGTCACAGTTCAAGGTTTCCCCGAGTAACACACACACACACACACACTCACACACACGCACCGATCGCTTCCATCGCTCCGCTGTAACACTCGCAAAAAAAACAAACACGAATCAAGTCTGTCGTCAATCCAAAGATCGAGGAAAATGTAACAATATTTCATGTGTGATTTAAGGTTTGTATTTTGAAAATCCTGCAGTTGTATTTGACAACAGCAGAGGATTTCGGTTTTATTGGTCCAATTTTTTAGATACCGTCTCTGAGGATTCTGTATCCGATAAATGTGACAACAGAGGTGAATGGAACTTTGTTTGTCGTCCTCACAGCATTGAAACAAAATCCTAAAAATGATTACAGCAAAGTGTGTTTCTGAAAACAGTTTCCCCGTCACTCCGGATAATCCACAGAACTCTGAATGCTGTTCGCTGTGAGGTCTGAGGACTAACCAGAGTAACTAGGAGGCTGTTTCGAGACAAACTGCTGCAGAGTGTTAGAAATTAAATGTTTCACCTCCATCGTTTCGGGATGAAGGGAGAAAACTGACGCAGATTTCTCAAAATATGGACATATCGACACAACTGGAGCCAATTTGGAAAAGTTTCTAATTTGGTTGATCGTTAAATCTCAGACTTATAGTGTCACATCGTGTTCGTCTTTGTCTCATGATCAAACTCATAAGTTTAGCATCCTCACTGGTAACATTGCAACTCAGTATTCCTGTCTCCTCCTCAAACAAACATTCTTCAGGGGAATGAATCAGTATAAATAAAAAAGAAAAAGAAACGCTGGGGGAATCCTGCTGTCCACTCAGAGGAATGGATCAAATAACACTGAATTGTGGAGAGTAGCAGACATGTTACTCTTGCTGATTTTGTAGCTCTTCTCCATTTTCAAACTTAAGTCCGTCCTCATCCGCTTTCCATCCCGGCTCAGTTCTATGTCTCTTAACTGTGCTCGTGATGTGTTTCATTGTAGTCCATGATCTTTAGATGCTGTTGCCGGGGGCGCCCTGACCCTGCCTGAACCCGCCCTACACCGGGCCCGGCCCCTGCCTTCTTGCGGGGGCTTTCCTGGCTGGAGGCCCGCTGCTTGGGCTCAGATGGGGGCTCCTTGGTGGGCACGGTGGGCACCGTGAGCGGGGTGGCAGGAGCTGGCATTGGAGGAGGAGCCGGAATGGGGGAGGGAGCAGGGTTGACGGGGGCAATATAATCTGGGCAGGGTGGCTCCACACACATCTCAGTCTTCAGACTGTGGGCGAGGCCCGCAAGGCGCGGAGGCGGCGGCTGCTCCTCGTCGCACTGGCTCTCGCTCTTGTTGCGGAACAGCTCGCGCGCCCTCATGCCCAGGAAGCTCTTGGCACTGGGGTAGGAGCCCACAGTGAGAGGCGCGTTGGCGGGGGGCAGGGGTGCAAGCGGGTTGACGTGGGGACAGGACAGCGAGGGCTCCACCAGCAGGGGCGGGGCCAGGTCCTGGCTGCCATTGATGGAGTTGGCTGATGACTTGGAAGAGTGGCTCGCCTTTGGTTGCCCTGGCGATAAAGTGCTGCCGTTGCCCCGAGGGGAGTCGTGCGGTGTTTTACTGGCCGCCTCCTCGTTCGTGTGACTTTTACTTGGTCCATCTGGCACCAGGACACTGTGGAGAGGAAAATATTGACGTGTTAAGAGAGATAATTGCTCCGTCAAGATGTTTAGAGCTGTAAAGGCGTGTAAAGTCATGACGTCCAAAAACAACGTGTTGATGTTGGGTCCATGCATGTGTGTTAGTATCTGCTACTGTAGAAACATGGCTGTGCAACAAGCAGATATAACGAGGTGACAACGATTCTTAGTTTCTGACATATACACTAACGAAAACATTCATTCATTCTATTTTCTAATGTGTTAAAGTTTATGTTTTTTATGTTTGTGTGATTGTGTGTCTGTCAGATCTGAGTCTGACCTGGTGTCAGCAAGAGTGTGTGGGTCAGCTCTGCCCCCTGGTGGCGAGCTGGCAGCAGTGCTGGCTGGAGCTTCCATCTCCACTCGGCTGTAGAGCTGCAGGAGTTCGGTCTGCAGCAGCTGAGTGATTCTCCTCTGAGCCGAATGTCTGCTGTCTGAGGCCTGCAGCTCCGACCTGAACACGGAGAGACGAGATCGGGTTCGAGGAAACAGAAGAGAAGCGAAGAGGGGGAAAGGAAATACGAGAACAGAGGCGGTTAAAATCAAGCAGAGGGAAAGAGGACTGACAGATTGTACAAACAGGCACAGAGACAGGTGACTGATTTCCAGCATGTTTACACAGGAGGTTTGTAGCTGCCTCTTTAAATACAAACACAATTATGTCATGTTGGATTTAATTAGACAACAGATTAATGTCTACACGTTTACAGGAGTTACTATTGTGCCGATGATGACGTGCAGAAAACAGCCATCAAAGTACTTGTCTGTGCATCATCTAGGTCATGATGATCCAAGAAAAATGAGACAATTGGACTTCTCATCCAAGACATGAGAACAGAACTTCAACTGAAGAGGCCAAACTCACTTTGCCTGACATTTCACATCCTCGAGGAACTTCTTCTGCTCGGCGATGAGGTGTTCCTTCTTGGAGAGGTGCGTCTCCAGCTCGCCGACTCTCTGTTGCGCCGCCTCCATCTTCTGACCCTGAACCAACAAACTCTGCCTCAGCGTCTCCACCTCTTTCCCGTAAGACGCCTGCAGCATCCGGGCCTCCTGAGGCGACGGGTCGTTGTCAACAGCAGCAGGAGGAGCAGGAGGAGCAGGAGGAGCAGGAGGAGCAGGAGGGAAGAAGAAAAACACGAGATGATGAAAGATGAATGAGGAACTTTATGGAGACATTTATTGTGACTCTACAGTGAATGAATCTTGGACCTATATCATGTTCACTTATACAGTTTTCCTCGCAAACTACTGTATCAGGGATGCAAACCGATGAAGGGTGATTTAATTAAAAGGAAAAAGCAGCATTAACTGAACCTGCCAAAACACACAATTCAACAACAATAGTTTCTCTTATTATTCATGAGAAATTAACACAAACCTCTGAGTATGTTAGTGTATCCTCATAGTTCAGATGAAGCTAGCTTCCTGGTAAAAACGCTTCAGTCGTTTTGACTTGATGCCCAACAAACCCAATTAGTTTCCCCTTTTTCCCCCACAGTACGTCTTCCCTGCATTTCACTGATTCTGACTCACACACACTTGCACTGTACCTTTGCATTATCGCCGCCGCCGTGGTGTAACTCCTGCATGGACAGCTTATGTGCCTCCCCGAGGAGCAGCAGCTGCTTGTTCAGGAAGCTCATCTGCTGCTGGGTGCTCTCGCTGTTGCTCAGCTGAAGGACACACGAGACAAACAATGACGACGGAGGGCAAAACAGCGATTATGCTACAAATACCTGTCCACAAATATCTGGGTTATACTTCACAAGATGATTTAGTAGATAATCATCTATGAATTCATCAGAGACTCAACAAGGAACCAAGTGTTGTGCAGATGCTTCAACATCACCCTAAGAAGCTAATTGGGGTTTATGACAGAATTCACTATGGGGTTGTTTTAAAAGAGAAATGTTTCGCTCTACAGCTGCTATGTGACAATTATCTTTAAAAAAAAAAATCAATCCCATCTGCCCTGGCGGCTAAAACGATTCCACAATTTGTATTCATGTTGTCCGCATTCCATGAATTAGGATCTTCACTCGACTGTGTGGATGCTGTCTGATTTGAAATGCCCGTTTCCTGAATCAACGGCTCCTTGTTTGTCAGGACTTCAGTTCAGTCTGGGTCAGAGGAGGGAAACAGAGCTGTAAAAACCCCAGGAGGCAGAATAACACCCAGATCCCCAACGTCACTGACCTAAAAATAGAGGGCGAGAGACGACATTTCCAAGGCAACTGAGCCTCGGGACAGACTACAGAGAGGTGACGGGACCAGGGTAGGGGGGGGGTGTGTGTCGTTGTAACCCCCTGCATGTCTGACCCAACTGTCTGCCACTGCTCTTACTGTCGTTCCCAGTTCTTCCATTTAGAAAACAGGAGGGAGGGAAAAGAAATCTGTGGATGAATCTGAAGAGCAGAGCTTGAAGTCTCTCGCTGATTTAACATAAAGCTACGTTTAAACACCTGCCAAAATAATACCAAACAAAAATGTGGATAAAGACCTTCTGTGTAAGCAGGATTTGGTTTTAAAGGTACCGACAAAGAAAGATGAAGGCAGCTTTACCTTGATGGTTGTCTGGTTGAGGAGGTGACCGGTGTGGCACACTTTGTTGTTGGCTCTCTGAAGCTCTGCCTCCAGTTCATCCATCCTTTTCTGACACTCCTGCACCTTACTCTGGAGACACAAGACAGTTTCAGATTAAAGACGTATGTGTACTGAATACGTGTCCTGTTATTTGTCCACAGTGTGTGTGTGTGTGTGTGTGTGTGTGTGTGTGTGTACCTGGAGCTCCTGATTCTTGGTGTAGTAGTCGTCTCGGCCCTGCTGCAGCTGCCTGATCTGACTGTGGAGCCTGGTCACCACAGTCTCCCTGTCATCCCACAGCTGCCTGTACCGTTGCTGCTCCACCTGCAGACTCTCCCTCAGAGACAAGATGTCCACACTCTGCAGGTTCAGCTGGTCCTTCTGGGGACACATTAACAACTTCAGTACAAAATCGTATAAATAACGAAATGTTTAAGGCAGTTTGCAACAGTCTGTGCCACAAGTTTTTGTGAGAATAGCGATGAACACACACAAAGAGAGACACACACGCATTTTCTCCACAATACTAAATCAGCGTGCAACATTTCTGCAGAAAATTAATGAGTCTTTCAGTTGATTGCTGCATGAATGTGCCAGCGATCCTCCCCCTTGTTTATGTTTCTTTCCTGGAGACAAAACAGCCTTCATGGCTTCTTTGTGACCATCACTTGTTGAAAACATAATCTGTCTGAATAGGCGCAAACAAAACAGCTTCAGTTCAATTTCCTCGGCGACATGCTGCAGATGAGACCTGACAGCAGAAGAGATTTGACAGCTGGAGTCATGAAGTGGCACAAATGCCTCAGCGATCAGTAGAAACCTCTGAAGAATTGAGATGCTCTTTCTCCTCTCGCTGATCAAAATGCAAAGAGGTTGCTGAAGAATAAAACCTGTAAACCCTGTCGTCTAATTGTTCTGTGGTGCTGCATCTCAATAAACAAAGACTACCACACACCTTTTGTCTAATTCAAGCACAGTTGTTATTTGTAAGTACCGAAATTTAAAAGGTGCTTAAAAGGGCAAATCTGTGATAATGAGTTGCAAACTCACCATAGCATTGTTCTGCTCCTCCAGTGCAGTGGCGTTGATGATGCGTCGGAGGAGGCGTCGGTTGCGGACGGCGTGCTGCTCCCTCTTGTAGCGCTCGTACAGCAGCTGGTTGTGCAGCAGGAGCAGCTGGCTGCGCAGCGTGTGAAGCTCGTCCAGCGGAGCAGAGCCTGGGGAGGCCATGATAATAATAACGTAATTAACACGGTCACACACACATACACACTGATAGGATTGGGATCAATTATCATTCAAGTGTGGGACGCCAAAAATAGCACAGTTAATGTTGTGTCAATATAAGTGAAGAAATTACTGTACATAAACGTGTGATATATAATCACGGTTCTGTTATCAGTTGTGAGATTTAGTTTTTAAACTTTGAAATTGATTTGCTGATCAGTCACACACACACACAGACAAAAAAATTGAAGATAAAATTGTGGTCGGTTAATCACAATATATTTTAAAAGTGTAAAATGCAGAACCGTTCAATCAAAATCAAAAAAACACCAAATCATAAAATTGTCCATCATAATTTTAGATAAACAGCATAATTTTTTTACGATGTATAAATGGAAAGAGAGCAGAGAAAATTTATTTTCTCTGGAGAATCTGATCAGTCATGAGAAAAGACAGGAGCTTTGTTTTAGGTGTAGTAAAAAAAAAGAAATGATTCAATTCCAGAGTTGTTATTACAAGTTGGCAAAGACTTAAGCAAAATCACAGTGTTTCCATTTTGTCGTGAACTGCAGCTGGAGAAAATCAGATTCCTGCTCTGGGAGACCGAGTGAAGAAGAAATCTCCAAACAGCCAAACATTGGAGTTTCCGACTTGATCCGTGATCTGCATGACTGTGGGAACTCTGTGTGTTCTGAATAACCTCGGCTTAAACAAATTCCCTGTCCGGCCTGGCAGCATTTTCACTTGCTGTTTATGTCTCAAGAGCTCGTGATGAATACCTAGTCATGCCTAAATAATGCTCCATCTGCAGTCTCTATAATAGCCTCTTTTATCAGTGTGCAACAGTGTTGCTGTGTTAGTGCTTTACCTCCAAAGTGCGTCCAGTCAGCTGACTTACTTGGCAAAGGTAATCTGTGAAGGGAGAGAAAGAAAAACTGTGAAAAACTTTCTCTGGGGTTTTTCTGTTCCTAAGCTGCTCTCAAGTGAAGAGCATTCATTATGCAAATGTGAGGTTTTGTAATGTCAAGGTGTTCAAGGGGCTTTAAGAGCTTCTGGGTTTTCTGTGGGGGCAGAATCTCCTTTTACCACAAACTCTGGACTTTTTAAACTTTGCAGAACTTAAATATTCACAAACAAAACCGTATAAGACACTTTATAACAAATGTATATTCTAATATTTGGATTGTTGTATCTTATAAATGTATCATGGAGTTCTCCAACCAAGATACTGTGGTTTAAAACTCTCTTGTCTGAATTAATTACAAGTTCAATTTCACAGAATACATCATTGTAAGTTTGACATTTTGGGAAATAAGCAAATTAGCTTTGATAATGAAAGTAATACGAGAAGATAGACGGATACTTTGTCCGACTGTTTAAGATGAAGCGGCAGCCAGCAGCCACTTAACTTGAAATACAGACTGGAAGCAGGCGGAAACAGTTAGTCTGCTTCTGTCCATCAGCAACCAAATCCACCTTCCAGCTCTAAAGATCGTTTTCTCACTGGTCAAATCGAGCTCATTTCACATTATGTGTCTAATCCAAGAGGGTGAAAATATAGATAGCATCAAATTAAATACTGCAAGTGTCCAGTTTGTAATAAAGTGACTTGTTGGTTTGTGTTTCAGGTGACATCACTCGCTCCATCGGCCGTGTTTGTCTCTGGCGAAGCTGTTAAAATGTGGCGGTGATGAGCGACTGAATTGATTGTTCTGAGCGACTGAATTGATTGTTCTGAGCCCGGCGCTGACTTTGCTGACACTGTCTCTACTGTTGTGTCATTGGGTTTGGAGGACTGGCTCACTCTGTGTGTGTTTGTGTGTGTGTGTCGAAAGAAGGGGGTGGCAGCTCCTGAACAATGTCATACTTGTTCTCGACTGGGTGTTTCCTTTGGGCCACTGAAACAGACTGGAAACAACCCAAGCAGCCTCGGCAGAGTGAACCGCACATCAAAACACACTCCTGGGTTTCTTCAGTGATCAACACGAGCTTCGCATTGACGACACATTCACAGAACTGCAGTATCTCACGATCCTCTCCATAAAACATTGGTCAATAGCATTTAGGATTTTCTACAATTGTGTAGAAAGGGCAGTTGAAGAGCAGTGTCGAATTTGGCGAGATCTGGACACGTTATAGAATCAATATAAATAAACTTTGAATAAACAGGCGACCAGTGCTCTGCAGCATCAGGAGGCTGGGACTCATCAACGTAGATAAAGAACAGCGCGTTCAACACAACAGCAACAACTGATTCTCTAGTTCTGGGTTCTGTGTACTGAGTGGAGCTTCACTGAACTCTGAATAAACAGGTGAACGGCTCTTTGTGCAGCAGCAGTGATCTGTGGAGTCCAGCAGCAGGTCTTTATTTGCCGTGGCTCATTTACTGAAGGTCACTTTAGCAGTTTTAGAAAGAAAGCTACAATCACATTTAACACAGATTAAGCAAACAGCCCAATCCAAACAGATGCGTTTACAATGGGCCGTGTACTCGTATGATTAAAATACTATCGCATTTTACAAGATTGCTAAAGGCTGATTCAACATCAAGCCCCTCACCTCTTAAGAACTTTATCGTGGACATCGCTCCCCTGCTGAACTAGGCGATCCAGCACCTCCAGTGGTGAAGCAGTCACTACCCCTTCCTCCTCCCCGTCCTCCAACCCCTCCTCTTGCTGTAACAGCTTCTCCATCGCCGCCTTGTGCACCGCCTCCGACGTCTTCTGGCCCACGAAGAGCGAAGCCGCCCTGGGCAGAGCCAGATCGAAAAACGACTCGTAGGGCACCGGGGCTGGCGTCTTGCTGCACGGGCTCGGGGAGAACATCCCGAACCTGCCCACCTCGTCGTCTGGGGCGGAGGGACTCCGGTGCAGGTGGTGATCGATCGGGGTGAAACAGGACTGGAAAGACCAGGACTGCTCGAGGCCGAGGGCTGAACTCCTGCTGTCTCCTCCTGCTCCGCCACCTCCTCTTTCACTGCCAACGCCGCTGGTGCTTGCCGTGTTCTCCGCTTTGTCTGGTGTTGACACAACATACTGGGGGCCGCGGATGGGGCCTTCAGGCTGGGCGTTGGAGTGGGTCTTGTCTTGTGCCTGACAGCCAGTCAGAGTCTCAGTGGTGTGATAGAAAGGGGAGTCGAAGCCCCTCGGGCCCTGCAGCTCCTGTGTGTCTTCAGTGATCTTCAGCAGCTCCTCTGTGATGGCAGCTGCAGCAGAAACAAGCCATTAAAGCTCAACATGAACCTGTGCATCTTCCATTAAACATTCCAACACCCACAACAGGTGTCAAAAGGTGCATTTACTTTTTGCACATTAATGGCAATTTTAATTATGAAATGTCCATTTAATAGTTCCCATGGATATATGTAGGTCTATATTTATTTTAAGTTGTGATAAATACATGTGATGTATGGCATCTGCTCTAGAATTTATTTGTAGGGGTCCCAGGGGCACTTTTTTGCTCTCACTCTTTTCCCTCCTGCATCATTAGTGTTGTTTTCAGTTATTAACATTATTAATTTTCTTTATATATATATATACACTGAAGTTACATACTGCAGCAAAGTATCTGCTATCTTCTTTATTAAGATATGCTGTAAATGAATAGACCCAAACTGGGTCATTTTGCGCTGCACAAACAACACAATCATACCAAAGATCATAAATAAAGATGGACGACACCTCCTCTCCACTTCCACTTTGACTTTTTGGTCCACGGTTTAGAACCTATACAGCAACCAGCCACCAGGGGGCGATCCAGATGTTTTGGCTTCATTTTCTAGAGGAGTCATGTCGGCCATCTTTATATACATGTCTATGAATCACACACACACCTTCCCACCTACCTTAAGATCTCAATTTGCCGTTTCTATAACTTTAGTACCGGATAATTTGGTATTTATGGATTCTTTTCTTGAAGAGGTTGACTAACAAAATACTAGGATCTGGTTCTATGAGATACATACACACACACACACACTAAAACCGATGCTCACCTTCTTCCCTCTCCTTCTCTGTTCTCAGCTGAAGCTCCAGCTCCTGTTTCTTCATGAAGACCGACAGCTCTGTTAAAGTCATGGAGACATTCTCAGCAGCTCCTGCATCTACAGAGGAAACATCTGCATCAGAAAAAAGTCCACTCGAAAAAGCACAAATACCAAAACTACCAATACAAATCCGGTGTGGTTATTTTTGGGTACGGTGATTTCCACATCAATAAAACTTATGATCCAATAATTCCCTGGTTTAGAATCACAAAGAGAGGTCCGCCCACCGGAGAGCTCAGTCGAGCCAAGTCCAAATTATATTGCATGAGTTCAGGCCTGTAAAAAGTCCTCTACTGTTAAATTTAATGCAATAAACTGCAGTAATTAGACTCATCATGACTCACCTCGATTTGTTGGTATCTCTGAACTCTTCTCTGTGTCTTTCACTGGCTCCTGACGCACCAGTGTGGGTTTACTGCTCTCTCCTTGTCGACGATCCTGAGAAATCACAGCATTGACAGTTTTATTCTAGTATTTCTTGTATTTACTCTGGGTTGGTGTTAATTTAATAACCTGCAGGTCAGAATTAGAGACTCTGCATTTGAATGCTCCTCACTGTCTTTTTGCAAACCACTTCCACTCAAGTTCCTGACAGATACAGGTTTTTAGTTTAACTACAAATAAAAATCATAAAAAAATAACAAACAACTTTAATTACTTTATCTTTTATCCTATTCGTTAACTTCTGAGCACAAATAGAAGACTTTAAAACATATTAGAAAAAGCAATTTGCCTCCTACTGTCAAGGAAATGAGTTTTCAAAATGACTAACGAGATGATTTGAAATGTCTGGCGTGTTTTTCATATTTGTTTGGATGTTTGTGATTGACGCAATAGGAAAAGCCTTCAACTGGCTTATGAAAACTTGATTAATCAATATTTCATTAAGTCCTTCAGGATATTTGTCTCTTGGTGATCGATTCCTGCACATTACAAACTCACTGAGGAGACAGTTTGAAAACTGGGAGAGATCCAAGGACATGTTTTTAAAATGGAGAGGACACAACATACCTTTCTTGGGGGACTGGACTGGACTGTGCTGGCTGGTAATGAGATTATGGGAAAGTCATCTGATAGGGTGGGTGGTGGGGAGGAGGTGGCTGGAGTGCTTGAGGCAGGGGTTCCTTTCCCTCCTGCTCAGACCAAAACAATCGGAAATGAAAATTCCACAGCGTCACTCAAGTGCAACATAAAAAAACCCCCACTGGTGCAGAGTTGAAATATCTTCTCATGATGTAACTTGTACCTGATGTGCAGTGGAAGCGGCTGGGAAGGTGTGAGGCACTGTGGGAGAGCTCCGAGTTGGGCGACATGCCCCTGGAGGAAGGGGGAGTGGCCATGCCACACAACGAGGAGGGGCTCCACAGAGGGTCCTTCCCCCCGCAGGAAGAGTTGAGTTCACAGGTCGAGTTCTGCAAAGAAAAAGACCAAAAACAGTAAGTTATTACAAATCTGTCAAAAAAAATGCAAATAAAATAAAAGCTCAATAAATTAGGTTACACTGTGCTTAAAGGAACAGTTCAACATTAAAGAAAAATCGTGTTGATACGTTACTAAACCATTTTCCCATTTCCAATCTTAAACTACCTGCTTGCTGTAATTTCATACTATAGACTGTTATTAAAGATGGACGACACTTCTCCACTTCCTCACACTATCCAGAAATGAAGATAAAATATCCCAGATATGAAAACTCTGCCAGCCAGAGTCTGCTCAGGTGTAATCAGGGGATGGAGCCCCGGTATCGAGGTCCCACCGATAAACAGGCCAATTGCAAATTGGTCTAAGCATTACAAACTTACTGGGTAACTGATTAATAATAAAAGTTGTTATATAATAACCTGGTTATGCAAGTATTTTATTAGTCCCAGTGGTATTTGCCTAAACAAACAGTCCTGGTTTAATCTGGATTTGTATTAAATTTTAACTCAATACACCAAACCAACACTTCTCAGGATAGTCAACGAGAGCCTGTATGAGAAAAATCTATTCATAATTTTAGTGAACAGATCCTTTAAGAAGTGACTCAGGCGGATATAAAAAGTTTTCATGCACGTTACTTGATTTTATGATCGCGACCCAGAAACCACAAACTTCTCTAATCACTGGGTCGCAGAGACAAATCCTCAGACGGACCCCAGGGGGCAGAACAACACCCAGACCGCTGCTTCATGTGGCCGGGCCAATAATAGAAAGCCAGAGACAGTATCTGCTACGCAACCAACCCTCAGGGGCTGGTTGTGGTCTACAGAGGGGTATCAGGACGAGGATGCCTTGTAATTCCTGAAGCTTGACCCAATGGTCTGCCAGCCCGGCGACTCTGATGAGTCAAAAACCGTCTGTCTGCTCACTTTCTCTCCACGCCTTACGAAACATGGCGGTCGGTGGTTGCTCTAATTGAGGGCTTTGTGGGGGATTCTGGAGGAAAGCAATTAACTCACCACATGTGACAGATGATACATGAAGTGTAAACATGACCCGGTGTACGACAGCAAGCAGCAAACAGAAGCTTAACGACCTAGCGCTCTGGTATTACCTCTGATCATCAGTTACGGACCAGTCTCGTGTATTAAACCAGGACTTTGACAGCTTTTGACCGGATTATGGATGATGTTACCTGGCGTCTGGAGGTCTGTGGGCTGCGGTAGGAGGGCTGTGTCCCTGAGAAGGGGGGCAAGGACAGGGGCGGGGGTAGCGGCTGCCGTGGAGTTGAGAATGGGGTCGAAGAAGAGCTTCCTGTTGTCAGGAAGAAAAATAGCCTGATCAATCTTCGAATGGATGCAACCTGCAGTTTTCTGTGCTCTTTTGGAAACTGCTGCTCAATGCTTGTGATTTAAACCAATCAGAGAAAAGAATGTTTAATTTGGGAAATAAAATGGAATTGCAAAGATTAATCCTGGTAATTACTTATTGTTTTGAGATATAAAACATTAGAGTAGTGAAAAACCTGAAAGATATATAGATATATACAACAAAAAGGAAATACATATATTGATCATCATGCATTTGTGTAAAAAAAAACTTAATAATAACATCAGCAAAATCCTTTAAAATCCAGTATCGTTCCAGTTTGGCCAAGTTTCATAAATATCCAAGATGTTTTCTGACCGTAGCTGCTGTGGAGGTCTGTGTAGGGGCTGGAAGTGCAGTCTTGTGGTCGCATGTGGATTTGGGGGTAAAAGCTCTCAGGCATGGTGGCGTAACCCTCCTCACAGGAGGCCTCCTTGGGGTCTAGAGACACTTTGGCACATTCGATGACGATATCATGGATTTCATACTTTTTCCACCTACAGAGAAACACAGCACCGTATGTCAAAGTCATGCATGAGAGAAGATGTAACACCAAATTGTTCCATAGTTTGGTTAAAGCAGCGTGCGACTTGCCTTGTGGGATCAAGCTCATGGTCCTTTGTTCCAGTCACCAGTTCAGGATGTATACGAACGTGTTCAAGCATCGGCTGAGTGGAAAGATTGGACACAAAATTAATATTAGCCCAAAAAACTTTAATGAAGAGCAGCACAGCAGAGCAGCAGAGGGAAAGTTCTCACCTTTACCACCTCCTCAAATGTTTCCATGTTCTCCTTCATGCTGTAGTGGGACCGCAGGTAGGACACAAAGTTGCACGGGTACATGCCGTAGAGGCGGTGGAAGAGGGAATAGACGCTGGCGTGCAGATGGATTAGATAAACCTCCGAAATATGCCCTGAATGTGTAAAAAGCCACAAATGTGAACTCCGGCATAACAAATTCAACTCACACTGCAAGATACTTTCAAGAAAAAGGCTAAAGGTGTAATGTAATCTGTTTTTAATATAGAGCTTTTCTAGTCTTGATGACCAATCACACAGTACAGTTTATTGACATTCATACACACACACATTCATACAGTGCATCTATGGGCAGCACTTCTTTCTCTTGGGGAAATTCAGGGTTCAGTATCTTGCCCAAGGACACTTCGGCAAGCAGATGGGGAAGACTGGGATCGAACTGCCGGAGGACGACCGCTCTCCCCCCTCAGCAACTGTCTACTTTTCAGCATCAGGTTAGCAAGATAGAGGTTCCTACCAGGGTTCTTAAGGTTCCAGGATGCCAGGCGGCCGAAGATGTCAAAATACTCCCACAGGTGTTGTTTCCCCGCTTGAGGGATCATGGGCAGCAGAGTGATCAGTACCAGTACTCCGGTTATCAGCACCACTACGTCCGTATCCGTCTGCCAAGGAGAATTTGTGGGAACTTGAGTGGCACGTTTAATTGCTAACATGCTGCATCGAACGTATAAGGAAATGGTAACTCTTAAAAATGTATAACTTAATTTTAACTAACTATAAAATCTGGTTCATGGAAGCTACATTAAGCCAGCCTCCAAAAAGGTCAGTGCAGATAAAATAAATTGCATTTAATTGACCTGCCTACTGCCTGACATGCCTCCACAATGATAAAAACACACAATGAAAAGCACAGTTGTTGAATAAATAGACTAATTCTCATCCTATAACCTCTCAACCCCTGACAAGGAGATTTCTTTGTTTATAACTGGGCCGTTACCTTGAGGCATTTGAGCAGCGAGAGCAGCAGGGGGTATCGGGCAATCTTGTGGATCCAGGACGGCTGCTTGCGGATTACATGGCCGAGCAGGGTGAGGGTGGGCAGACGGCAGGCCTGCTTGGTCATGCACTCGTTCATCTTGTCCAGAAGGTGCTGTGAGGAAGTCGGGAGAGGAGTCGCAGCAGGGTTAGATTCGAGTAGATACTCTCGCAGCAGTGATTTCACTGGAATTAATTGATTTGACTTTAAACTTTAAATCCTGTGACCAGGATTATGTCGTGATGGTTCTCACCTTATCATGTGGCTCTCTGACTGAGGAGAGGATATGCATGGCCTGGGTAGAATTAGTTTCCAGAAAGTAGTCCACCAGGCTGTTCAGCAGCATGGACCCTCGCTCTTTAAGAAAAACGGGAGAAATAAATTATTCATTTTTGAGACGGGCATAATAAATCAGGAGGTTATGTTAAAAGACAATGACTCTTCAACCAAACGCTAATAAAAAGGAGATGATAAAAGCTGTCAGGTGCAATCTATCAAAGCTCATTTATCAAACCTCACCACATTGACAAATCACGCTGACATGAATCAATCCAAATGGTCCTACCGGTGCTGAGCTGCTCATTGATAAGGCCTCGGATCTCTTCTAGCTGGTGGAGGTCGGAGGTCTCCAGGAGTGGGAGGAGGTCCCCCACATTGGGCTGCTCCCTGGCCATGGTGGCGGTGGCAGTGCAGGAGGTGGAGGCAGTGTCTCTCTGTCAAGGTGTCAGTCCCTGCCTGCCTGGAGGACTCCTGGGCCCACCCTCCGATACAGTCTCCAGGCACCTCTGCATCACAACAGGACAGAAACATTTCCCAGAGTTAGTCAGAGCCCTGATCGGGGATTAATGGTCACACGTGACGATAGTGACGCTGTGCAGGATTTTTCATCGTCATCGGCAATGATTAGAAGAACTTCATCTAAATTAATTAGTCATGAAGAATGATGAAGATTGAAGGGAATTGAGAAAATGTTGTTCCCATGATGTTGTCACATTGAAAGCTTTATACCATTTATTATCACGGACACCATTTATTGTTGTCATACACGTACCTGAATCCCAATTGAGCTTCAGTTTGAGTCCAACTGAATTAATTATCAATGATTTTTTCCATTACATTAATTCTGTGATTCCATCTTTAGTATCCAGTATTTTTATAACTCTTGTGTCATTTTACCAACTTAATTAAACAGCCCCTGACGTTGTGGCTGATAAGGAACCACATAAGAGCCATTGAGCTGCTTTCATTAAGTGACAAAGGTCCAGTTCAGACCTGGTATTAACATGCGCCGCTGGTGATACTGTCACAGGTGGACAGCTCAAAGTACAAGTGACAGCTCACCCATGATGCATTAAGATCTGATCACCCAGACCACATTCGAAGGTGGAATTGCAACCGCTCATTGACACTGACCTCATAAATACGTCTGCAATCAATGAAATGATCACACAGAGTCAAACTTAACACACAAGGTACAGTTCACCAGGTCCTGATTCTATTTGATTCAGGATATTTCCATCACAAAACATATTTTGCTCAAATATGAAAGAGATTCTCAGAGAACTTTCTCCATTGTAAAAGAAACCTGTTGCATTATACATAATTATGACTGTTACAACATGCACGAAGTGCAGAGGGTGTGGTGCAGAAACTCGGTCAAGTCAAGTCAACAACTCTTCATGGGTAAACAAATCCAATATATTCACCATTTGTACATACACAGTGTATTATAAACCATAACTTTATGTGGAAGCCCTTTGCAGCCTCTGTCAATAAGACATACACTTAATTAAACATTGCTAATACCAGTGAAACACACGCTTTGATGTGATTGTCTGAAAAAAACTACACTGGTTAGGACACAAGATAGAAAAAACTGTGTATCAGCATAAAAAGTAGAGCCATACATGTAGAAGACAAAGATGTCAACGTGGAAAGACAATGAGATTCTAGAGCTTGTGGTGATAAGAGCTGACGCTGGTGTCAATGTGACATGAACAAAAACATGCCATCTCCGCAGAGGAAGTCATAAATTAGGTCCTGCCTCCTGCTGCTCTACCAAGACGCCGTCCTCCGCCAAAACACTCCAGTGACTTTCCTGAACACATCAGACAATCCACTGCTGAGTTCTTCGGCAGAATTCAGCCGCGCAAATACGTTTCAAATACGAACCTCATTTGACCCCGCAACCCATTTCAATCCTTCCTGTTTACTGTCAATGGCCTAAATTCAAACCACAGCAAGAACAGGCATGAAAACCTGTCTACTGTTTCAGGTTAATAGTCTATTTATATTGTGTGTAATATATTTAGGCGCAACGCTGAGTCACTAGTTTCAATTAAAGCAGAGTCATGCAAATCTCCATCTGAAAAACAGGCCCAGATAATCTTGATAGGCAGGTCATTATCCTCGGGGTGTTTGTACCCAACAGGGGAGATCGCGTCAGTCTGTGTTTCAACACCTTGGCCACACACTCAACACACTAAAGGATGATTAGCACTTCATTAGTGACGAATAACAAATCTTTCAACACAGTCACATGACCCCCCCCCCCCAAAAAAAACAAGCCCCAATACAACAGAAGGTCATTTAGAAAACGAGACACGAAGGAATTAAACGATATCCAGCACATTTGATCTCATTTCCACTGAAGTCATATGTCGGACGGAGACACTGCCCTCGAGCTTCTCTCACTCACAACAGATCAAAACAAGATGATAACAGCCGGAACACGACATCCCTGCTTTTTGAATCCCCGCAAGAAGTCCCAACGCGATTGTCTCCCTGTTATCAATTAACTGCTCAGTCATGCGGCCGCTGGGAGGCGGGGGTGCGGGCAGTGGATTGAAATGTAGGTGGGGGGTTTTCCACCCGCTTCATTCTTGCAGGGACAGGTCAGTGGCACAGGAGCCACCCTCAGTGTGGTCCCAGGCAGTTTGGGATTAGCTCAGGACGAAACAAAGAACCTTTATGTGGCCCGAACGCTCCCATGTACACACTAGAAATAACATCTGGCTCAGTGCGAGCATTTACCGACAGGCTCCTTCTCCCCTGCGCAAATATTCTAAAGTGGTATCAGAGAGACAAACAACCTGGTCAGTCAATTTCAAGAAAAATGTTTACCATCCACCTAACTGACCTGTTCAGGGCCCTGCACGGCAACGTGGGATTTGTGGTTAGCGAAGTATCTTCAGGTTTGATTCTGGGGTTTGAGTTCACTTCTTAGGGGGAGTGAATCACCATGGTAACCTACCCTGCCCCTTTAACCTGCAGGTTAGCATCAGAGGATCTGATCAAAACCTGTCAACTGCCCAACTACTGACCAATCAGATCATTGCAAAACTAACACTGAGTCATCATTCCTATTGAGTCTATGTGTCAAACAACTACTCAATAACATTTTTAGCCATAAAGGTATTGAGTCTACACAAGCAATGTTCTCCAATTAATTTAGAGTCAATTGCAACAAAAAAAACCTCACAAAAACTAGAAAAAGAAGAAGCAATGCGAAAAATGTGAGCTCTGGTGCTCTTGTGGGAATCTGTTTTAATCTGAAACCAGTCCCGTTCCCTGGAAACCACTGGACTGAGTCCTCCGCTCACCCCGACAGATGGAATCCAGCAGTGTCGCCACCTCAGGACCCTTAATTTAGATCAGGAGACCGCCAGCTCATTTTAGACTGTGTTAAATTTTGTCAAAAGTCTTGTAAAGCAGCTTGTGTTTAGACGTTAAAGGTTGTTTACACTGTTTTATTAATTATATGCTGTAGGAAATATATTACAGTCCTCAAATTATAGCACTGGAAATGTATTATTGTGGATAGCAGTAACATAACCTGGAACACTGTAAACCTAGAATTAAGGAACATCACTGCTTTCAACTCATTTTCCAATTCTGTAAAAACAATGATGACTCAAATAGGTCACCATCTGGAATAGTCTTGTTTTTGTTCATCTAAATCCCTCATGTCTCCTTTTGATTGTCTAATTTTTACCAACTGTTGTATATTGTGGCTTTTGCCTCAGCTTGCATGTGTATAATATATAGGTTTGTTGTCTGTTCTCCTTTTAATATAAATCTGCCTGGGAGTGCAGATTAAAAATGTGTCAAAGAGAGTTAACTCTGGTGCATGTATATGAACCATTGTGCTCATATGAATGAATGGACACTGTCCCTTCTAAATAAATACAAGTTTAAACAGTTAATACAACAGAGGGACTGAACGTGTGTGTCAGGATATGAATGAGTGATGACAGGAAAAACAAAGTCAGGCTGAATTCAAGTATCAATGCAGCTGCAGGATATTGTTTAAACGAGCAGAGAGATGCATGAGGAGCTCAGTGTTGAAATGAAGCAGAAGTAGAAGTGATGCAAGCACCGAGGCCCCGGTGGCCCAGTGGCCCAGCGGACTGAGGTGCAGGGTGAAGGCAGCTGCAGGAGAAGCTGCTGCTGTGTGCGGACTGACCACAGGCTGCTGCTGCTGCTGCCTGTCGTAAACAACTCGCAGAGAACAATGGGCAGGGTTGGGTTCTACTTCATCCCCCCCGTTAATAAACCCACACGGGCGGCCTGTCCCGCACGAACCCGACCCGCAGCGAACCGAACACGCGAGACAAGCCCCCGACGAGGCGGGTTGAAAGCACCGACATCCACGTTAAACCCCATCACTCGGGAAAACAAGCCAGTCCCACCGCCGAGAGCTAACGTTAGCTGGCAGCAGCCAACCCCGCGCTCGGTCCGGGGCTCATCCCGCCTGTCAGCCGCGGCCGCACGGCGCAGACGGAGGCCCACCAGCCCCCGGTGGACCACACGGGTCCCGCGGGACGAGATTCGCTGCGGGGAAAGCACGTTAGCTGTGAATAATCGGAGCTGTTTACCTGTTAGAGAAGCTGCACTCCACAGGGCGCCGCCATCTTGAACACCTCACAGCCCATCCCACCGCTGTCACCCTCCGCTGTCGGGCTGCATGCGAACTAATCCCACAAGTTAGCGCCGCCGCGAGCCGCAAACCCGCAACTTTAGCGACTGATTTACCGCAAGAAATGTGAAAAACAAGTTTCGCAAATTACACCTGATGACCCAGGAGTGTAATCAACGCCCGGTCACATCGGGGTTTTCGCCGCTGTTGCAAAGCTAATATTGTTTTTGCAGTCTCCTCATTGGTGGAAGGATGGAGTGAGTGTAATGCGGTTTCGCGTGACCCACATGTGCACAGCGCACGCGCAAATTAGTCTTATTTTTTTTCACCAGGTTCATTTTCTTTGTCAAATTAAAAAATAACTAAAGTTTGTTATGTTTGAGGAAACTGAGACAGAGAAAAAAATCACTTTCACAATTCAAATGTTCATCTTCTTTGTCAATTTTTTAAAATGAAGTTAATAATGGTTGGGAATAAAATAAATAAACATCCACTGGAGGACAAAACTGATGAGATCATTCATAATAATGAAGCACTGAGCAATATATATTATATATTAATATTAATCCTCCAAGTCAAATGTATTCATGGTCATTCAAACGTTTATACCTCCTCACAATGTTAAAAAACAGGTCAGAAAGATTAGGACTTTTAATTTGAAATTTGAACTAGACAGCAGAGTTCATCAGATCTCACAAAACCGTTCAACTTATCCGCTTGGCACTTGTCATGTGTGTTGTTAGTGACCAAGTGAAGTGCAGAGTCACATTTTGTGCCATTTGGACTCACAGCACCTTAAATATCAATAAAAAAAATAAGCAACCAGTGCTTTGCAGCATTCAGTCTGTGTTAGTTGAACATGTTTTCTTCTACGACCTCAGATAAACTACAGTAGTCATCTGCAGCTGGAGCGAACCTCGGGTCAAAATCGCTGCCTGATCATTTTGATAATTTGAGTCTTATTATTTCAAAGTAAATGCACTTCATGATATTCGTTGTGTTGCCACAATGCTTCACATCGAGCTGAATTACAGAGCTTGGATTTTGAAAAGTCGTCAACTTGGGTCTTAAGATTATATCGATTGATCGACAGACCTCTGGAAAAAGCCAACATGAAACTGAAACAGCAGTTAAGGGATAAAGCGAATTTAATTAGATTTTTTTATGAAAAACACATTAAATCTTCCCTGCAGATAAACCAGGGAGGATGAACACAACGTTGTCTGACTTCACTCTGCCTGTTTATAAAAAGCTCTGCACACAAACAATAAAATACAGTGAAGATACACACTCAGACCACAAGATGGCACACTTGCACTTTTTCTCCTCATGTAACTCCCCTTCTCACCAAAGTGTTCCTCCTCTCCTGAACTTTGTTTTTAACAAGATCTCACATAATAATTTTTATTATTATGTTTATTGTTATTATACCCATTTTTATACCCATTATTATTTCATTTTATTATTATTATACCTGGTTAAACTCCTCTTCTGCAGCTGTAGTGTGTGAAACTGGAGCCTCCTTGGATGAAATCTGACTGAACATCTCTGTTGATGCAATGTAAATGTCCCGGACTGGTTTGGTGTGTGTATCTTTGGAGGTGCTACACCCTCATATGATTTCTTTATGGTCGTTTAAATCTTGCGCACAACACACACTCATACACCGGAATCCTGTAAATCAAACACTGTTAGGTAGAAACAATTGGTCGGATTTTTTGAGGGGGGGTTGAAAGTTCCCGTTTTCTGAAGTTCAAATTAAAAATGTACACACTGGTAATATGTTGTTGTTTTGAATGCAAAGTATAAGATCAGTTGGAAATACATGTATTTCTCGCCCAAAGCATTGACGTGTGTTTTAATTCATAACCTTGTAGTTAACACGTTTTCCGCTTCACCTGTTGTTTCGTCTAACTGCTGCAAAGGGCCCGTGTTTTTCTAGGCAAATTTCCCTCTGCAGCTCTGGCCTCTCATTGGTGGAAGCCACACTCAGATTCCACTGTGAAATTATCTGATTGGATATCAGGGAGGGGAGAAAAGAGACAGCAGCGAAGTGTGTGATGCTTTCTTTAAAACACTGCTTTGCTTTTCTGACTTTTAGGAAAGGATTTAACGACAAGTTCTCTGCCTCTACTCATCTTCTCCTTTTCCACAGGACGGGAAATTATTATTATTTAATATTATTTACATTTTTAAGACGCTCTTTATTTGGACGGGAACCTGCTCTGTTCACGGTGAGTGGCCGCAACTTGTGAAATAGACCGAAAAGTAGCTTATAAACTAAAATGAAACTTAGAAACAAACTTTTAAACACCTTTTGAAAATGTGTTAATTTACGATTATTGTCCTTCAAGCTGCTAAAATGTGAAGGAAATTGATTTTACAAGCCGTCTTTCACTTTCACAGCTAATTATTATTTTTAATTATAATCAATAATTGTTTTGATATTTTTATGTATAACTGTGAGTGGTCAAATTGTTTTTCTTGACGTTATTCGATGAGACATGAACACCCAGCGACCGTTCTAAGCTCTTCTGACCCGATCAAACCTCCTAATTAACTTAAATTAACCACTCGTTATAATTTCTCTGGTGTAGGATCAACATGCCTCGGTCTTTTCTGGTGAAAAACAAAAGGTGCACGTCCTATAACGTCCACCGTTCATATGACGAGGAGCCTGGCGCCGCCACATATACAGGTAAGACTTATTATATAATGTGAGTACATGAGGGACACCTAAACTGCTGCTGTCTACTTTTATTGACATAGAAAACAACTTTAGAGCAGCTTGCTTTGTATTAAACATTTAAAATGGGATATTAATTATGCTGATATCAATACATCAGTGTTCAAATCTGAAAGTCAAGATTTAGCTCTGACAGAATATCTCCTGTGTGATGAATGTCTTCCAAGAGGAGCTGCAGGGTTTTGTGTTTACTTGCTGTCCATAACCACACAGAGTGACGTATTCTGTTTGAATCAGTCCTTCTCATTTTGTTTGTTGCAGAAGTCCCACCAGCAATTCAGATCTCAGAAACTTCAGACGGGGCTCAGTCGGAGGGGGAGTTCTCCCCCCCGGACCGCTCCTCATTTGAAAAGGAAGAGCCAGAGCTCGCCTGTCCCTTACCCGTTCACCCAGAGCCAGCCAGGCCTCCTGCAGCTCCCACACAGCCATACTTCCTCACCGGTGAGCTGCAAGTGCATCTTCTTCTTATTCCTGTTGCATTGCATCACTTCAGATCAGAGTGTAAAATCATGTCTTCTTTTTCTGTGTCTGCAACCTCAGAGCCTCACATGGCAGAATTCCCTCCCTACTACAAGCCGTCGTATTCCTGGGATCAGGTGCCTTCGTCCTACGAGTTGCGTCAGGTGACTTTCAGCCCCACGGTGCTGCAGCACGCCAGCAATCTGTACACCCCCCACATCAGCCGCAGTCCACAGCCTCAGCAGCCTCTGGACTGCAGCACGCACTACTCCCCCACCTCCAACACCTACCACTGCATCACCTGTGACAAGGTACGTGCCACGTGATGACCTACAACATGTGGGAGATGATAGAAAATATCTAGGATCTAGGATAGTTTGCTCAATCCTACAATAAATCCACTGTACATTGAAAATGTCAAAAAGGTAGACGCATTTCATATTGATTTGATTACATCAGCAGGCTGTGTCACTGATGGTCAAACTTTGTTTCAGGTGTTCTCAACACCACACGGACTGGAGGTCCACGTCAGGAGGTCGCACAGCGGAACGAGGCCTTTCGGGTGCAGCATCTGCAGAAAAACCTTCGGTCACGCCGTCAGTCTGGAGCAACACATGAATGTCCACTCTCAGGTAAAACATCATAAGTCATCCTCAGCACTAACCTTTCATAGAGTTTGGATGACGTGTGAGAGACAGTCTGAAGAGTCAGAATCAAAGCAGCGAAGAAGAATCTGAGACGTTTACACTTTTAGACCCTTTGTGTGAATTAAGGTTGAAAATGCTGGATCCTATACTTCCCATAATGCACCTGTCTTTATTTGACCCTGAATACATCACTGTGACTCCATCAGGGTCATCTGTTGTCTTCAAATGAAAACTATTTCTGCAACTAGAATAAAATATATGAAGTTATAATTCAAAGAAAAATACACTTTTAGCACAGTGCCAGTTCTAAACCTACTGGTTTAGAATGGGCTGTTAGCTTAGCCTGTGGTAATGGTCTGTAGACTACTTCAGAATACCTTGTGATACTGTCACTTTTTTATTGTTTGTGTGCTGGACGTTGTGTGTAGAGCGTTTTATAAACAGTCGATGGTGCAGAGTGAAGTTAAAGAACTTTGTGTTCGTCCTACCTGGTTTATTTGCACAATGCAAAATACAAGAAAGAGTAAAACTAAATATTGTAACATTTACAATTCCCTGAAAACTGGGCAAAGTCCATCTGACGATGAAGACCATGTGTTATGACTGAAAGCACCAGAAAAACTGCCACAGTAAATGGACCTTTACTCTGAATGTCAGCGTTTGTGTGTAACACTTTTGTCGTACTTTTGTTTTTGATCAGGAAAAAAGCTTCGAGTGCAAGATGTGTGGAAAATCATTCAAGCGCTCGTCCACTCTCTCCACACACCTGCTCATCCACTCGGACACGAGGCCTTACCCCTGCCAGTACTGCGGCAAGAGGTTCCACCAGAAGTCTGACATGAAGAAACACACGTACATTCACACTGGTAGGTCTCAATATGGAGGTGTTGGAAAAACAAGTCAAACTGGGCATGGCTCCTCTCACTCTAATCATCTGCTTTCCAAGTGCAGAGTCTCCAGGAGTAATATAACTGCTGATAAATCTGAAAAAGAAACTTTAAACAAATGTCCTGTTGATTTGCCTATCTGGTTTTCCTGCTTCACACGGAGCTCTGTGAGAGGAACTTCCTGCAGCCCACATTTGTTGCCAACAAATGTCTAAACAATGGTTGGATTCTTCCCTCATTCATATGAATATATATTTTAAATTCATGGTAAAAATATTTGGCACCATTTGTGGTGCTTGTGCAAGGCAAACGTGATTTTCCAGAGCCAGTGGAGAGGAAGTTGAAGCTCCTTTTTGCCCCCACAAATCATTGGAACATGATCTTTGATTTTAATCCTGTTGATTTCTTATTGTATTCTTTGTATTTTACAGGTGAAAAACCTCACAAATGCCAAGTGTGCGGCAAAGCGTTCAGTCAAAGCTCCAACCTGATCACCCACAGCAGGAAACACACGGGATTCAAACCGTTCGGATGTGACATTTGTTCCAAAGGCTTCCAACGCAAGGTCGATCTCCGCCGGCACCACGAGAGCCAGCACGGCATGAAGTGAAGCCGAAGTGAGCACTAAACCCTGAGCGCAACGGTAGCACACTTATGTACAAATGCTTTTAATAATAGAAGCAGTAATTTATTGTTAACACTGATAATAACAAACAAGATGATATAACATTTATTTATACATCCGGTTTATTTTGGTCTTTTCAGATAATGTATAAAAATAAAGCTGTGAAATCAAATCATGTTTTAAGGTGATTTAACTTCAGAAAAATCTGTCATGAGGAAAATGAGTAGCTGATAAAAATATATTTTTTAATATATTGGAAGTTTTCTTCTTTCAAATATGTGTTTACATCCCTTTTGGTTTACTGTTAATTTAAAATAAGCTTCAGCAATGTAAACGCTTTTCTTCTTGAAAAATAAAGTTGAACTGAGTATGAAAATCTTTGGTTGCCCCGTTGAATAAAAATGAACAAAGTGTAATACAACATGCAATCCGTCGTGGCTGGAAGGGAAAAGACAAGCGGCGGTGTTTGTCTAAGATGACACGATGAGCACTGCAAACACACAATTTCTCGCCGTTCGACTCTTTCTGTGTGTTTTCCTGAGTCACTTTCCTGTCGAAGCAGGATGTAGAACAACGACACAACTGTGGCCTCGGGTGAAAATCTCTTGCGGGACCGGGAAGAGATATGGAGTGGAGTAATACTGCATTCAAATAACACACCTGAAACGGCATGCAAATCTGAGGCCGGGGAACTTTTCATTCCTCAGAATCGAGGAGAAAATGAAAGAAGAAGTTTTACATCCCCAAATGTTCGAGGCTCTGCAGCTTCCTCGTTATAAAGGCCAAACCAGCTCCATAATCTCAATATGAAATCAGAACTGTCGCATAGACGGTAATTGTGGCAACACACATCCATTGTTGCTGCTTGGCCTTCACAGTGAGTCCAGTGGGATACAGGGATTAAATAAGAGGCTGAGGGAAAAAAGGGATTGATTACTTAGTCAACTGTCACCACACCCAGTCAGCCTCCTGGATTTACTTTAACTCACCACCTTCCTCAAACACCAAACCTGTTGGGACATTAATCTGCTCCAGGCAAATCAGATCATCACCTCAGCCTGTTAAATCTGACAAACACTGCAGTCACAGTTTCTAAGACAGGTTTTTTAAGGGACGTTAGACCAACTGCTGGTGTAACGACGGGAAAGAAACTCAGCTTTGTGGCTCAATCGACCCTAATTGGGATGGAGAAGTTGGTTTTTATGTGAGAATGAATGACTTCTGTTAAAGTGCTATAAAAAATAGTCAAACAATAGAATATATTTCATATTTAAGGACATTTCAATTTTCAGAAGGGATTTCTTTCTACTTAAACAAGTTAAATAAATATAATTCAGAAACATATTGAGCATCGTATCACGTAACCAATCTTAATCTTTCGTTGATATTATTATGACGGGATCATTGCCTTCACTTGTGTCTTTGAGTTGAACAAACTTAAATGGATCAGTTCTTTTAACCTGGATCTCCGCCTCCCTTCAGCGTAGCAGTGCTTTGCTGGATTCTGATTGGCTGATTCGCACAAGTCTGACAAAAAAAATACAAAAACGCCATGTTGTCTTTACTCTTTGTGTTTTCACGTTGCTGGTCTGTGTCTCACTAAAGGTGCCTTCAAGTCATGTTATCTGCAAAGATGTCGTTACCATTTTTTTTTACATTACTGGACGAGTGCAGACACGTTTGCACTGCTGACGGCAACAAAGCTAAACCAGCTCTGTCATTTTTACCCGTCATTGTCTTTCATATCATGACGTTTAAGTTTTGACTAATGAGAACAAATTACATTCCACAGTTGATATTGACGTATTTAAATAGTGTAAATACTTTAAATACTTGTCAGAAGTGTTGTTTACTGCAACATGTACATTTTTCCTTGTTGTTGTTGTTGTTGGGGGATTGAAGCTGAATGGTTTTAGTCACATGTGTGGTTTACTCTGTGCAGACAGAAATCAGCTGCTCCGTCAAACATCTGCTTCCTTCTTCGGAAGCAGCTCTGTGAATAACTGTATCTGAGTTTATTTCACATTTTAGGATATTAACTTTTACTGATGTTGCAACTTGTCCTTTACTGTTTTGTCTCTCAGCATTAGGCCACTGATGACGAGTCCTCTGCCTTCAGAGAGACGTGGCCCAAACCCCTCCTCCTCCTGAATTTTTTCGGTTGCCTCAAAGTTGTTCAGAAAAGTGACCTGAGGAAGAATTTGAGTTCTACACTGTGCATCTTTGTCAGCTGGATAAAAAGGATTTAACATGCAGGGCCAAACTTTGGTTCATTATACTCAATACCACGAATCAAAAGATGGCATCACAGATTAAAGAACAATAGTTTATTCACCTGTGTTGCAGAAATCAGTGTCTGAACCGGGGAAGAGAGGAGACATGAGAGGTTACTGTCTGGCAAACAAATCTGTGAGCTTTATGCAAAATGTGTTGATATTACTGGGGCAGCGGGGTCTGTTGTGATCCCGCGCGACAGTTAGACCCGCCACCGCATCCTGCTGTGTCTGCTGAAAACAGAGCAAATCAAAATCCTGCACAGGTAACCAACAG
Source organism: Hippoglossus stenolepis (assembly GCF_022539355.2). Lineage (NCBI taxonomy): Eukaryota > Metazoa > Chordata > Actinopteri > Pleuronectiformes > Pleuronectidae > Hippoglossus > Hippoglossus stenolepis. The sequence continues at coordinate 4,566,062 of NC_061500.1, forward strand.
AGAAGAGGATCATCCTGGGTGGGACTGAACAAACAGGACATAGGTCCTGAAAGAGAAGGGGCGGAGCTACAGGGGGGGTAGCCTGGGGAAAACCAGGATGAAGAAAGCGTGCGGGGCCCAGATGCACCTGTAACATTCCTCCACAGGTAAACAGGTGCACATGGGTGTGAAAAGCGTTATACTCAGTGGAGTCATTTTCTTAATTTATATGTTTGAACCAAAATGTCTGGCAAAGCATCAGAGGGAGAGTGAGCTGGAGCTGTTGATGTGGTTATCCAGCCCTCGGTTATTTGCATATGTGTGTTGCCTGAGGCGCTGTGGTATCCTGAAAGTTGCAAATACACCTGATTTTATTTCTCAAACAGTCAGAAATACAGTCACTGAGCAACATTTTTCTCACTCGAGATGCAAACGTATAGAGAAGACATGTACAGAAACAGCATAATGACAGTTTAGAAATATTTTTTGCATATTTTAAAAGTGTAATTGGTTCTTGGAGCATGTTGACATGGATCGTGTCGGCACAATCTGACACCAGAAACAGTCTCAGCACCAACAAACACAGAGATCCACCAAACCTGTTCCACCCGACAAAGGATCAAATCAACAAATAAATACAAATCAAACGTGACTGCACCAAACCGAATGCAGCTCTCTCTCTAACACACACACACACACACACACACACACACACACACACACACACACACACACACACACACACACACACACACACACACACACACACACACTGAAAGTAACAGCAGGTATTGCGACGGAGCACAGGGGTGAAATTTGTCTTGCAAATGGGTTCTATGCAAATGAACCCTGGACAGTTCTGTGAAAACGCTGCAGGACGCATGGATGAACATCCCCGAGGCCACGGGGCCACGCTCATGGAAAACTGAGCCCGAGATCTCCCCTCTCTACCCGTGAGATCATGGAAATCTGAAGCACTATTTACTGTCATCATATGGACCGTTTGTCTCATCCTATGGGTTTTCTAACCGGCTTTGTTTTGGTCATACACATCTCTGCTCCTCCCCTCCACTCCCAAAAAAAATCACTTTTACTGTTGCATGTCCCAGATTTTTTCTTTCTTCTCACCGTTTCTACATTTAAACTGTTTCCACGTGAGGTGATTAAGAAATTTAGGATTCATGCAAATGTTTAGTCTTATTTCTCTGTGGTGTTTGGACCTTTCTCTGAGGGACTTAAAGAAAAAGTTTCCTTCCCACGAAGCTTCTGGAAAACTGTTTTCCATAAAATCAGGGCCAAAATGTAAAATGATCCGAGTGGAGACCAATGGTAACAACTGGTTAACTAGGTTAAATCTTTAAGTGTATGAGAAAACAATATGAAACAACATTAACAACAATTATTGGAGAGTTTCTGAGATTCATTAAAGTTTAAAGACTTGTGGCTGAGGTTATAGGTGAAAGTAGTTATGACAGTGTCTTATTCATTTCCAGGGAGATTATTCAAGTGTTTAGATGCAAAAAAGCAGAATCCACAATTATGTAAAAGAAGAGCCATTCTTTTAAATATTAATAAAATGAATGATAACAATAATATATTTGTATAGTGCTTTTAACAAATGCTCAAAGAGACTTTACAGGATTACGTAAACAGAGAGCAGATGAAAATAGAAAACTATAAATGTAAAAGATACATCAAAATCACATCAAGAGACACATCATATCATATTGAAAGCAGTTCTGAGAATGTGGGTTTTCAGTAGATCTAGTAAAGAGTTTACATGATATAAAGATAATATACTACATAAAAATTGCAATATTTTCAGTGTATGGAAGTAGAAACTTCAGTTTCTTAGAGTTGTTGTTAGGAGTGACCAAGAACATCCACATTTTATTATCAGATAAAGTAAAAAAAAAGTTATGTTACATCCTGAAATCCTGATTATAAACACAAGACGGTTACCGACAGTTGTGCTGTTTTCTGAAAAGTTAGTGCAGAATGAGATGCCTGGCAATGATGCTTTGTTTACAAAACAGACAGATGAATCTAAAACCGAGCTGTCAGCAGATTTCCTCTATGTGACTGCACACAGGAAGCTGCTGTCACAGTGTGAGGGTGTGATACTGTTTGATTGCCAGTGACACTGTGTTGTGGTCCTGGGCTCCTATAGATAAGTGAAAAGATGACGACAGCACCTACAAAGTGTCGAGCGAGAGCGATAAGGGCGGAAAGAAAATCTACATTTGTTTGAGGCGGATTTTTCTTCAGGATTTAATCGTCTGTTCTACAAGCAAGCGAGACGACCTGCGGCCTTCAGGGTGGATCCGGTCATCAGAAGAGCTCCAACCTTCCAGAGATAAACACAACTCACCGACTTGATGCTCTTGAACATCTTATAGTTACAAATGTGGGCTTCAGCAATCGTTGTAAAACTCAGCTGGGACCTTTGTTCTCATCATCAAGCAGTAGCAGCCAGAAAATGATGTTCATTACTCACTAAAAGATGAGCTGGCGTGTCAATTAAATATGTCAGAGCATGTGTACGACACATTTAATGACAGAAGTGCCAATAAAGAGTCAAAAAACTACGGAGCGGCCATCTTGGATTTCGGAGTTGTGGGTGGTGAGGTTCCTGCGACTTAATGGATGCAACATTATTTAGGATTTGCTTTCATTAGTCAAGCTAGCAGCCTAGCTCTATGGCTGCTAACCACCATTTTGGTCCACATATTAAATCTTAAAGCTAATCATGAGTCATTTAATCAAAACTGGGAGAAAAATCATGCTTTTCTAGACCTGCGCCGTAATGTGCGCACGTATTTAACCAGTAATAAAGTAACGTGAAACCTCTGCTACTGGAAATGTTGGGTCTTCTTAGCCTTGTTGAGAGTTGTGAGTACATTTGTAACGTGGCTGCAGTGAAAGAAATCACTGGTAACAATCTTTTGTTTTGTCAACAGAAAGTGAATAGGTTCAAGTGGGTGTGGCCTCGTGTCTACATCACACACCCAAACATGGCCGTGCGTGCAGAACGCCTTTCTAACTTACAAACGGCGAGCTGACGGGACGCCGGAGTGCACGGGCTGAGTGAGAAGTCAGTGTGAGCGGAAACGGAGGGAGGGTTGAAATCTGAAGGCAGCAGACTCTTCCAGCACGAGCCGGGTGATGGAGGCCGACTGATAACGTTATCATGGCCGCCGCACACTGTAACGGCTGGAACAGGCCCGCAGAAAGGCAGGGAGGAGCGGACAAGCCCTCGACAGAGATAGCAGCGCCAAGAGCTGGGCCGACAGTCGATTTACGAGGGTCCCCGAGAGCGACGGGGTAAAAAGATAGAAAGAGAAAAAGATCATCAAAATCTTCACTTCACCACAGCACACAACAGATTGTCAGTCAGTGCCTCCCGTCCCCACCTCTTTATAACCTTCCCACAAAACACTGAGCTTTATAACACTGTGATAAACCTGTACCGGCCGAATGTGCAGTTGTACCCAGACAATATTCCAACAAGAACAGAAGCATAGAGTGAAGAATCTGACAAAACAAACAGAGATCCAAGGAATAAAATAAAATGAAAATAAAAAATAAATAAAATCCTTCCTGTAAGAACTGAGAGAATAGTCGTGGACATGATGACTAAAACAGAGGTTCTAAAACTAACAGAGAGAGAATACTGGACTTAGATTCGCCGTCATTTCACAGCACGTATATGCAGGAAGAGCACAGTTGTTGCTAAATAATGCTTCTGTCTTGTTCAAGTACAGAGACTGATTCAGGAACTGCTTAGCCTAGCTAAGTGTTAAGTCAAGCCCAAAACAAATAGACTTTGCAGAACCCAACTCTTATTTGCTTTACATGTTGCAACCTGGATTTAAAAATTATTTGTTCGCCCCAGGCCACTGAACTGTAATGCAGTTGTTCATATGATATTAAACGTGTATTTTTAGGTGTGGGTTTTATTCCTTTAACTGCAGGGTGAAATTTGCAGCTTTGGGTTTGTTTTTAGTTTTTTCATTTAATGCTCTTAATCTTTAATCTAAGACCGATCAACCTGGCCTGTACTTGACACACAGGGTTGAAATTCGGTGGTGCTGACAGGTTGACTATTAGTTGCTGTGTTGAGAGTCAGATGCAAAACAAGCTGACTCCCAATAGAGGAAGTTATTCCTTCAATCTCTACCATGTGAAATCTATGCACCTGGCATGACAAAATCATAAAATAATACATCCGATTGTTCCTTTAAAATAAATACTAATATAGGAGAGAACACCTCAACTCGAAAGAAGGCGATTCCAAAAGTGCAAATACCTCCAGGCCCACATTGTTGAAATCTAGTGTCAAGCTTTGCACTTGCCGGCAGACATGAGAGAAGAAGGCAAACTAGAATCAAAGTAAACAGAGTGTAATTCCCTATATGACTGCATCTTAATAAGTTGGTAAACTGACACATCTGTTGAGGCCTCCTTCTTCTCTGAGGGGTTGACAGTGTGTTGACAGTTTCAGGGAGGGACAGCACGCAAATCCTCTTTGCTGAGCCACTCCTGACGTCAGTGGACGTCTCCTTCCCACAATGCTGAGGTACTTTTAGTAAATGTTAAAGCCTTAAATGATAAGAAGTCATAGACGGATCCATTAAATTCAAATAGACTCTTGAAGATGCTTTCAGGACAATTCAGTAATTTGTGGGGTGGAACTTTAATGGAGGCATAATCTCATTGACTGTCATGTTTGGTTAAACACCGCCACCATGTGGTGAAAGACTGTTCAGCAACAGACACTTAATTTCAGCACAATATATATTGAATTTACTGTGAGTCACAATTCATTTTTTTTTTAAATTGAAAATAGAATAAGATGCAACAGGGAACTTGGAGAAAGTAGAAGAAGCCAACGATGAGAAAAAGAAAACACCAATAGAAAAATACACGTGCAAATTATACAGAAATAAATACATAAATTATATTTATTATAAATACAGAACCTGTCTGTAGTTCAATGCTTTGTGAAGTTATTAAAGTCTGCTGCTCGTCAGTGGTGATGGAACTACACAAAGCATTGAACTACAACCAGGTCCATCACTTTTGTGGGTCCCCTAGAAACATTTCCGTTGTCGTTTTTCGCCTTTACACCGCGTTTCTGTATTTGCACGTGTTGAGACTTTTTCACAGCGCGTGTCGTCAAACTGATAAAGTTGATTTGCACGTGTCTTTTTCTACTTGCGTGCGTTTTTCTAATTTGCAGTATAAATCAATGAATCTATTTATTAAAAACATAATAAATAGAGAAAATAAATGATAGAGGAGGAGCGAGATGCGTCCCCCAGTGTCCTGTTTTATTTATTATATTTTTAAGGTTTTGTTTGACGTTGAAGAAATCGTTTTAGTGACATCTGCGGAACTGTGTGTGTGTGTGTGTGTGTGAGCAAGGATTTCCGCCCGGCGTTATTTTGCACACGGACACGTCCTCGCTCTTTGCTAGCTACAGGCGCGTAAAACGGGATTTTCTTTTTATTTCACGTGTTTCTCGCGCTTTAACCGCAACTGTTACTGTTTCCCGTGAGTGTTACGAACGTAAAGGGGGGCTGAAATGGCGGAGTTCAACGAGTTGAAGCTGGATTTTACCCTGAAAGAACTGACCTGCGGGGCGGAGGACCGGGACGTGCCCGGCGCCTCGTCCACCGTGGAGCTGCGGCCCGACCGCCTGGTGTGTGTGGAGTATCCGGCGGTGGTGAGCAGCACCGACAACATGCTGGAGACCCTGGGGGGGGAACGAGCCGTGTCCAGAGTAAGTGGAGACATGTCCTTACTCTGTTTCCTGTTCCCATTATCTGTTCACAATATTCTCATCCAAGTGCCACCCTGCTGTGTATTTTACACATAAAAGTACACGATGTAAAGTAAATACATAACTTTAATAAAGTTGTGGGTGTCAGGCGTAACAAATGGACTTTATCTTAGTTATTCGAAGCTTGAAACAGTTTTACAAAGTCTCTTGTAGACTTACTCTAAGTTCAGGCTTCAAAATTAGATCTTTATGCTTTTATTGGCTTAATATTGTTTTGTACTATAATATATAGTAAGTCAACAGAGATTTGGACCTTGACATTGTAAGAACTTGATAGCCAAAGTTTTTTTCTATAAGTTTGTGGTTAACATATAATATTCTATGCCAATTTGAGGTAGTAAACAACCTGATGCCGATACACTGGCTGGACGGTTATTCCTAAATCGTTGTTATCAAACCCTTACGACAAAGAAATGTACTTGAGGTTGGATATTTTACAGTGTAACCCTAAATTGTATTAAAAGTAACTATAAAGTAAAGTGTCTATATATTTGTACAACAGTTACTAATAATTTCAGTCCATATTGGCAAACAAACGCCGACATCATATGTTCATATACCATATATGAAAGGCTCATCGGCTGAAAGTATCAACCAAGAGATATATCTGTCTCATCACTCATCCTATCATCTTATGTGTAATCGCCTGCAGAGATCTGATAACTGTCCGGTTTTCCTGTGACTCCTCAGACCTTCGCTCACCCCAACAGGCGTCTCGAGCTGCGTTACCGCCCTCAGGACCCCTTCGGTCACCCTCTGTGTGGAAACCGCTTTCCGTCCAGCAACCTCCTGCTCAGAGTGCGGCGGCGTGTGCGAAAAAAAGACCCCAAGGATGCGCAGATCCAAATGGATTTGCTGGGCGTCATCGGAACAACCTATAAATTCCAAGGTTGGACCAAAAGACTTCTCGTGTGTGAAGCACAGAATATGAATATCTGATGTCTAAACTTTATTAAAGGACAGGATTTGATCATCTCAGACATAAAATGATGAGTTTGTCCTTTTTTCTGATCACGTCTTTGTTCTTTGCAGGGATGGCCGACTTCCAGTGCCTCGCCGTGCATTCAGAAGGTGGAAAAGATGTGTCCTTGTACAACAAAATCATCCTTCGTAAATCAGAGAATCTGGAGTTTTTTGAGAAGCCCATGCCTTACTTTCTTCCCCCGGCCATCTTCTCACGTCTGGACAGTCCCGTGGATTATTTCTACCGACCCGACATCCATCACAAGTCAGTAATGGCTCCGTGATTTGAACCCTGATTTGACCACAACAACTGTTAAAGATACAAAGAGTGGAATTAGTGTTTTAATACTTTTGAATAGATCTTTTAATACAAATTTTCTGATGTCTATATTTGAAATATAATATTTTTGGTTGCACTGTGATACTAATGCATCTTTTCAGGAGTATAATTCATGATATTAATTATTTTCCCTCTCCGATCTGTTTATAGCCAGATGCCCTCCAACAAGAAAAGCTTTATCGGTCTGAATCGCGTGCGTCGGCCCAATAATGCCATTTTTGTCAGCTTCATTGATCCCACTGTGCCCAGTGAGTGTCTCGAGGGGGCCACGCTCAATTGGGCACGAGTCTGCCTGAAGGACTCTGACAGAAAGACTGAAGAACAACTGAAAGCGGTTTGTGTGGCTGCTTCCTAATTATTTCTACATGACGCTTTAACACCTGCTCCAGTTATTTTTTTTCCCATCAGATTGTTTTCACTCCATAAATAGCATCTGCTTTAAGTCGGAAAAAGATGTTGTAATGTAATGTTTTGCACGTACGATTTCACATCCTCTTCGGAGCCTTTATCTTATCTCAAACCAAACTTTTTGTGCTTAGATGTTTGAGAGCCGGCCCATCTGGTCTCGGAACGCGGTCAAGGCCAACATCAACATCCACCCTGATAAACTGAAACTGCTGCTGCCCGTATTTGCCTACTACATGGTGAGCTCCGTTCATTTTCCCTGATGTCATTCAGAAAAGTAGTAGGATGGAAAATTCACATGTATTTATGGGTTTGAATTGTGTAACACACAAGTCCCCCAAACAACCTCCATGACTCATACAGAAGAAAATGTATTGTCAATTAAACTTTTTTTACATAGTTCATAACGGCAGTGTTTCAGTGGGTTTTTATTTTCTTGTAAGTGTTCGTGATGTTCATTCTGTATATTCATTTATATCGTTTTCCCAAATTTGAGTTAAACGTGCAACTTAATTTTGAAGGTGACAGGGCCGTGGAGGAGTCTGTGGGTGCGGTTAGGCCATGACCCCCGAAAACACCCAGACTCCAAGATATACCAAATGCTGGATTTCAGGATCCGCTGCAGCAACAAGCACGGTGAGAGTGCTTCAACGGTTCCTATTGGTAACAATATGTTCGGTGACATTGTAGAATATAACTGATATTGACTTCTGGTTCCCTCCTTTTTTAGGTTATTCAATATCTGACGTGCCAGTAAAAGCCAAGAGGAGTGCGTTTAACTACAGTCTGCCTATTACGTTCAATAAAACAGGTGAGTGGGAGGGTTTTATTACATGTGTGTAGAGGATTTATTTTATTATGAAAGTCAACAAGTCTTGTCACAGCAGGAAAAAGTGTCAATAACAACATTTACATAAGTTTCTGTTTTGTTTACGTGTCCCAGTAAGTAACAACTACTAAAATGGTTAACTTGACACCATGAAAACACATTGACAGTAATTAAATCCATTGCTCTAAGTGGTCCGGTCAGATAATGCTTATTCAGCTCCCTAAATTAAATAGCAGTAACGTGTTCTCTATAATCTCAGCCATCTTGATGCTCTGCCAGAGTCAAGGGAAAACATGTTGGGCAAACTGCTGTTTTTCTTTTTCCAGGCCCTCAGCCAGCAAGTGTGATGGATCTTCCCGGTCAGGAGGGTCCCAGCTCCAGTCGAGACACAACCCCCGTCTCGTACCAGCTGAGGGTCAGTGAATGTCCAGTACTCCCACCACATGTGAAAGTATTATGACAAGCTAACTGGTTTCAACTGGTGCTTATGCTGAATGGCAGAGTGTGTCTCAAATGAGATTTCATGGGGATATTTTGTCTATTCTATTCATTCATTTATTTTATTTATGACGTTGCATATTATGTGAATGCCCAATAGTGAAAATGGTGGAACATAAAAGGCATTGTATAATTTTTTTCTCAGAGTGTTTTAAGTTGTACAATAAATACTGACCTCTGCATCATCTCCACAGGAGGCCTCCTATATTTTCAGAGAGGGCATGCTGCCTCCTCACAGACAGATGTTTTACCAGCTCTGTGATCTGGATGTGGAAAGGTAATCCAGTTTTGTGCACACACAGCAATGTTATTTTTCATCTTAAAGGATTTAGGGCAATCAGACAGAAAATGTCTATTTCTTTTAACTGGCATTAACATTTTGGAACTCAAGTTGTCCTCCAAAAGACTTTTGATAATGTGATTCATTAGGTTGACCAGCAGGGCTTCTTTTAAGAACCACATTTAACCAGATTTCCAAAGCCGGATCTTATGCTCCCACATATATTCTTTAGTTTTCATTAAATTGGAATCAAAAGGGGCCTTAGCAACAGCTCGTCTCACAGTTTTTAGTTGTAATGCAGTTGTTGGTGTGTTTCCAGTATCAAAGAGGTGACTGAGCAGAAGGGCGATGAACAGGTGTGTAACGAGCGGGACGGCTGGTGTGTTCTCGGTACCACCGACAAGCTGAGGGACATGATCTCAGCCATGATCAACAAAGTCACCCGGGCACTGAAACCAGGTAAGAAATGTAATGGGTTCCTCGTTGGGTCATACTTCACTTCCACAACAGACAGACACACAAACAGCAGTGAAAACATAACCTCACTGGTGGAGGCACATGGTCTGTTGTCTGATGTCCTTTCTGTCCCTCAGCAGTGCCTCCAGTCCTCAGAAGAAGCCAACGCAATGTGTCAAAATCCTCGATGAAAGATGGTTACGCAGAAGACGGGGAGGACGAGGATGAAGGTGAAAACGAAGACGATGACGACGATGAATTTGTGCCGTCTGAGGGAAGTGAAAACGAGATGGAGACAGAGATTCTGGATTACATGTAGCAAAGAACAGACATTTGATGACGCGTCTCTGTACTGATGATATTTTTGTATTATTTGTTTCTGTAAAGTGTAAAGTAACTTAGTGAAATGGAAATAAAAACCAAAGTATTTCTATTCTTTATGTTTGTGTGGATATATATGTCTTTAAACACTATGATTTTCAATTGGTCAGAAACTGAACATTTTATTAAAAACGATTCAAAATTATGACACAAGACGTACACAGCATTATACAAGTAAATTATCTAAATTGCCATCTACTGACCATATGCTTTAAAAACAATATCCTTCACTTAACTGTGATAGTGTGGTGGCTTATGGTCAAAACTCAAAGTGGCTTTAATGTTGCATCTGTCCCATTCTTGGGATATCGATGTATCAGGAACAGTTTCATTACAAGTTGCACAAATGTTAAATCAGACTCGAGGTTTAACTGATAAGAATTCGGTGGTCGGAGGTCGTGACCCCACAAAACACGGCTTTTAGTCAAGAATTTAAATGCAAAATGTAAATTAAGATTCCATCTCAATTTACTTAAGTTCTTCTTTATTGTAGGTTATGAAAGGTATTTATAGTCCAGGTTGGATTCCTGATGCAAAATTGCAAAAGTTGGAAAGTCACTTCTCAAAGGTTAGTATCATAAACCATCTTTATGTGAGACCTAATCAAGTTAATGCCTCAAAATGATTGTAAAGCCCAACACAACCTAACTGTGCAGTCACAGGACAATTAACATCCATATTAATATTTCTCATATCCTGTACCTTTGTAAAATGGCTTTAATTTGATATTCCATTAAAGGCAAAGAGGTTAGAATGGGTTCTCTGAGGACAAGGTGGGTAAATATTATGTAACAGCAAGAAAAGTTGCCCTCACACTGCCCAGTGGTCAGATGTTCAGGGGCGGAGTCCCCTTTATAAAAGACCAATCCTGAAAACCAACCTGGTTCTCAGTTATGATGGCGATGCTGGGGCTTTTGGTTGCTTTTGCCGTGTTCCAGGAGGTGATCACCGGGTCCTCTGTGAGTTCTTCACAATAACAATATCACATTTGTTCAATTCTAATATGTTCATTTGCCAAATGTCATTGATGTAGTGCTGTGATTTTGTTACTTCACAACTTTTTGTGTGCTTCTCTCTGTAGCTCGGGGTAGTGTACACGGAGGGGGGGATGGTGCAGGGCGAGAACATTCGTCTCGGGTACCGTCGTCACATGGACGTCTTCAGAGGGGTTCCCTTTGCTGACATCCCTGGAAGGTTTGAGAAGCCACAGCGTCACCCTGGCTGGGACGGTGGGTGATTGATCTTCTCGCAAATTAGATCTGACAATCAGACCAAAACTTAAACCGTGTGTGTCTTTTATCAGGTGTCATGAAGGCAACTGAGTTCAAAAAGAGATGCATTCAGGTGAACCTCATCATGACCGATACCAGAGGGAGTGAGGACTGTCTGTACCTCAACATCTGGGTTCCCCATGGCCGCTCAGGTAAACACAGAGAGAAGCACCAAGTGTCGTTCACGATAGATCAACACTGCAGCTGCCTCTGATTCTGTTTGGTCTGTAGTCTCCACAGATATGCCCGTCATGGTGTGGATCTACGGAGGAGGCTTCTTGGCCGGAGGCTCCATGGGTGCTAACTTCCTGGACAATTATCTGTACAGCGGTCAGGAGATTGCAGACAGAGGAAATGTTATCGTGGTGACGCTGGGATACCGTGTGGGAACTATGGGCTTCCTGAGCACTGGAGACTCGAGCATGCCAGGTAGATGGCGGTTTATTCTCTCACAACAGCCACAGAATCAATTATATTATAATGAAATGTTCCATCTTGTCAGGAAATTACGGTCTGTGGGACCAGCACGCCGCCATCGCCTGGGTGCACAGGAACATCCGCTCGTTTGGAGGAGACCCGGACAACGTCACCGTCTTTGGAGAGTCTGCAGGTGCAGCTAGTGTTAGCTTCCAGGTGAGTTTTGTTTCTAGAATCAAGCTCATTGAGTGTGTTGAAGTGGAAACACCTGAGAGGTTCAAAAACATGATGATAAAATCAGGAGCGTTTCAAGGGACTTTGTGGGTCTTAGGTAAAAGGGACCAAGGGGGCCCTGCATCGTAGAAAACCAAACCAAATGTACAGGGGACACTGGGTCATGAAACCCCCTGACCAGGCCCCGTGGCATGGAGTGTCGCAGTCTACCGTTCATAGCCGATCATAGAATTTAACAGAGTTGTCCCTCTCCTCTTCAGGCCCCCAGACCATTGCCTGCTATACCTACCCTGTTGCAACGCACCTGAATACAATGCATAGTTTGTATGTTTGAGTCTAACCTCTTTGTTTTTTTGTGTGTCTGCCCACAGACTCTCACTCCCCACAATAAAGGTCTGTTCAAGAGAGCCATCTCCCAGAGTGGAGTCGCCCTTTGCCCGTGGGCCATCAACAAGAACCCCCGCAGGTTCGCTGAGGAGGTACATCACGGATTCTCATAGATCTTTCCACTTCCTCTATTAGACTTTGACGTCTCTTATTAATAGTTATCAGGCATTTAAAGATGGACATCAGTGTATATTAAATGTAAATGGAACCCTCTCCTCAGGTCGCTCTGAAGGTCAACTGCCCCACGGATCAAACAATGGCCGCTTGTTTGAAGATGACCGATCCCGCGCTCCTAACGTTGGCCGGCTCGCTCAGTCTGGCCAGCTCACCTGATAGTAAGCACTGCAACCACACACAGTCGCCTAGATTACATTTACATTTCAGATATTGTTTCTTTATACAACAGCATCGCACAGAGAATAAACGTCCAAGTCAAAAGTGTGTTTTAAACACCTGCGAAGAAATTTTGCTACTTGCTATAGAGCTGCTTTTCTAGACATTACCTGTAGGAGCTGTGTGTTTTATGAACCAGCAATTTAACTGGACATAAAGAGAAACCTGACATGGCAAGACTGCGTAAGGTCCAACTGAGAGTGAATGGAAATACACATTGCAGATAGATTACAAACATGTTTCTATCTTGCCTCCAGTCGGCAGATTTTGCCTAAACCAAACATTTAACAATAAATGTTAAGGTATTCTTCAGATACAGTATGCACAACATGATTAAGTGTTAGTTTATACAAGTCAACAGCAGCTCCGTCAAATGGTAAGTAAGATGCCACAGTTGTAATGAGTGTCTGGTGGTATCTTGCCCCTGTTAGGCCCCATTGTAGGAAACCTGCTCCTGTCTCCCGTGATCGATGGCGACTTCCTGCCTGATGACCCTCGCAACCTGTTCCACAACGCCGCTAACATTGACTACATCGCTGGAGTCAACGACATGGATGGACACCTCTTCACCGGTTTAGATGTTCCTTCAATCAACTCTCCCCTGGTGGACACCCATGTGTGAGTTCAAGTGTCATGTGATCAGTGTGAAACATCGACTGCCACCACAGAGCAGTGTTTTATCAGACCTAACTTCCAACCATTCACATGTGCAGTGAGGATGTGAAGAGGCTTCTGGGTTCGTACACCAAGGAGAAGGGCAAGGCTGGTTTGGACAACGCCTACTCCACATACACCTCAACCTGGGGATCCAGACCAAGCAGGGAAATCATCAAGAGAACTGTGGTGGAGATCGGAACAGACTTCATTTTCCTGGTTCCTACACAGGCTGCTCTCTACCTTCATGCTGCCAATGCCACGTGAGAAAAGGGTCTTTTATTAGCGTTATCATTGTCCTTATCATTGTTTCACCATATTGATTTAGTAGTTGGGGAGTAAAAGTGGAGCTAACATCTCTCGGCTCCATGGTGGCAAAGGTAGGAGGATAAATTTAAAGGAACTAAATGGTAAGGTGCAAAACAAGGCTTGTACAACTAGACGTATGTCATTATAACCAGACTCCTGCATATATATATATATATATACTGTACATATATATATATATATATATATATATATATATATATATATATATATATATCATATCTATATTTAATAAGAATACAGCTTGTAGAGAGCATCTTTTTTCATTTTTTTTAAAGAACTGGCCGTACCTACTCCTACTTATTCTCCCAGCCCAACCGTATGGGCGGCATAGGCAGACCCTACCCCAGCTGGATGGGAGCCGACCATGCTGATGACCTGCAATACGTGTTTGGAAAGCCTTTCACCACGCCACTGGCATACTGGCCTCGCCACCGTGATGTCTCCGGCTACTTGATTGCCTACTGGACCAACTTTGCCAGAACTGGGTATAATTCTGCAGACACAATATACAGTAGAATCGCAGAAATTGGAGATAAAACAGTGACTGAAATAGAAAAACACAACTGCCTCAATTCAGTTGCTCTGTTGTCCTTGCTTCCACAGAGATCCCAACAAAGGAGAGCTGAGTGTGCCCGTCACATGGCCCGAATTCACCAGCACCTCACACCAGTTCCTGGAAATCAATTCCAGAATGAAGAAAGACTCTGTGGGACAGAAGATGAGAATGCGTTACGTTCATTTCTGGTCCAGCGTCTTGCCCAACCTTTCCACAACCGTCTAAGAATAAAGAGCTTGTGCAATAACCTTAAGTGTAGAACCATTAGATGTAAGGAATCACATCAGTACTGTGCATCATAAATAAATTGACAAGTACAAATAATATTTTGTTTTGTTTTATTTAATATTTTATTGTGCCTCAATGTAGTGCTAAAAGAAGGTGTGTTTTAGCTCAGCAACGATAACAGACACGACTGCTATGACATTATAATGTTTTGGTATTGAGTTTATTTAATGTGCAGAACATTATCATTGGTGCACAAGTGTGCGTTAACCTCATAATGCCAAATAAACAAAATCAAGAGCCTAGAAAAAATTGTCTTTGTTGGATTGTTTGTCTTCAACAAACCAGTCAGGTACAAATACACAATCTGCACAGCTTGACAACAAGACAATCTGACAACTGGGCAATGATCAGGTTCCGGCAATACATGACAGCACTGCCATAATGTTACCAGCCTGTCAGCATTAACTAGCATCCAGTTAGCTAGCCAGCTAACACAGCTAGCATAGGCCTAGAAGTTCAAAAAGTCAAGCTGCTAAACTTACCCCTTTAAGAAGAAAGTATGCTTATGTTTGAATGGATATATGTGCAGTTTAATACCAGAAGTGGAACCAGCTTAGTAACCTATGACCGAGAAATACGTCTGTTTTTGCTTTAAAAAACAAACTTTTTGTGCTTAGATGTTCGAGAGCCGGCCCATCTGGTCTCGGAACGCAGTCAAGGCCAGCAACAACATCCACCCTGATAAACTGAAACTACTGCTGCCCGTATTTGCCTACTACATGGTGAGCTCCGTTCATTTCCCCTGATGTCATTCAGATATATTGTGAAATGAAATTAGAACATGTGGAGACTGTCAAATTACAAGTTGCACAAATGTTCAATCAGACTCGAGGTTTAACTGATAAGAATTCGGTGGTCGGAGGTCGTGACCCCACAAAACACGGCTTTTAGTCAAGAATTTAAATGTAAAATATAGTCAAATGTGGTCAGATAATGAATCAGTAACACACATTTTGGAAGTCGATCTGGAAACTTTACTAAAATACACTTAATTAAAATTCCTTCAATCTCTTAACTGCATATGTCTGGATGGACATAAACGTTTCTTTTTAAAAAAAATTTTGATTAATGTCCTTTTTAATATGGTGCCATATATCAGGCACATTGTAAAATGGGTTTTGAAAAGTCCTGTATCATTATATGTTTTTTATAAAGTATTGAAGATAGATTCCATCTTAATTTACTTAAGTTCTTCTTTATTGGAGGTTATAAAAGGTATTTATAGTCCAGGTTGGATTCCTGATGCAAAACTGCAAAAGTTGGAAAGTCACTTCTCAAAGGTTAGTATCATAAACCATCTTTATGTGAGACCTAATCAAGTTAATGCCTCAAAATGATTGTAAAGCCCAACACAACCTAACTGTGCAGTCACAGGACAATTAACATCCATATTAATATATCTCACATACTGTACCTTTGTAAAATTGCTTTAATTTGATATTCCATTAAAGGCAAAGAGGTTAGAATGTTTTCTGTGCTTTGTGGACAAGGTGGGTAAATATTATGTAACAGCGAGAAAAGTGGCCCTCACACTGCCCAGTGGTCAGATGTTCAGGGGCGGAGTCCCCTTTATAAAAGACCAAGCCTGAAAACCAACCTGGTTCTCAAAGTCATGATGGCGATGCTGGGGCTTTTGGTTGCTTTTGCTGTGTTCCAGGAGGTGATCACCGGGTCCTCTGTGAGTTCTTCACAATAACAATATCACATTTGTTCAATTCTAATATGTTCATTTGCCAAATGTCATTGATGTAGTGCTGTGATTTTGTTACTTCACAATTTTTTTGTGCTGAATCTCTGTAGCTCGGGGTAGTGCACACGGAGGGGGGGATGGTGCAGGGCGAGAACATTCGTCTCGGGTACCGTCGTCACATGGACGTCTTCAGAGGGGTTCCCTTTGCTGACATCCCTGGAAGGTTTGAGAAGCCACAGCGTCACCCTGGCTGGGACGGTGGGTGATTGACCTTCTCACAAATTAGATCTGACAATCAGACCAAAACTTAAACCGTGTGTGTCTTTTATCAGGTGTCATGAAGGCAACTGAGTTCAAAAAGAGATGCATTCAGGTGAACCTCATCATGACCGATACCAGAGGGAGTGAGGACTGTCTGTACCTCAACATCTGGGTTCCCCATGGCCGCTCAGGTAAACACAGAGAGAAGCACCAAGTGTCGTTCACGATAGATCAACACTGCAGCTGCCTCTGATTCTGTTTGGTCTGTAGTCTCCAAAAATCTGCCCGTCATGGTGTGGATCTACGGAGGAGGCTTCCTGGTCGGAGGCTCCATGGGTACTACCTTCCTGGACAATTATCTGTACAGCGGTCAGGAGATTGCAGAAAGAGGAAATGTTATCGTGGTGACACTGGGATACCGTGTGGGAGCTATGGGCTTCCTGAGCACTGGAGACTCGAGCATGCCAGGTAGATGGCGGTTTATTCTGTCACAACAGCCACAGAATCAATTATATTATAATGAAATGTTCCATCTTGTCAGGAAATTACGGTCTGTGGGACCAGCACGCCGCCATCGCCTGGGTGCACAGGAACATCCGCTCGTTTGGAGGAGACCCGGACAACGTCACCGTCTTTGGAGAGTCTGCAGGTGCAGCTAGTGTTAGCTTCCAGGTGAGTTTTGTTTCTAGAATCAAGCTCATTGAGTGTGTTGAAGTGGAAACACCTGAGAGGTCGAAAAACATGATGATAAAATCAGGAGCGTTTCAAGGGACTTTGTGGGTCTTAGGTAAAAGGGACCAAGGGGGCCCTGCATCGTAGAAAACCAAATCAAATACACAGGGGACACTGGGTCATGAAACCCCCTGACCAGGCCCCGTGGCATGGAGTGTCATAGCCGATCAAAGAATTTAACAGAGTTGTCCCTCTCCTCTTCAGGCCCCCAGACCATTGCCTGCTATACCTACCCTGTTGCAATGCACCTGAATACAATGCATAGTTTGTATGTTTGAGTCTAACCTCTTTGTTTTTTTGTGTGTCTGCCCACAGACTCTCTCTCCCCACAATAAAGGTCTGTTCAAGAGAGCCATCTCCCAGAGTGGAGTCGCCCTTTGCTCGTGGGCCATCAACAAGAACCCCCGCAGGTTCGCTGAGGAGGTACATCACGGATTCTCATAGATCTTTCCACTTCCTCTATTAGACTTTGACGTCTCTTATTAATAGTTATCAGGCATTTAAAGATGGACATCAGTGTATATTAAATGTAAATGGAACCCTCTCCTCAGGTCGCTCTGAAGGTCAACTGCCCCACGGATCAAACAATGGCCGCTTGTTTGAAGATGACCGATCCCGCGCTCCTAACGATGGCCGGCACGCTCAGTCTGACCAGCTCACCTGATAGTAAGCACTGCAACCACACACAGTCGCCTAGATTACATTTAACCCTAAATGTTAAGGTATTCTTCAGATACAGTATGCACAACATGATTAAGTGTTAGTTTATACAAGTCAACAGCAGCTCCGTCAAATGGTAAGTAAGATGCCACAGTTGTAATGAGTGTCTGGTGGTATCTTGCCCCTGTTAGGCCCCGTCGTAGGAAACCTGCTCCTGTCTCCCGTGATCGATGGCGACTTCCTGCCTGATGACCCTCGCAACCTGTTCCACAACGCCGCTGACATTGACTACATCGCTGGAATCAACGACATGGATGGACACCTCTTCACCGGTGTAGATGTTCCTTCAATCAACTCTCCCCTGGTGGACACCCATGTGTGAGTTCAAGTCATTTGAAACATCGACTGCCACCACAGAGCAGTGTTTTATCAGACCTAACTTCCAACCATTCACATGTGCAGTGAGGATGTGAAGAGGCTTCTGGGTTCGTACACCAAGGAGAAGGGCAAGGCTGGTTTGGACAACGCCTACTCCACATACACCTCAACCTGGGGATCCAGACCAAGCAGGGAAATCATCAAGAGAACTGTGGTGGAGATCGGAACAGACTTCATTTTCCTGGTTCCTACACAGGCTGCTCTCTACCTTCATGCTGCCAATGCCACGTGAGAAAAGGGTCTTTTATTAGCGTTATCATTGTCCCCATCATTGTTTCACCATATTGATTTAGTAGTTGGGGAGTAAAAGTGGAGCTAACATCTTTCAAATCCATGGTGGCAAAGGTAGTAGGATAAATTTACAGGAAGTAAATGGTAAGGTACAAAACAAGGCTTGTACAACTAGACGTATGTCATTTTTACCAGACTCCTGCATATGTGTGTATATATATATAGTATATATATATATATATATATATATATAACTATATATATATATACACTACCGTTCAAAAGTTTGGGGTCACCCAGACAATTTCGTGTTTTCCATGAAAACTCACACTTTTATTTATCAAATGAGTTGCAAAATGAATAGAAAATATAGTCAAGACATTGACAAGGTTAGAAATAATGATTTTTATTCGAAATATTAATTTTGTTCTTCAAACTTTGCTTTCGCCAAAGAATGCTCCATTTGCAGCAATTACAGCATTGCAGACCTTTGGCATTCTAGCTGTTAATTTGTTGAGGTAATCTGTAGAAATTTCACCCCACGCTTCCTGAAGCACCTCCCACAAGTTGGATTGGCTTGATGGGCACTTCTTGCGTACCATACGGTCAAGCTGTCCCACAACAGCTCAATGGGGTTGAGATCTGGTGACTGCGCTGGCCACTCCATTACAGACAGCATACCAGCTGCCTGCTTCTTCCCTAAATAGTTCTTGTATAATTTGGAGGTGTGCTTTGGGTCATTGTCCTGTTGTAGGAGGAAATTGGCTCCAATCAAGCACTGTCCACAGGGTATGGCATGGCGTTGCAAAATGGAGTGATAGCCTTCCTTATTTAAAATCCCTTTACCTTGTACAAATCTCCCACTTTACCAGCACCAAAGCAGCCCCAGACTATCACATTACCTCCACCATGCTTGACAGATGGCGTCAGGCACTCTTCCAGCATCTTTTCACCTGTTCTGCATCTCACAAATGTTCTTCTGTGTGATCCAAACACCTCAAACTTTGATTCGTCTGTCCATAACACTTTTTCCAATCTTCCTCTGTCCAATGTCTGTGTTTTTTTGCCCATATCAATCTTTTCTTCTTGGCCAGTCTCAGATATGGCTTTTCTTTGCCACTCTGCCTAGAAGGCCAGCATCCCGAGTCGCCTCTTCACTGTAGACGTTGACACTGGCGTTTTGCTGGTACCATTTAAAGAAGCTGCCAGTTGAGGACCTGTGAGGCGTCTATTTCTCAAACTAGAGACTCTAATATACTTGTCTTCTTGCTGAGTTGTGCACCGGGCCTCCCACTTCTCTTCTACTCTGGTTAGAGCCCGTTTGTGCTGTTCTCTGAAGGGAGTAGTACACACCGTTGTAGGAAATTTTCAGTTTCTTCGCAATTTCTCGCATGGAATAGCCTTCATTTCTAAGAACAAGAATAGACTGGCGAGTTTCACATGAAAGTTCTCTTTTTCTGGCCATTTTGAGAGTATAATCGAACCCACAAATGTGATGCTCCAGATACTCAACTGGCTCAAAGGAAGGCCAGTTTTATAGCTTCTCTCACCAGCAAAACAGTTTTCAGCTGTGCTAACATAATTGCACAAGGGTTTTCAAGGGTTTTCTAATCATCCATTAGTCTTCTAAGGCGATTAGCAAACACAATGTACCATTAGAACACTGGAGTGATAGTTGCTGGAAATGGGCCTCTATACACCTATGGAGATATTTCATTAAAAACCAGACGTTTCCACCTAGAATAGTCATTTACCACATTAACAATGTATAGAGTGTATTTCTGATTAATTTAATGTTATCTTCATTGAAAAAAACAGTGCTTTTCTTTGAAAAATAAGAAAATTTCTAAGTGACCCCAAACTTTTGAACGGTAGTGTATATATATATATACAATATATATACATCTTTTTTCTTTTTTTTAAAGAACTGGCCGTACCTACTCCTACTTATTCTCCCAGCCCAGCCGTATGGGCGGCATAGGCAGACCCTACCCCAGCTGGATGGGAGCCGACCATGCTGATGACCTGCAATACGTGTTCGGAAAGCCTTTCACCACGCCACTGGCATACTGGCCTCGCCACCGTGACGTCTCCGGCTACTTGATTGCCTACTGGACCAACTTTGCCAGAACTGGGTATAATTCTGCAGACACAATATACAGTGGAATCGCAGAAATTGAAGATAAAAGAGTGACTGAAATAGTAAAACACAAATGCCTCAATTCAGTTGCTCTGTTGTCCTTGCTTCCACAGAGATCCCAACAAAGGAAAGCTGAGTGTGCCCGTCACATGGCCCGAATTCACCAGCACCTCACACCAGTTCCTGGAAATCAATTCCAACATGAAGAAAGACTCTGTGGGACAGAAGATGAGAATGCGTTACTTTCATTTCTGGGCCAGCGTCCTGCCCAACCTTTCCCCAACCGTCTAAGAATAAAGAGCTTGTGCAATAACCTTAAGTGTAGAACCATTAGATGTAAGGAATCACATCAGTACTGTGCATCATAAATAAATTGATATGTACAAATTATATTTTGTTTTGTTTTATTTAATATTTTATTGTGCCTCAATGTAGTGCTCAAAAAACTCCCTCTACATGTGTGCATTTGAAGTTAAGGTGTGTTTTAGCTCAGCAACGATAACAGACACGACTGCTATGATATTATAATGTTTTGGTATTGAGTTTATTTAATGTGCAGAACATTATCATTGGTGCACAAGTGTGCGTTAACCTCATAATGCAAAATAAACAAAATCAAGAGTCTAAAAAAAATTGTCTTTGCTTGATTGTTTGTCTTCAACAAACCAGTCAGGTACAAATACACAATCTGCACAGCTTGACAACAAGACAATCTGACAACTGGGCAATGATCAGGTTCCGACAATGCATGACAGCACTGCCATAATGTTACCAGCCTGTCAGCATTAACTAGCATCCAGTTAGCTAGCCAGCTAACACAGCTAGCATAGGCCTACAAGTTAAAAAAGTCAAGCTGCTAAACTTACCCCTTTAAGAAGAAAGTATGCTTATGTTTGAATGGATATATGTGAGTATCTTCAGTTTAAAATGTTATATCAGGGGACATTTTTAATTCCTGAATAGCTCTACAGTGAAATGAAGCATACGTCCTTGAATACTGATGGAGTGTGTGGATCTGTCACGGCAGGAAGGATCAAAAGGGATTTGTCTTGAAACACAAATACATTTTTCAGGCAACTTGCAGCACTGTTGTGTGTGTTGTGTGTTATCTTGGAGGTTTTTATCTTATCGCTAACCTCGTTTTTTTCAACAATCTGAGAAATACTCCACCTGCGTCTGTAAATCAACAACAACTCAACTTTTGTACCAGTTTTACAAGCACCAATGAGATTTCTCTCTTCCATGGGCTCAGGTTTTTTTCAATATGTGTACATCTACAATGTATATGCTCTTTATGTGCACGCTGTATCTTACAATTGTTTTTTAGTCATTCAAGAAAGTGTGACAGCGTCAACATTTAATACAAATGAAGGAAACAACACTCTTACTAAAACAGACCTGTGGTTCTCATGTCAGAATAAAGCCTCTGAAAATAAACCAGCCACTAACTATGGTTTCTTACATATTTGCAGTATTTAGTTTTATAGAAAATTCATTTCTAGGCGACAGGGTTGAATAGAGATGTTGAAACAAATATCAAAAATATTTAAAAAAGTAAAATATTGTCCCCTCCATGTTAAATACTGTGATTTAAATTTGGCATAAAGTGAGTATTCGTCTATCATTTTAAAACTTGAACTTTAAATTTTCCAAAACAATTAAACCTCTATGACCGTTCAACAAGAAATTGCCAAAATACCATAATGCACCCCTCAAATCCCTGAAGTTAATTCCGTCAGTTCATATGAGTTTTTGAAACATACAGCACGAAAACACTGGAATGGTTTTATAACTTGATTCTCTTCGTTTGGCCAAGTTTGCACCTTGCTGCTTCCCATCAGAGGTCAGAGGTTCAGAGGTCAAATATTGTCCGGTGAGACCACAGGTTGTATAACATGTGTAAACAGTTATATTTAGGGGGAGGTGGTCTATGTGTATATAAGCATGTGGAGAGGCATCTGCTGGTTACTGGACAGCCATGGAGAAAGTGAAGATTTTGTTGGCGGCTGTTCTGTCCCTGGGAATGGCCTCTGCAGCCTCTGTAAGTCAAATCATGATCGGAATCTGCAAATATGTGAAAATGAAATACTGTGCAAACAATCCTGACACTTTAATAGTTCTTCTACGAGCTGTACTTTATTTTGTTGTGCTCTTTATTTTTCATACTCCACTGTGTTATATACTGTAAGTGAATGGGAATGGTCTTCTTTTGACTGTGTGTCCAGCTGGGGGTGGTGCAGACAGAAGGCGGCAGCGTTCAGGGACAAAATATTCCGCTCCGTCTTTTCCGATCTGTGGACGTTTTCAAGGGAATTCCCTTTGCTGCGCAACCTGGAACCTTTGAGAAACCCAAACCTCACCCTGGCTGGGACGGTGCGTTCAGATCTGATCTGACCAAACAGAGCAGGACACTTGAATATGTATTTTTTGATGTAGAAGCTAAGAAATTTCACTTATACTGCAAAAATCCCCCCTTAACACTGAGAAGGAGCAATAACAATGCTTTTCTTCCTCAGGCGTACTGAAGGCAACTAAGTTTGCCAACCGATGTCTCCAGATCAGCATGTTCCAGACCTCGAGTTTCGGTAGTGAGGACTGCCTGTACCTCAACATCTGGGTTCCTCATGGCCGACAGGGTACCTTCTTTATGTTTCACCACATCGACATGAGAAGCACTGATACAGCAGAGGAGTTTCTAATTCTTTATTTTTCTCCTCTAGTGTCCTCCAACCTCCCAGTGATGATTTGGTTGTACGGAGGCGGCTTCATGGTCGGTGGCTCAATGGGGCCGAACTTTCTGAACAATTATCTGTACAGTGGTCAGGAAATTGCAGACAAGGGGGATGTTATTGTGGTGTCGGTGGGATACCGTGTGGGAACTTTGGGCTTCCTCAGCACAGGGGACTCCAATTTACCTGGTGAGTACGATTAATGGGGATTGACCGAAACAAAAGAAATAGTGTTAGAGTTAGTTTAATGTGTGTTTGACTAAAGATTTGTCACCATGACAGGGAACTACGGTCTGTGGGACCAGCACGCCGCCATCGCCTGGGTGCACAGGAACATCCGCTCATTTGGAGGAGACCCCGACAACGTCACCATCTTCGGAGAGTCTGCAGGTGGCGCCAATGTTAACTTCCAGGTGAGAGGCTCAGCTAACAAAACATTACGTTACAACTTTCTCATCCAGAAAACGTTTGCAAGTTCCAACTAATCATTTTCTTGATAGTTCATAAATTACTTAGGTAGCTAACGTTAGCATTTAACCATTCCTTGACATGAGGGCGGTTTTATATTGAAATATCGATGCAGGTCTTGGACACATTAATTTAAATCTGTAACTGAACTGGATGTAATCAAACTAGCAATGTAACGTTCACTGTCGTGTCTTCATTCAAGTTTAAGGTCCTAAACAGCTATTTCATGTAAACTATAGTAAACTATAGTAATTTTGATGCTATTTGCATGTGTTCCTACGCAGATGCTCTCCCCCCACAACAAAGGGCTGTTCAACAGAGCCATCTCCCAGAGTGGAGTTGCCTTCTGCCCCTGGGCTCTCAGCAGGAACCCAAAAAAGATCGCCGAGGAGGTATGTCACCATCAGATCTTCACGGAGGAAGTCATTGGTTTTTGGACTTTCAGCGATACAAACATTACATTTTATAGTTCTGACTTTTAATGTAACTATCAGCTGATATAATTACGTTGTTAAAACTAGCAAGAAGGCGTCTCACTAGTCAGCTTACAACACGGCTTGATTTCATGTTTGTGCTCAGGTTGCTGCGAAGGTCGGCTGCCCCACTGACGACAGGATGGTGGACTGTCTGAAATCGACTGATGCTGCGACTCTCTGCATGGCTTCTCCTAGCATCCAACAGGGCTCCCCGGACCGTGAGCGTTACTCCTCCACATCCACAAATGTGAAATTATGAACCCAGGAAAGAGTCACATACACAGAGGGCCAACAGTCCCCTTAAATCAAATCAAGCTGGACCAATTTTTACACACTAATAGAAATCAGTCCCTTAAAAGTTCCTCCTGCGCCTTTTAAAAATGAGCTCTGCCCAAAAAAACAACAGAAACAAATAAAAACGGACGCGCCATAAGATGCCACTTTATGATTAAATCTGTTTCAATCCTTCTCAGATCCTGGTGTGAAGAACCTGCTTCTGTCTCCGGTTGTCGATGGCGACTTCCTCCCTGATCAGCCCAGCAACCTGTTCCAGAACGCCGCCGACATAGACTACATTGCGGGGGTTAATAACATGGATGGTCACCTCTTCACCTCAAAAGACATTCCCTCCCTGGGCAACAAGAATCAAGACACTCCTGTGTGAGGCCTCATTTTGTTCCAGGCGCTCCTATAGCTCTGAAATTTAAATCATGACACGTAGGAGCCTCCACTGTCCTCTGACTAACCGAGCACGGCTTTATTTTCTCTGCAGAGAAGACGTAAGGCGTCTCCTTGCTTCTTATACCAAAGACAAGGGCCAAGCTGGTTTGGAAGTCGCCTTCACTGAATATTCCTCCAACTGGGGGTCAGAACCCAGTCAGGAGACCATCAAGAGAACTGCAGTGGACATTGGGACTGATTACATCTTCCTCGTTCCCATTCAGACCGCCATTTACCTGCACACTGCAAACGCCAGGTGAGGCCACGAGTTACAGTCCTGCTTAATATAACATGACAAAGTAATACTTTAGTTTGTGTTTGGAAAAAGTCGAGATATTTTCTTCTTTCAGGACTTTGGAAGTTAAAGTTTGAGACTGGCATCGTCAGATTGATGATAATGATGAAACATGTTGTGATGGTGTTGAACAGGTCTGGCCGCACCTTCTCCTACCTGCTCTCTGAGCCCAGTTTATTGGCCGGGCCAGGCAAACCCTTCCATGACTGGACGGGAGCCGACCACGCGGACGACCTCCAGTTCGTGTTTGGCAAACCCTTCTCCACACCGAGCGCTTACGGAGACAGACACAGAGACCTGTCTGGCTATATTATCGCATACTGGACTAACTTTGCCAGAACTGGGTAAAAAAAACACTTGTTATGCTTGTGCAAAAACATAACGACAATTTTATAAAACTTCACATCAAAACTTTCACTATTATTTTCCCAGAAACCCCAACAAAGGAAACCTGGCGGTGCCTGTGATCTGGCCTGAATGTACCAGTAATGGATACCAGTTCCTGGACATCAACGCTAAAATGAACGAGAGCTCCACTGGACAGGAAATGAGGTCACGCTTTGTCCACCTGTGGATCAGCACCCTGCCCGGCCTTCCATCGCATCATGACACAGATGCTCTGTGATGCATTTCCCGTTCCATTAAGACACATATTTTACTAATAACAGAGTCTGTACAATAAACTTTTATGTGTGGAAAAAACATGTTTTGTGGCTTTTTATATAGATGACCCTGACTAAAGTGGAAGCCTTAAACATCATCAGGAGAAAATACAATAATATGTAAACCGTATAAAAACTTGTTTTTAAGTTAATACAATAAATGTTAGTGTGCACAAGCCCAGAAAACAATATTTACAGTGTTATTCCTGTTTGTAAATCTTATTTTCACGTTGCAGATAATTTAATGCATGGTTGTGACCACTGTGAATCCAATGTCTCTCCATACATAATTACAAATGATATTTATTTGTTTTTAAATGATTGTGAAATACATTATTTCTTTGTAAATATTGGCCTTGTGAATTAAACACAATCTGCAGTGCCCTTATCACATACGACCAGTAGAGGGTGCATTCAGAACAGGCAACTGCTCCACTCAGGCTACAGGTCTGTCTCTATGGTCTGAATCTTCTCAGTGCAGAACTTTAATGATGCACAGTTACTACACTACACTTTGTGTTATGAGCTGCAGGCGTCTCAGACTGGCCCCAAAAAATATGATTCTCAATCATAACAGACTAGAAATGCACAGTTACTATTATTATTATTATTAGACAAGCACTACTAATGACCTTCCCACTATATTTCAAACATTTGTTTTCTTGTCGTGCAGCACCTTGTTCGTAAATCGGAAGACAAATTTCTACAGATTACCTCAACAAATTAACAGCTAGAATGCCAAAGGTCTGCAATGCTGTAATTGCTGCAAATGGACCATTCTTTGACGAAAGCAAAGTTTGAAGAACAAAATTAATATTTCAAATAAAAATCATTATTTCTAACCTTGTCAATGTCTTGACTATATTTTCTATTCATTTTGCAACTCATTTGATAAATAAAAGTGTGAGTTTTCATGGAAAACACGAAATTGTCTGGGTGACCCCAAACTTTTGAACGGTAGTGTATATTAGAATTATTATTATTATTAATACACTATACGGACAAAAGTATGTGGACGGCCCAGTCCAATTCTTTTCTGCACTTTTTGTCTTGTTTTGCATCTCGATGTTTGTGGCAGCAGTTTGTTTGAAGGCACTTCACAGTTTAAACCTCACACTGAGCCACATCTACACAGACACATATTCACAGTTTGATGTGGAAGAACCAAACTATAGAGGAGCATCAAACCTGCTGCTGGAGGTTTTCAAAATAACATTTGTCAGTCACTTAAGCTGGAGGCATATTTCAACCTATGAATCACTGTATGGATTTCATGGATTTCACAAAGGGACTAACTTAGTGTCAGACCATGGGCGTAGCTTGACTAAATACCTTGTCTCCAGGACACTTCGTAACCAAACTCATCCACTTACCCCGCTCCAGTGAGCAGACCTGGAGATCCGCTATGAAGGCGCCACCTGCTGGACTCTTCTCCGGGGACCTCATGTGGAGGTTCGAGGGGCCGCTGGATGCTCAGGCCGGGGCCGCGGTTCGCTGCATCATCGCCGGGGTCCTCATCTACGCCGCGTGGCGGCTCTACCGGCTGCTCTTCTGCCCCCTGGTGCTGCTCAGGGCCCTGGACGATGTGGGATACGTCCCCGAGGACGGACGCTCCAAAGCCCAGGCGGCGAACGAGGTGCGCCGCAGGAGGAAGATCGGTGACCTGCCTCCGGTTTATCCGAACGGGTGGTACCGAGTCCTGGACACATGCGTGCTGAAGAGGGGCCAGGTCAGAAATGTCACGGTTCTAGGTATGATAATAATATATAATATAATAAACATAACAACTAATGATATAATGTTAAGCTGTGTTCATTTTGCAAAGTTACAACAATTTAATAAAACACAATAACTTTTATCTGTGAGCTCCGTCAGGTTCATTCACATAACTCAGCAGATGTACAGGAATACACTGGGTCACTTACTGTGTTCAGTTACTATCAGTTACTGATGGTATTCAGATACTGACTCGATTACAGTCAGCTGCTGTCAGTAACTGGGTCAGTAACTGTATTCACTTACTGGGAGTATTCAGTGACTGCAGTAACTAAACGTATTCAAGTAACTGAGAGTACAAAGGTCAGTAACTTTATGCAGTAACTGAGAGTAATTGGGTCAGTAACTGTATTCGGTTACTGAGAGTATTCAGTAACTAACCCTAACCCTCACTGAGACTATTCAGTAACTGCAGTAACTGGGTCAGTATGAGTAAATGAGTGTATTGAGTTAATAAAGTATCCAGCCCAAATGTCTGCTTTGCAGTTAGAGACTGGAATCAAATGGATTACAAAAAACAAAGCAGCTAATCTTTTACATTACTCTTATTGATGCCAAACATGGACACATGCAGGCAAAAAAGTGTCATTCTCACGTGTTCAAATGTTTTCATATTCATAAAAACACGTTTACCTGATCTGAAGTATGGATGAATTACATGTACAATCTCACCTCCTACAATATAGAGACAACTAACCAATCGATTACTTTATTGACACAGAATCATTTTGCAACCTTTCCTGGGAAGGAAAAGTTTCACGCTACGTTAGTAGTTTCCAGGTAAGATGAGACCAGCTCAGTTGACAAAGTAGTTGCAACACACAGCAAACACACTGGCCCGCTGCCATTGTTTGAGAGGTTTACACTCTCGGCTGCTTAGTGACGTTCTCCTTTTGAACAAAGCCTCATTCTAACAGCTCGCGACTTGCGTGTCATTTAACCTAAAGGTGTCTTGGAGGTGAATGTTGTGGTTACTGATAATAACTTGGTATTGGATCTTGGATTTTTTCTCAATGGGGGGGCAATTGACACAGAGGGGCCAATTATGTCCAACATCCATGTTAGCTCTAGTGCCAGTGCCCCCTGGTCCAGCACCTGGATCTGCTTCAATTATCACATAAAGGTATTGAAGCTTCAACTAATTGATTAATTCACCGTCAGTTTATTTGCTGATTCCTGTTTAATCGTTTAAGTGAATAAGGGCCATTATATTTTTCTTTAAAACTTTAATGTTATATTTATTACTTCTGCCAAGGAGGTTATGTTTTCATCTGCGTTTTCAGGATCACGCAGAAATTACCCGAAGGATTTCCACCAAACTTCTCATATTAGGCATGTTTAGTTGACTGATATTTATGAGTGTGTGTAATTTGGTGTCCCTTGGTTTCCCAAAGGGACAGTTGGGCCTTGGTGGACGTATGAGCTCTACTGAGAGCCATTCTAGTTTGGATATTTGGCCACAGTCCTACAGACTCAATATTTATGAGCAGTGTGATGCAGTGTGACGCTCTGCACCACTGATACCTGACCTGCACTAATCTGGGAGCAATCCCAGCACGATGGGTCAACTAAATGTCAAGCAAAGACAGTGGATACAGAGAGTGAAGACCTCCAGATGTGGTCTCCAGGTTCGATTTCCACCCTCGCCACACGCACTGGTCACAGATCTACTGTGGAAGTAATCGATCCCCGGAGTCAAATGTGTGCTGCTTATTCTGGAACGCCTGTAGACAGAAGGATACAGGTGCCTAAAGTAGACTATTTCTGAGTGAACCTACTATAAAAATAATTTAAACATGTCTTGATTTTGTATTCAACAAAGAAATCTCCATCAGCCGTCAGATTTGTTGCAAAGATGCCGTGTGGGGGGATGTCTGTCATTGCAGACAGATATCAGGGGTCATGACTCTGTCCACTGCTCGCTGACTAGCTTCTTGTATCACAAGGGTCAACAGTTATCTACACAGACAGTGATGACGTTTTTTTAATCAGGTGAAATATTGCATTTAAAGCCTGACGCTGTTATAATGATTTCTCGTAGGCGAGCAGGTGGCAGTGTTTCGAGGCCAGGACGACAAGGCCTACGTGTTGGACGCCTACTGCCCTCACCTGGGGGCCAACCTGGCTGTGGGAGGACGGGTGGTGGGAAACTGCATAGAGTGCCCATTTCACGGGTGGCAGTTTGCTGGGAATGATGGGAAGTGTGTGAAGATCCCCTACGCGAAGAAAGGTAGGAACCGAACCAAGAAATCTCTCACACATTCACCATCTGACAAACATGTGAAGCAAAAACAAATGAAAAGATTATGGTGGAACATGAAGATTGATTATAGCCCAGCAGATTTATCGATTGGCCAATAATATCCGGCAATAAGAGCCTTTCAGAGAAATATCAGAACTAGGATTTTAATTTGCCATATACACCGATATAAAAACTTTTATTTTACAGAGTAATAATGCAGAGGAGATGTGTATTTATGTTTATATTTTATGTAAAACCATTGTGGAAAACTGATGGAAAATGGTTCATCTTCTTGCTAGCATGAATAGACTGTCGATTTTCTACGTTCATAAAAATCTAATTTCTCTTTATACATCCTGACTGAAGAGACAGTGAATCAGCTCCAGGTTTCATTTGTCCTTCAGTGCCTGATTTTGCGAAGGTGCGCCGCTGGCCCAGCTGTGAGGTCAACGGTCACATCATGGTTTGGTTTCACTGTGACGGAGAGGACCCTCAGTGGACTGTCCCAGAGAAGCAAGCGATCACAAAGGGAGAATGGGTCTACCGGGGTCGAACCGAGCACTTCATCAACGCTCACATACAAGTAGGTGGATGTGTACGTTTGTTTTGAGGGTAAAATCCAAAAAACTGCAGCCAGCCACCAGGTGGTGATCCAGATGCTTTGGCTTCACTTTTAGGGAGCCCGCCATCTTCATGTACAGTCAACGGTCTTGATGCTTGTCTGTCAATCCAGTCATGATGGTGTTTCATGCCGACTTCTCCTCTCTGCAGGAGATTCCTGAAAACGCAGGAGACTTTGCTCACCTCAATCATCTGCACACCCCGGGCATCATCAGCGGCAACGATCTGTGCCACACCAACAGCCAAATCTTTAAATTTTTCCAACATGAGTGGGAGGTAAGACTCTCGCTCTCTTTTAGCTCCATTATGCCATTAACTTTTTGATCTTTGACAGTGCAGGATATATTTGTTCTGAGAGGATGAAGTAGTAATTAGTCTGTTTGGTTTGTGTGTTTGTTAGCGACATTATGCAAAAACAACAAAATGGATTTTTACAAAACCTGGTGGTGTGTGTGTGTTTTTCCAGGCTTGCTGGGATCCACAGTCAGAGCCCAACAAGCACTGTGCCAAGATGTACTTGAAACATGGTTTGATTCTGTTTGGACACCACTGCTCCCTGGGGGATATTCACGTTGTGGCCTCACAGGTATGGTAAAGTTTAACTTATATATGCGGTTGAACATAATATCTATTTATATATAGTAATATAGTATTTACGGCATAAACAACGTAAATATTATTTAGAGTATATGAATGTAGTTTATGAATCAATACCTAGTGCATAAAAACTGGATTATACACATCACACAAGAACAAACAGAATGAAATGAGCAGACGTCTGTTTGTGTTTCAGGTTGGTCCCGGACTGGTGTTTCTCGATTTTGAGCAACTTTTGATTGGCCGGGGTACGATCATACAATGTGTGACACCAGTGGAGCCTCTACTGCAATGTGTCACTCACACCATCTTTTACCAGTGGAACGTCCTACCTCTGATCCCCAAAATCATCCTGGCAGGAGAGAGCGTTCAGGTACTTCACACACAAACCTGAATCACAGTGATATGGTCTTTCACTGTCATGTCATTTATATATTTTATATATTCATGTCGAGTGAGCTTCTCCTGTTTTTCTTTTTGTTTCTAGTTTGAGCGAGATTTGATGATCTGGAACAATAAGAAGTACGTCTCCAAGCCTCTGATTGTGAAGGAAGACTCAACCATCCAGAGGCACAGGCGCTGGTTCAGTCAGTTCTACAGCGAGAACAGCCCGCGGCTGCAATACCAGCACGACACTTTTGATTTTTGACCTCTCTGGACTAGAGGAGGAGAGATCAGCAGGGGAGAAGTCCGGGTCTCAACAGGGTGTCTCCATAGAATCCACAATTTATTTTATATGTCACTTATTT
This sequence comes from Hippoglossus stenolepis, assembly GCF_022539355.2. NCBI lineage: Eukaryota > Metazoa > Chordata > Actinopteri > Pleuronectiformes > Pleuronectidae > Hippoglossus > Hippoglossus stenolepis. The sequence continues at coordinate 4,598,055 of NC_061500.1, forward strand.
AAGGGGGAAGGTGACCTGAATTTTTTGCTGCAAGGGCTTTGCCTTCATTTCCATTTCCATTTCCATGAAAACTGTCCTTTGCCTGTGTTTCTGGGACTTTCCAGCCTGTGTCTATACAAGTGCCTGAAATGTATTTGATTAAGTGACTGGTTTGAAATTTGTAAGAACCAGTTTTACTGATCAAAGTAAACAATACTGAGAATGCCATAATTACCTTGTTGTCCATAAAATGTCCAAAAAGTCAAGATTGAAACACTCTCGTATTTTTATTACTACCAGAAATGTCCTTTACCCAGGTCTGTGTGCAGTAGCCTGTCTCCCTACGAGACCATAGCTGTGTCCCCCCTTGTGGGCTGATTAGACTGTGAATGCCAAACAGAAATAAGACGGCCTGGACTACGGAGGATTTCTGTGATCTGCGTCACTAGCTTGTCCCACAGTTACTGCAGTTGGACATAATAGGACGTTTGTTGTCCCTTGGTTTTAAGCAGGTGTAACTGTTCGGTTGTGTTGAAGCCTGCCAAAAGTGTTAGAATTGTACATCTCATTGATTGCCATCGCCATTATCTCCATTTCTATAAAATAGAAAACGACTTTTCCCTGAAAAGCAATGAACCCTGGGATAGATCAGCCCGCGAAGGATCAGCCCTCGTTGCTTGGTAATGAAAGAGCACATTTGAAGGACCCTTCAAAAATGGTTCTTCTAGAAGCACCGCTGTGACGTAATATGTCTTCAAAGGCAAGTCTCCGAAAAAAGGGAAGCCTCTAAATTGAGACACAGCTCATGTTGTGTAAGATATGCTTCATAGGGTGTTGCGTTTAATATGAATTCATGATGTAGCAACGTCCGGTTGAACAGTAGACTCTTTGTCAGCATTGGAAAAGCAAGGTCTAAGAAATTTGGTTTAGAAATGTTAAATTAAAATCACCATTAATGTGTTTTTTTAATAGCAGTGATATTATTTAGTTTATTAGCCAAATAACACATCACTTTAATATAAAGGGGCCAAATCCAGGGTAAAGAAAACAACAATTTGTACAATTAAGATGAAACATACACTATTCAAAACATCACTAGGATTATTTTATATTCAATTTCTGCCAATACATCCCTTTCACCTAAATCTCACACACTGGATGTTTAAAAGAATCTGTATTTCAAAATATCTCAGACGTAGCGTCACACCTCCACCCAACGGGACAGGATCTGGAAACTTCCTGTAGCCGGACATTTTGCATTACTTGGTACAGGGTGAATGGATCAAACTTAAATATATATATAGATATTTTCATAAGTAATAACTCGCTTACTGTCACAGTGTAGGTCTTAACACACAGTCGTGAGTTTTTGTTCCCCTCACTGCTGTAGCTGATCTGAAATGGATTTAAATGTATTTAATTATCATATCGTAATTTCGCTTGCTTTACCGACGCGTGTCCATGTGCATGAATGGATGATTCTTATCGTCATTTCAATTGACGGTCGGTTACAACAGGATGTTTCTGAACGGTCCGTTACACCGTCCTCATGTTTGGACGGTTTCACAATGGAGTTTCAATACAGAGTAACGTAGACTTTACTCCGTGGTGAGCACACCGACACGGCACGTCAGGAGAAATGAAGCGTAGCCGCTGGTCTCAAACAGTAACGTTCTTAAGGAGGAACGTGCACGGACACATTCTCTTCCTAGCATCCCTCCACGCTGCGGTGTTTCTTCAGTGTTGTTAGTTGTGGTTAGCCTGTGGTAGCTAACAAGCTGCTAGCTCAGCAACAAGTCTGCTTGGTGTGGAGGGGTGTCTTCATACTTTGAGGGTCCCTACTGACCCCTTCAAGTCATTACGGATAGTAAAAGCCCAGAAAATGTATTTTACACAATATGGGCCCTTTAAGACATTCAGTAGTAATCATGAGGTAAGAAATACACATTTCTGCTGTGTCTTGTGTTGAATTACTTCATGATGGGTGTTGACTTACAACTTAAAGGGAAAATGCTGAATGGCTGTTTGCTGAGCAACAAGTTGTGATATCCCTGTTCTGAGGAAGCTGCTGTCTTCCAGGAAAATCCACTCACTGACATACAGGTCAACCATAACCGTTCTAAATTACACAACGTGTTCTAGGGAAAGTGTGTGTTGTTCCATTTTAAAACCCCTTACCAGCGAAACCCTTCCGTAGACTTTCTCCTAATATGTTGTAATAGTCTACTTTTTCTCCGTAGATGATTGCATATTATGGCCTACTTGTTTTTAAAATAATTTTTTAAATCTACTGCCGAGCTCCAATAACATCAAGACATCACAAACTGAGATCTCTGCAGTGATGGCTTTACAGAGCATTAATCACAAAACGCCACTAGAGGGTAGGTTTGGAACACGAGTCCACTCAGGCTGCAGGTTTGTCAGTGTGCTCTTTGTGTTATGTGCTGTAGTCGCCTCCAATCGGCCTCATTTGTCTAAAATATGACGCAGTTTACTAAAGTATTTTTGTTTCGCCTTTCCAGCTCTGGCTCAGACCCAAAAATATCACAGTCACAAATCATGTTGACCCAAATCAGGACTGCTCTGAATGATTGCATCCATGTACATGATATATTGAATTCCTTGAGAGTGTGTCTACCGTGCTGTCTTCACACACTTGACTGTGGCTCAGCTCTGCTATGCGGTGCAGCCTCCTGTCTCATTTGAATGAGTCTTATTTTGAATTTCTCAGAATTCTATCTAGGGGTGCTCCCTCAGCAGTTTACTCTTTACTTGACCTTCCTGCCAGCCGGCCTGTTGCAATCTGAGCACTGTGAGTCAGCTAGATGTCAAGCCAAAGACAGTGGATACAGTAAGCAGATATCTTTTGATGTGGTGTCCGACTGGGTGACAGATTCAGTTTGCACAATCACCATTAGAGAGTTCCTAGAGATATAATACAAATCAAGTGTCATACACATTTAAAGGTCTTCTGCAGTGAGGGTCTCCTGTTTTTTTTTGGTGTCTAGTCAGAGCAAGATTTGATGATCTGGAATAATAAGAAGTATGTCTCCACGCCTCTTATTGTGAAAGAGGACTCAGTCATCCAGAAGCACAGGCGCTGGCTCAGTCAGTTCTACAGTGAGAACAGCCCGCGGCTGCAATACCAGCGCGACACTTTGGACTTTTGACCTCTCTGGACTATGTAGGAGAGACAAGCAGGGGACAGGTCAGAGTTCACATAAACCACATGTCTCAGGGAGTCCAGGATTTATTTATTACATCACATATAATATATTAAAGGTGGAAAAGAGCACCACATTTTTCAAGGTTAGAGATACCCACCTAAAAAATGTCATCAAAATCTAGCTATTTTTTTTCCTTGAGAAAATAAAGAAATTGTCCAAAAACGCAATATTTACAAAGGTTATGAATGTTTCTTGGATCTGCCCCTTTATCCCGATCCACACCAAAAGTTAATGGATTCTTCCTCGGCCCATGTTCCCTCCTTACACCAAGTTTTGTGGAAATCTGTAAAGTTGTTTTTGATCACAAATGAACAAATAATAATATTAACAAACCAACAAACAAACCGCACATGGTTGTGTTTCCTGTTTTACTTTGGTAGTCACCGTTGTCCCTTCCGGTGTTTGTCTGGCTTCCCCCCCGCCCTGGTGAGTTTCACCTGTGTCAGTGTTCACCTGAGTGTCAGTTGTGTGCGTTTGTCTGTGTGTGTTTTTTTAGAGAGTGTAGTTTCTCACCTTGCTTTTTGTCTGTGTGTTTGTCTGTCTGTGTGTGTTTGTGTGTGTGCGTGTGTTTGTCTGTCTGTGAGTGTTTTTCTGTGTGTGTGTGTGTGTGTTTGTCTGTCTGTGTTTGTCTGTGTGTGTTTGTCTTTGTGTGTGTGTCTTTGTGTGTCTGTCTGTCTGTGTTTGTCTTTGTGCCTTTTGGACACCTCTGCCTCACGCTGCCTGTTCACCGGACCAGTAAGTCTGATCAACGACTGTGTAACAGAACTTTTGTCATCACGCGGAGACATTTTGTGTCCTCGTCTGTCAGTTCTGACAGGTGATGTTTCTATGTCAACACACACCAGCTGCTCTATCACTTTCTCTCTCACTCTGCCTTCATCTGCATTAGAAAGGACACGTGTGTAAGTATGAAGTTAAATCCAGAACGCGCAAACAAACTGGGCTCAGCCTCACGTTCTGTCAAACGGCAGCTGTGTTTGTTTTCTGATTCACGTCTCAGATGACAGCTGATAATGATTTATGACTATTTAAAGAACCACTTCACCAGTTTGTCTTGTGTCTCTACAGAGAAATTAAACAAGTAGTTTGTGCTACTGCAGTTTGTCACAGAATCAGGTGGACGTCGTTGTCTCAGGATCATAATGTACAACAATAATAACGTTAGCTAGTGGAAAATCCCACAGTATATATTTAAAATGTTTATTTTACACTTGGCATTAACACTTTAAGGTAAAAACATGTTGAATGATGATCTTCTAATGTAGAAATAAACTTGTCTGCTGCAGTTTGTGCTGCGATGCTCTCCTCGTATTTATGTTTACAATTGTACAACAGGTGGGGTTGGTCCTGCTGCCACAACAAACTGGGGTTCGAATTACATAGGGGACTGTGTAATGATTTGTGAGTGATTACGATCCGAACTATCCTGAAAAAGTGTTTTTACTCTGCTGACCATTGTTCATTTCGATCTGTAAACTCCTTTGTCAATTCTCTGGATTTTACGTGCAGGTAATATCTGAAAACGGCTTTAGTTATCAGTTGGTCGTAGAAGACAGAGAGGACACGTTCTAAAGCAATCAAATAGTATCTGTTAGACAGCACAACACTTCTTATGAATAGCGCATGAACCCTTGTGCTCCGACTCAATATTGAAACATATTTTCATGACCAAGGCCAATCTACAGATGTAATGTGTATTTAAATATGCCGAATAAATCTGCTCTGCTCTGATGCGTTTGCTCTTGCATCTCTTAACTAGCACAAGCTTTCCATTGCACTAAATATGTCAGTGTGTTAAATTGAGCAGAGTAGTTAAATGTTCACCGTTCTACTTGGCCAGTGGCACTTCTCTGAGGTTCCCCTTATCTTTGAGTATGCTTATCTTATCTGGGTTCATGGTGGGGGAAAACTGTGCTGCCTTTGTTTTACTGAAGCATTACCTCAGCAGTTGGCTCATTGGATTTAAAGTAATGAGGAAATGTTGTGTTAATCTCTTTGTGATGAAGCATGGCGGAAGCAGGAGACCTCGAAAGTGAGAAGGAAGCCGTTGTTACGCTGGAGGAAAAACAGCTACCAGGTGCTGTCAGGGTTCTATACACAGCGAGGGGAGCAGAGAGGCGAGAGGATGAGAGCGAAGAGGTCATCCAGCCTCTGCTTCAGCACAAACACCAGGACAGCCGGGATGAGAACCACAGAGCAGACACTCAAACAGCGACAGATGTTGCTGACCCAGAGACATCTGTTCCACACGAGCTAGAATTGGCGGGCGGGGATCAGCGCGGCTGCAGCGGGAGTGTCAGGAGCTTGTGCAGTGACAGCGGTCGACGCGAGTGCCACATCTGCAGTGAGCAGTTTGATTCGCACACTTTGCTCGAATGTAACCACACACTGTGCCAACACTGCGTGGATGGCATCATGAGGCGGGCCAAAGACCCGGGCAGACTGCAATGCCCCTTCTGTCGGCAGACCACCCCGTTCCCACAGTGGGAGATCAGAAGACTTCAGGAGGAGTTCTACAGCAACTGTGTCTACGAGGCCACACCGGCCCTCGTCATCCGTCCTGGCCCTGAACCTCAGGCCGTCAGTGCATCACCTTTAAGCTGCTTCGCTAACACACTCAGAGACATATGTGAAGGCTGCAGTTGCACTTCCCACCCTGTCAGAGGACCGAGACGGATGGGACCAACCTCGCGCTGCCTCTTCATCATTGTCTCCGTGCTGCTGCTCCTGGGGCTGCTGGGCTTTTCCCTGTATTTGGCTCTTACTTATATGATGATAACCATCTTTTTCAGTCATGGCTAAACTTCTCAATTGAGGGACTTCAGGTTTTTCCAGAGTTTGACCTCTGGAAAAAGGTTTGTTGAACTTTGTGTTTTCACCAGAGGGACCAGGGTCTACATTCAGTTTCAGGGGAAATCCTTAAGGTTAAGAATGCCTGATTGGTCGAGTACTTTAAATATACTTTGTTTCTAGAGCTTGTCTCATTTCCAATCAACAACTTAACAATTTGAATCTCTGTCATTTTTACTTTTGTAGTATTACTCGATCTATACAACATAATTGTTGTTCTATAGTCCTCTGCATTACCGCCACCGCCTGGCGGACTGGAGTGGAACAGCTTGTTGTTGCTATTGGTTGTTGGTAGATCAGCCGGATAATTTGCTTAATCCCCCCTGGTCTTTTGACCACGGTGGAAACGTAGGTAGTCTGAAGGAACTTCTAGTTTCTTTTAATAAGTTCCAGGTACTTTAGGTTGAAACGCAGAAAAAGTTAATTGTTTTACAGTTTTTTTTTAATAACCTCATTGATCATTCCTTCACGCAGCCTGATCATTTGAGACACTTCCTTGGACTTACCGAGGAACAAAGGAGAATGTGAATATAAGTTATCAGCAACATAAATGCTTCTATCAACCTCTGACTTTTTGTTTTCTTTGAAGAATACTTTGTGCCACAGCGAAGCTAATGGAGGTTTGACTTTGGATCAAAAACTCTTTCTGGGTCTCGTGTTGACCTACTTCTCACTAGAACAGCTTGGATGCTTTGTGCTGTTACTGCTGCATATTCTTAGCAACAAAAACCCGGCTTGATCTCCTTTCAAAGTGCATATGAAGGAGACTGGGCCCTACAAGTTCACCTCTTACATCCATGTTGTTCTTTCAAAGACAATGATGACAGCTAGATTTAACGCTTCCCTCTTTAATTGTGGATGCACTTGCACCTTCATGTTTGTTACTATGTAAATGTGCAATTAAATATATATATATATATGCTGTAAGTAAGTACTCCTATAAACATATTGATCATGTCTGCTGTGTAAAAATTAAATCAGGTTTTCTGGGGAATTCTGGCATTCTATTGGTCTAAGTTACACTTGGTATTAACACTTTAAGGTAAAAACATGTTGAATGATCATCTTCTAATGTAGAAATAAACTTGTCTGCTGCAGTTTGTGCTGCGATGCTCTCCTCGTATTTATATTTACAATTGTAGAACAGGTGGGGTTGGTCCTGCTGCCACAACAAACTGGGGTTCGAATTACATAAGGGACTGTGTAATGTTTTGTGAGTGATTTCAGACACAGCTTTTGACGTTTTCGGAAATAGCATAAACTGTGAACTATCCTGAAAAAAGTGTTTTTATTCTGCTGACCATTGTTCATTTCGATCTGTAAACTCCGTCAATTCTCTGGATTTTACGTGCAGGTAATATCTGAAAACAGCTTTAGTTATCAGTTGGTCGTAGAAGACAGAGAGGACACTTTCTAAAGCAATCAAATAGTATCTGTTAGACAGCACAACACTTCTTATGAATAGCGCATGAACCCTTGTGCTCCGACTCAATATTGAAACATATTTTCATGACCAAGGCCAATCTACAGATGTAATGTGTATTTAAATATGCCGAATAAATCTGCTCTGCTCTGATGCGTTTGCTCTTGCATCTCTGAACTAGCACAAGCTTTCCATTGCACTAAATATGTCAGTGTGTTAAATTGAGCAGAGTAGTTAAATGTTCACCGTTCTACTTGGCCAGTGGCACTTCTCTGAGGTTCCCCTTATCTTTGAGTATGCTTATCTTATCTGGGTTCCTGGTGGGGGAAAACTGTGCTTCCTTTGTTTTACTGAAGCATTACCTCAGCAGTTGGCTCATTGGATTTAAACTAATGAGGAAATGTTGTGTTAATGTGATGAACAGACAGGAACAAGGGAAATCTCTTTGGGATGAAGCATGGCGGAAGCAGGAGACCTCGAAGGTGAGAAGGAAGCCGTTGTTACGCTGGAGGAAAAACAGCTACCAGGTGCTGTCAGGGTTCTATACACAGCGAGGGGAGCAGAGAGGCGAGAGGATAGGAGCGAGCTAGAATTGGCGGGCGGGGATCAGCGCGGCTGCAGCGGAAGTGTCAGGAGCTTGTGCAGTGACCGCGGTCGACACGAGTGCCACATCTGCAGTGAGCAGTTTGATTCGCACACTTTGCTCAAATGTAACCACACACTGTGCCAACACTGCCAAAGACCAGAGCAGACTGCTGTGCCCCTTCTGTCGGCAGACCACCCCGTACCCACAGTGACAAATGACAATGTAATGTGAAAGGGGTTAATCAACACATTGGAAATGTGTCTAAATTTCTGTCCGTCCAGAGTTTTCAAACTAAAATGTGCCCAGTAGAGTTTCCAAAAGTCTCCGTTTTAGGGGTTTGTCACCTCGGAGTAATGTGGATTTCAGGCGTAAATATGGCGACAGTGATACATTTTAAAGCAAAAACAGATAAGTGTGGATGTAGCCTATATGAGTTACCTGGTAGCTGCTTTCAGACATGCACTGAACTCTGCAGTTCCTCTGGGTTTTCTCCAGAGGGGGTGCATGTGTGAACGCAAATGTCCGAGTGAGACGCTCTCCAGTATCTGCAGAATTTTTCCGCCTGGCCTCCTCGAATAAAGTCCCTAGAAATCCAGGAGAATCCCACGTGAGAACAAGTAGAAAACAAATATCTCTCTGTGAAAAAGCGGTGACACATGCGTAGAAGAGATGAGATGGTGACAAGAGCTGACACCAGTGTGTTGCTGTTGTGAACCCGTCTGTGCAGGGAACCTCCCGTTGTCTTGTGCATGTGTGAAAGTCAAACTGCCGGTGAACTCTGCAGCCGATTCTTTGGATTTTACCCAGAGGTCGTGTCTGAAAGCGGCTTTGAGACTTCTGACAAACCCAGTAGGACCTACCTGCCTGCAGCATCAGATGGCAGCCAGATATTTTGGGCTTTTTAGCCTCCAGTTTTTCTTGGGAGAGAAACATATCTCGTTCACAAGGTCCTACATGAATAATGTATGCCATAAAAACTCAAAACATCAAAATCTGTTGTTTTTGGCTTGTTCCTCGTCCACCAAGAGGCCAAAACACATAACAAAGATTTGTTTAAATAAAATGTCAATCATTGGTTGACTGGCTGTTGACTCAAATGCAGAGGATTAAGTGAAGGGAACAGCCAAAACGTGGTTCTCAGAAGTATAAAAAATACATTTACTCACATTACTTAGAAAAAATGTATGAAAAATGCATGGATATCTTGCCTTGGGCAAACTAATGTAGAGACAATAACACTTAACGCCCTCAGTTTCAACATGGTGAGCTGTGGAACGAGAACATCATGTGAAAGGACAATTCGAAGCACTCGACGGAAAACACAGACTCTACATGTGTATACATACGTTGCATCTGGAGAACAGGACGGGTCTTTAAATCCTGTGGAATTATGTACGACTGTTTTCCGCTCCTGAGTCAGTGGACTGTCGATGACTCAAACGCAAAGTTGGAATATGAAATAGGGCATCGCTCTCTAATGTGAAATTTAAAAATGTGTCCATATTGATCAGGCCTGCAGCCGACCCCCCCCACAGGGCTCTGCAGGATGTTGGCAAGCAAAGATGGAGTCTGAAATCCGGAAGACTCGCTGTGTTCACTGCAGCACTAACGCTTCAGCTTCGGGACGAGCGAGCACGCGAGCTCTGAGGGGGCTCACACATCCATAATTTATGCAAGGACTTAACACTACATGAGAAACACATCAGATCGGCAGGCATCCATCTGGAGATGACTCATTGAGGCAATCCATTTCGCAGACCCCATCAGCTCTGTTTATGTCACAGCACACGGTCTGTTTGGTTCCGTGCTTCGATCACAAACTGTGGGCTCCATGTCGCCGGCGTCCAGCGATCGATGACGGACAACAGCTCCACTCGAAGCGCTGCTAGATCGCTTTGCTGAAGGGAGCCTCACACATCATTTATGATGCGCCTCTTCACACCATTCCACACGCACACGTTGCAAATGTGTTCGGAAAAACACTTGTGTGATGGAAAAAGCAACACAAGGAGCCGAGGCACAGTTTTCTGACAAATGCGACTCTGTCATGCTAAGCGCTAAAGCATGTAGGAGTTCAAGCACTACAGACTCTGTGTGTTGCATACATGTGTAATCCTTCAATTACAAACACTTCTGACTGTTTGAAATGATTAAAACAAGAAGTGAAATCACTTAAAGTCATTTTGTTTTTGTCAAAAATAAGATTAGACAACAGGTTAGATCTCCTTTAACAGGATATTGATTTTAATTTTAAGACCTTTTAATGCTGCCAAAGCAAAATGTCATCACCGTGTTGAAATCATGATTCATCACCAGATTTTGAGGTTTGAAAGTAAATATTTAAAAACCCTGCATAAAGCTCATTAAATTAAAATCACTAAGATTGCTTAGCTGCTACAATTGCTAATAACATCTTGATCGCCCCCTGGTAGCTGGCTGCAGTATAGGTTGTAAACCTCAAAAATCTTGTCTGTCATCTTATTAGTTGTGCTATAATTGTTCTGGTACATTTGGTTTTGATTAGGTAAGTTTGAAACTGACTTGATTGATGAAAAGTGATGTTTAAATATATTCAACCTTTGTTCTCGTATAGAAATATTCCAACCAAATGACAGATAAGTTAATGAGAAATAGTTTTTGTTGTTAACTCAAAACGCACAGATTCACACTCACTCCTTGCAGAGCACTGTGTGGGTTGTGTATCAGTCTGTGCTGCTTCTGTGTGGGTGGACGGCTCAAAGCGTGAACTCAAGATTGTGCCTGTGTGTGTGTGTGTGTGTGTGTGTGTGTGTGTGTGTGTGTGTGTGTGTGTGTGTGTGTGTGTGCGTGTGTGCGTGTGTGCTTCTGCGTGGATTAGTGTGTATATGTGTAAACTTAGGTTTAAAAGCCGACAATGATCTGTGTGTGCTCTGCTGCCTGCATGTGCTTCTTCGTGTGCATCAGCCTTCACAGGACCCTGTGTTGTGTTGCCCCAGCTGCAAACGTATGATATTATGGCTGCAGAGCAGATTGGTCCGGCTTTATTGATGTGTGAGTTGTCGATGAGTGGGCGGGGAGAGGAGGGCTTCATAACCTCGTTTAATAAGAGGCCTTCACACGGTCAGGGCCGACAATAAGTGGAAAGTTTTATACAAACTGGCTGTGGCACGGATGCTGGAGGAGGGGGTTTAATCATCAAGGGCTCTGTTCAACACCGTTATTTGTTACCTTCAGTGGATTGGTAGTGACAGGGACTTGTCTCGTTTGTTTCGCATTTTGGAGGCAGCGTATTTCCTGAATGTCGCTTTTTTTTTACTTTAGGGAAGAAAAACACCTTTTTAAAAAATGGACGTGTCCGGGCTGTGCTCCAGAGAGACGCTGTGTGTCGAGATCAGTGGAACCAACCACGTCTGACCAATCACACAAACAACCTGCAGCTTCTCAATCCCACTAATTATGTCCTCTTGAGAAGTTTATAGACACTAAAGTGATTTTCTTTGAAACTATAACATTGTATAGGATAGGAGCTGAACTAAATTGGAAGTGGAAATAATAATAACTTAGGCATGGTGATGCAAGACAGTGATGCTCTCCCTGAATGTTGACCCAGTATTTGAACTGGTTTTCTGGCCGTTTGATGGACTGGTGTCCTGTCCAGGGTGAACGTCACCTCTCCCTCAAATGTCAGCAGGGACCGGCTCAACCTCAACCCTCAAAAAGCAGAAATGATTGATCGGTGGATATTTCCAGCTAAGCCTCCTTCTAACAGTTAACGTACATTCTCCTTGTCTTAAGTTATGTCGAGAAAACTAATCAGATGTGAGCCGGACTCGTTGTGGGAGCACACAGCCGGCAGCTGATGGATGTTGATTTCCTTCAGCCTTGTGATTAATTCATCAGCTCCCTGCAACCCGGAGACACACCGCTGGGCTGCGTGATTTATAATTCAGAGCGTCGTTCAATGATTTTTTTACCCTGGCCTCTTTTTTCAAATCACCTTTTGTTTTCTTTTCCTCAAATGCACGAATCGTTGGTGTTAATACCCCCCCACAGTGAAATGTCTGACTGTTGTTATTAATGACATAAAAATGATTGATTCACTCACACTATTGTTTTTCATCCTGAAGCCTGGTTTGGTTAACGTGATGTATTTTGGCGTTTGCTGAATAAAGTCTTACCACAGTGTAAAGATCTTCTTTGTGTGTGTGTGTGCCTGTTAAGAAAGATCTTGTTTCCTAGGTAACCAGGGGGGGTTGATTCTGCTCCTGTATCTGCAGGGATGCTGCTCTCAACTTCAAATTACCCAACATGCACATCATCACGTCTGATTAATGAGCTGTCCAATGAGCTCGGTCCATTTCAGGGCGAACCAGACCAACCTCTCCCAGTGTCATGGAGGAATAACTCGCATCAAAGCGCGTGTCCATGGCTCAACTGTGACCTGAAACCCGTCAGGTCGGAATGAACACCCTCCTCCTCCATCTGCTCCTGTGCAATCGGGCTAATTCAGGGGGGAAATTAAATCTCACAAAGCCTGATTTCGAACCACACGCACCAACAGCACATCGGGCTGAATTAACGCTGCAGCAGCATCCACATGCCCTGCAGGTGAACGCGACCCCAACGCTGCGAGTGTGCATCCTCCACAGATCCGGCCCTTTCCTGTCTCATCACATTTTACGCGCATTTGGAACAAGCGAGTGCATTTATTTTTCATACGAGCAGCTTCTCCTCCAGCAGCATCACGCCAACGCGCAAATCCCAGAGTGGGGGGAGCTGCTGATGCGGCGGGAGCGCGCACCACCACCACCACCACCGCCACCGCCGCGGCGCGCATGCACAGCTGTCAGCACCAAGGACAGCGGCAGCAGCGGCTCATCCAGGAGCGACCGGCCTCACGGAGACAGAACAGTCCGCTCACAGCGCAGCGAGCAGCGGCCACAGGGAGCGACACGCACCCCGGAGAGGAACCGGCCTGGAGGCTCGGACTATGCTGCAACTCTCCCTTCAGAACCACCGGGAGGTTTGAGCTGTTCTGCAGAGGAGGAGATGGACAATGCGGTTCCCTGGTTAACACCCTGTCCCTAATATGCTTGTGCACATTCCTCCGCATTGCACATAAATCCACATCTTTTTCCTCCCTCCCTCCTTCCTTCTTTTTTCTTTTTGCACGCCCTCCCCCGCTCTACGCCGCCCACCTGGATCGAGCCCGCAGTCGTGCATACCGCAGGCTGAGCCGTGCTGCTGCCCACAAGCCAGTCGAGCCGACCCGCCACCGGAGAGGATAGCGGCCGGGCTGCACGGTGCCGTCTGCTGGTGCGCACGATGCGTCTGTTTCTGCTGGCGGTGCTCTTCTGGTGCTCCTGCGCGCGGGCCGGCTGCGAGCCGAAGATCGTGAACATCGGGGCCGTGCTGAGCCAGAAGAGGTTCGAGCAGGTCTTCAAAGATGCCGTGACCCAGGCCAACCAGGTCTACGGCCGGGACAAATTCAAGCTGACCGCCATCTCCGTCACGCACAAGCCCAACGCCATCCAGATGGCTCTGTCCGTCTGCGAGGACCTCATCTCCAGTCAGGTACAGTTCTCTGGTGCCTCTGCGTGGGCGCACTGCTCCATTCTCCATCCAACACCACCTAGATCCATGCACCTCCACCACTGTCAGACTACGCATCAGGCGCAGCAGCCTACAAATCCTCATCACTTGCAATAGAAAGTTGATTTAAACGCCTTCATCTGATGCGTTTTCTCCCTCAAGTGCCATCGAAGTGGTTATTAGACCAGACAGAGATGTTGTTTGTTTATCCAGAGCCTCACATTTGCAGATTAACTCTCCACTCAGCATGCAATGTATAGAAACACTAACAGAAAGCAGCCAACATATCATAACAGTGCTGCCTTTTATCCAATTTGGCATCCATGCTACACTTGCACAGGATTAATTCACTTTGTACAGAGCTCACCACAGACCCATCTGTTTTAATACAGACGTGAAACAAAAACAGACTTTGGTTTGGGGCATTTCTCTTAATGAGAGGGCAACTGTATATTTCAGGACACACAGCTGCAGAGCCACTGAACCAGTGAGGGGTGAAAATGAGGAGAACGTCATTAGCCACTTGGCGTTCAGTGAGAGTGTGATGCAGGATAACCTTTTGGCATGAGCAGAAACTGTCTGTATGTTGACGTGGATCACACTCGCTCAGACGCAGCCGGTTTGACATGATGCAGAGGGAACGTTCAAAACGTTTGTGCTACAATGAAATTTTTTTTTACCTCAATCAAGAAGGTTGTGTCTTCTTCAATGTCTTAAAATGTTTCCTTTGTTGCTGTATTTGTGAGCAAGATTCTGCAAAAACTATGAAACCCATTTGCACCAAACTTGGTGCAGGGATGGGGCCGGAATCGGCAAAGAACCCATCACGCTTTGGTTTGGATGTGGATTAAGGGACGGCACCAGAAATAATTTTTCACTCTCATAACCATTGCAGCAATCAGGCATTTTACAACATTTGCATTAGTTTTTCAGGGTATAAATGCATAGATCTTATTCTTCGCCTGTTTAGGACTAATAAATAAATATTTTAGATTATCAGACGACTTAATTTGCTTTTTATTTCTACTGCAAGCAGTATATAATCAACCAATGTTCAGGATTGCTTGGCCCTGGCGGAGCTATGCAACTAACTCTGCCACTCTAGTTTCCCTAAGTGCTTAAACGCCGGTTTTCCTTTCAGCTACACACGCTTTACGACTCATGCATGTGCTGCAGCTCTGACGAACAAAACACATTTCATCAGTTATGCACGGTGCATGCTGAGCGTGTGTATGCGCCTTAAAGAGTTGACACACACCGATGCACATACAACCTTCTCATGTGATGCTCTACATGGCTTTTATAAAAGAAGCCGGCGTTATGTCATAGCATGTTGAGGCGTGAAGTCCCTCTCGCTCTCGCTCCCACACACGTAATTAGGCCTCATTGGAAAAAAACACCCCCAGCTTCAGCGCTGCTTTCATGTCCTTGATCCTGTGTCTGGTGTAATGACTCTAATTGATACAGGCTTGGAGAATAATACTGTCACATCCAAGCTTTTGTCACCCAAAGCACGAGTGTGCGAGCCGCCTATCAGGCCGTACAGATTACACCAACACGGGTTTCAGTTCACCACACACACGCACACACCCTTTTGTAAATGACAAAGTGAAACATGGTTTAGACAGGAAAGTCCACAGAAGGTTAAATCGGATGAGAGTGGCTTGTAGGCCATAACAGTCAGTGACGGGGAAAGTCTGTGGCAGATGGAGGAGTAGATGCCTGGGAGCAGTCCTTGGAAGATAGACCTCATTTTTGACCCAACCATACGGAGCGCTCGTATCCAATAATCCATGCCTTCACAGCCATGCCATCTTTACTCCCCTTCCTCCGCATCTCCATGGCAGATCTCGAGGCTCTTCTTCAGGAGAGGCACACAGAAAACAACTTCTCTATTTGTTGACCCCCCTTTGGTTTGCTTAAAGCTGGAATAAGATAAAAACTAAACAGCCACATTATAATATTCTTCTGGCAGCACACACTCCTCCAAACAAAGGAGAACATTTCTTTGCTCTTCTGTTATGGAGGAGTTTGTCCCTGAATATAATTTATAAAGACACTCAAGGTTAAAAAAAATGTTATTTTTAACCGGTTATACAACATGTGTACCAATAAAAGATTTGTTTTTAAAGTATGCGCAATTTTCATTCATCTTGAGGTCGGGGGAAAAAAAACAGATGTTTCATTTGAGGCTGGAGCAGAAAACTGCCCCCGAGCCCAGAATCTGTGGAGTCATTTGTCTGTATTAATTTGATTAATTGTAGATAAAACTAAAGAGGAAAGGGCTTAAATAAATTTGCATTAATCCGACTTCAACTAAGACGAGGAACACTCTCTTACTTTTCCTCCACTAACAGCGTGAAAGTGATGAAATCTTGAGGCTTTTCTACATAAATAACCTTTTTTTATTATGTAATTATCATATATTCATCACTGTAATGTTTTCTTCTGGTGCTGACAGACCTGACAGAGTCATGGATGCATTGTGTCCTGTTGTTCCTGTATAAAGAAATATAAATGTCAGGATGTCAGAACAGTTTTTTGCAAAGTAATCCTGCAATAGAAGAAAATAGATCAATTTGATTAAGGAGGACGGATAATGGACATTTTACTCCCTACTCATGTAATTATAAACATGTCACATGTGATGAATGTGGTCACGACCATGTTGAATTTAAAGTTTATGCACGAGTTTGATTAATCTTGAGGTTGGAAAACAGATGTTTTCGTCCAGGTTGGATTTACATCCAGACAAAGCAGACAACTGCCCCCGAGCCCAGAATCTGTAACAGTCATTTGTCATTTGATTAATCGTAAACTAAACTAATGAGGAAAGTGCCTGAATGAATTTGCATTAAATCAACTTGAAGATGCAGAACACACTCTTACTTTTCCTCAACGAGCAGGTTAATCAGCTCTAAATAAAATATTGATGCTTTCTACAACACAGAAATGAAATGTTTATGATGTAAATGTCATGTATTCTTTATCATAATGACGTGTTTTGGGGCTAACGTCTTCGTTGTATTGTTTCAGGTGTTACTGTGTTTTTAAGCCTCCTCATGTTGTTGTATACTTGTGATGAATTAATGTTTATTAAGTTTTATTTTTCAGTACACTGCATGTTTTCAGTCTCATAATCTATATAACTACCAATTAATCCATCAAAAAGACAAATGGAAAGAGAGAAAACCTTTAAAAATGGATGCCTGTATGCCTATAGTGCGACTGTACTTCATCTTAGTGGCAGTGTCAAAAAAGACAAAGTGTTCTTCTTCTCTGTCTCTGCAGGTCTACGCCATCCTGGTGAGTCACCCTCCCCAGTCCAATGACCACCTCACGCCAACGCCTGTCTCCTACACCGCGGGCTTCTACCGCATCCCGGTGGTGGGGCTCACCACCCGCATGTCCATCTACTCAGACAAGGTGAGTGATAGATGAGAGAGATGTAAAGACAGAGACAGAGAGAGAGAGAGAGAGAGGACGACAGGAAGTGAGAGAACGCAGAGCGAGGGAGGACGGCGCTCCCCTGGGGCAGCTTCAAAAGCTTCTTAGATTAAACGTCCCATCGCTCTCCATTAGAGGAGCTGTGATTAAATGGGTTTCCAGCTGGAAATTGAAAGAACATCATTAATAATGCGTCGTCTGACCTCAGCAATTTTTTTTATCAAGCACAAACAAGTAAAATGAGACTTGAAAGCGATCGCATGAATAAAAAAACACCCACGGACTCGGTTTAACATCTTTTTAAGGGCACATCACTCACGAGCTTCATCAAATCAACGTGTCTTTTATTAGTCAATTATTTAAATCCCGGAGAAGCTGTTTTATCATTAAATGTTATATTTCTAAAACGGCCATTTTATCTTCTATGTGCTCTTTCAGTACATAGTTAAACATAAAGGTAGAAATTCACAAGACATGATCCTCCCCACTTTGCTGAAAACGCCATTTTGGAGCCTGGCTGCAGGGCTTCGCTCCCGTTCAGCCGCAGCAGCGTCAGTGAGTAAGTCGGGCTCACAGCCGGCGTGTCAGTTCATCCAGTGGGTGTCAGACGGGGGTCGAGGTCGGGGATCTGCAGGGACTAACATTTCTCCATGGTGACAGGGCCGACACATCAGACAACAAAATACATCTGCCCTTTAGAAGGAGAAGCCTTGTCTGTGCTGTCCAACACCATTGCACATCACTGGTGAAACATGTGATGCAATGGTGCCACACGGTGAAGGTTTGGTTTAGGGAACTGTCTCTGGTAGGGCAAGGGAATTAATTTATGTTAAAATGACTAAAACTCTTAAGGTTTGGTGGCTTTTGTCGCTATAGTCACAATATCTGCTTGATTAAGGCAGCTCTAACAAATCCACCAAATCCTGTTTGAAATTATTCAGTTTCCTGCTTAATATCGGAGATAAACGCTGTTTTTTAATAACCTCTAAGTCTTTTTAACTGATCTACAGTTCAGCTTTACTCTTCAACTTGCTGGACCTGATTCTGACAGTTAAAGCTGCGACTCACAGTCAGTTCCACACTTCTCACCAAAGTTAATTAGAACAGACGTTCAGGGTGAAGAGGGGAATGAAAAAAGGAAAAATTCTCCATATTCACACAGTCACTGATCCATCAAACTCATTTTAATGAAGCTGCTGTTTTATTGTGAAAAGGTCCCATGATTTGTTGATCCTCCAAACCCCCCAGACCTCCGACTTTTATGTCCAAACCAGGACACAGTGTTCTCCAAATGTTATCTGACTAAATCTTGTATGTTACATTTATAAATGTATTACAAGACGTAAGTGACCTTTTAAAAAGGCCAGAATCTGCCGTTTGGGAGAGTTTGCGTCCGCTCATTTTGTGATGAGTCATTCATTAAAAGTCAAGTTTTGTCATGTGTGTGTCTCATCCTCATCGTCTCCTGCTCCTCAGAGCATCCACCTGTCCTTCCTGCGGACGGTCCCTCCCTACTCCCACCAGGCGCACGTGTGGTTCGACCTGATGCGCGAGTTCAACTGGAACCACATCATCCTGATCGTGAGCGACGACCACGAGGGGCGGGCGGCTCAAAAGAGGCTCGAGACCCTCCTGGAGGAGAGGGAGACCAAGGTGAGACGCTCCTGCTCCGCACGAGCGAGGGCGCTTTTTTAAAACCTCAGAGGTCTTCTGTGTATGTAACTGTTTTCCTTTCTGTTGTGTGGCAACATCTCTTTCTCATTGTGTAAACATTGGCTAACACACCTAGAAACATCAACAGCGTCTAATGTGGTCTAATCTGACGAAAGTTTGTATGTTTATTTGCTCATCTTCACGTTGCTTTTCGCCATAGTCCAAATTATCCTGTGTCTATCCACAGTGGGAGCCAAATAGTGGACTTTAACACGGGGCTTTGCAAACCATCACAGACTGGGGGTGTGTTGAAGTGTTTTACCGGGCGGCCGCGGTGGCACTCAGGTGTTTCTCTCCACTCGGCGTGTGGAGGGACGAGGGGGCCGGTGTTTTCTTGCTCCCTGCTAACTCATGTTCACAAGATGCTGGAGATGGGGTTTTTTTCGGATACCGCTGATGCATCCATTTTAAGTGTAGCTCTGAGCTGTGTATGTGGGTCAGTGAAATGCTGATCTTCTGTGAGCCCGAACAGACTTGAGACTGCAGCGATGCGTGCCCTTTAGGAGCAGAGAGAGAGGAAGAGAGGGGGGGAAAAGTGCTATCTTTTTCATCCATTCATTTACTAAAATGAAATTACCTTGGGATATGTCTTTCTTTTGCTTCTTCTTCTTCTTCTTCCCTCTGTGTCATGCTCGCCCCTCTCTGGGGCTCTTTGCTGTAATTGTGTGGCTGAACCAAATGAGTCCTGGTTCAGAGATTTAATTAAATCAGAAGCGGAGGAGACATTGAATATGACACACACACACACACACACACGCACACACACACACACACACACACACACACACGCACACACACGCACACACACACACACACACACACACACACACGCACACACACGCACACGCACACACGCACACACACACCCGAGGTATTACAGAAGGCAGCTACAGCTGAAGAGCAAGCTGCGTCAGTTAAGTGACTGGCATCACTATCGATCAACAACCACCATTAGAAAAAAAACCATCTCAGTTAATCATGTTTAATTTTGCATCCGCATCCAAGCAGTTTGAAGGATAACGCTGATGAGTCAAATCATCCAGTATTGACTCACATCCTGCAGCCTGGAGGAGAGATGTGTGTATTAAAAGCCCTCAAATCCGCTGAATTCATCCAACTGACAACTGCAGCATCTGTGTCTCTGGAGTCTGATTTGCAGCAGCTTCAGAAATGATTCAGACCCCTTCACTTTTACTGGGTTGCAGATTTCACTTCAAGTGGGTACACTCCCATGGATCTACACTCAGTGACACAAAGTGGAAAAATAGAAAATATTGAAGCTGAATGCAAAAGGTGTTTAGTTTACCTACTGTAAAATAAAACATGGCGGCCTCCATAGAGAGGACCTGCTCCTCATGTAAATATAAAGTATTTAAATATAAAGGGCTCATTCTAAGGTAAAGAAAACAACAATTTACAATTGAAAACATCACTAGGATTATTTTATATTAAATTCTGCCAATAGATCACTTTCACATAAATCTTACACACTTTTTTACGGCACATCACGACAAAATCCAGCCACGAAGTCCGAGGAACTTTGTGTGAAGACCTCCACAATAAAATTTGTGCTGTAGCATAGAGAATATTTTCGATCTGCTCCGGGGCCCCCCTGGTGAGTTGCCCTGGGTAACCAGTCCTCTCACCTCCGCCTCTGCTCTGACATCTCCTGGATGCTACGACATCAGCAGAGTGATGAACTGTCTCTTCCATTCTCTGTCGGGTTTGTTTGTGTCACGGTGTCGAGTAATCACCTCAAACTGTAAATGCATTAGCAGCTTGAACTGTGGTAGGTGATGGGACACGATGCTAGTTTCCGTGCTGCAGATTTCAGCCTCGACACATTATCCTCTCATCAGGAAACAGGGAGGTGTGATTCTCGCCAATCACCCAATTTCTGCTGCATAAACACGGTGAATTTACATGATTATTATTTTTTAGCTCCACGCAGGAGGTCACGGGGGGGAATCGCTGCCACCACCGGCAAAGAGGCTCAGGACACGGTGGATTTAGTCAGAGAGCAACCGTGAGCAACACAACATGAAATATTAATGCCCGACTGTGAGGATACAAAAATAGATCGCTCAGAAAAACTCTTCGGGGAGAACGAGACAAAGAGAGGGTGTATTTGTTCGCTGTGCTGCCGGAGCGTTCTCGCTGAGAGGAATTTTACAAGCTCGGGACGCTTAAACACTCATTTTATCATGTTTAGTATTTACACAGTGGAGTGTTACGACAGACAGAAGCAAACTGTGTAAAGAATGTTAGTTTATTTGTGTTTTCTGCTCATCTAGTGTGTTAAATCTCTTGTTTCCACTATATACTGCAGTTTTATTTTCATCAATCTTTTAAAATGTCACAGAACCTTTATCATTTATCAAATGTAAGTGGGATTATCTATAAC
The DNA here is from genome assembly GCF_022539355.2 of Hippoglossus stenolepis. Taxonomy (NCBI): domain Eukaryota; kingdom Metazoa; phylum Chordata; class Actinopteri; order Pleuronectiformes; family Pleuronectidae; genus Hippoglossus; species Hippoglossus stenolepis. The sequence goes on from NC_061500.1 coordinate 4,619,255, forward strand.
CCAAGTGACAGCTTGGCGTTTTGGTTTCATTTAAAAAAAGGATGGAACAATAACCTCATTTAAAATTACTGGAACCAAAACGCCTGACACGAAGCTCCCAAGAGCCTCAGCTTGTGTTGCGGCCTCTCGGCTCGGTGTGAACGGAGCAGCTTCTCCGTGTGCATCTGCTCGCCAGCCAGCAGTTCTGTTAACTGATGCACAGTCAGCGTCGCCTTTTGTGAAGGAAGGGAATCGGGCCCAGAGTGCACTGAGGTGTGAGCTGCGAAGTGAAGCAGCTGTGCAAGAAACCCCGTGAAGCAGAAAGACGACGCAAAATGGCTCCGTGGTCCCAGACAGGAAACCGTCCCCCGAGCTTCACAGGCCACACGGACGGTGAAAACCTCGGGTGTCTGAATTAAGTTTATCCTGCTCAGCGAGCCAGTGTCCAGTGTGGTGGCCAAATCCAACACTGCCTGCTGAATAGCACTATGTCGTCTTCATGAAGTTCTGTGTTGCAGAAAAGACTTCAACTTTCAAAAGGGAAAGCTAATTCTTTTTAAGATTTAAAGCTTATTCTTTAAGATCTTCCTGCAGCAGTGAGCACAGCCTGCTTCCCCTCTGAAGCATAATCCCAGACTTCACTCAGAATTCTGGCATTTTTAATTTAGAAAGCTCAATATTTGTCTTGTTCTTTTTCAATGTGGACACATCTATCCTCAGAACCAATTTAGAACGAGCATGTATTATCGAACTGGGACACAGCTTTTTTGAGCACTGGCTGGAATTGCATTGTAGGATGGAAAAATCAGAGAGTAAATTGTTGGCTACTCTTTGATTTGTGTCAAGTGGATTTAAAAAAACATTTACAGTGGATGAATGTTCCAAGCTTTTAATTAGTGTTTTGGTCAGATCAGTTACTAACGACTGCATGAGGAGAATTAGCTGCAGCCTTCGGGGCCAGAATGACATCACGTCAACAGATGGCTGGACAGAGTGAACGTTTCCTGGTGCAAGTTTTGTTGTTGTGAAAACTTTTAATGAGCTCTTAGTCACATAAATGTCGCACAAGAAAGGTCACACTTTGGATGTTTTGTCGGCTGTGATTGTTGCTGAGGCTTTTTGCATTTCCAGATGTGTTGCAAGACATTTGTTTGTCGTCCAATAAATGTGGTGACGCTTCGGACTTAACGGTGCGAGTTCAGTTATGTTTGTGAAATGTTGCGTTTCCAGTTGTGTCACGTTAACTGACAATTGCGTGAAGAAGAAACAAATATTTCACATAACTGACCGACGCAGGTGAATCACAGAATCATTGCTGATAATGAATTAAGTTCTGTCATATCTGTGGTATCTGGATATTTGGTCACGTCTGCTGCTCTTTGCAAGCCCCTCTGTTAAAGATCCCAATTTGAAGCAGAAAAGTGGAGATTTGTTGGAATGCTTTACTGCCCTCCATTTTCAACTGTTTATAATATTTTTCTGTGTCTGCATATTTTCTCTGTGCACATTACTCATCAGAATAAAAAAAGGAACTATGAAAACCTCGACCAACTGTCCTATGACAACAAGCGAGGACCTAAGGTATATTTGCATGGTCAATGCACGCCGCCCACCAACTTTCCAAACGTAGCAACTAGAAACCAGCCCAAACCAGTCACCAGCCGAACCCAGAAATGTCCCTCTCTTGGTAGCACGTGTTTTCTTTAATTTTTTACTTTTGAGACATTTCCCTATGATTTTAATGACGAATGATTTTGTTATGAAAAATCTATAATTTTCGGTCATTCCAGACAAAAAAAAAAGAAAAAAAAAAGAAGTCAGTGAACGGCGCCCCTCCTCCCCCGCTTTTTTTATCATTTTCATTTTCTCCTTTAATGAAGGAATGCATGCACTCAGAACACACACACACACTCACGCACAAAACAAGTTTGCAAGTCCATTCCTTTGTGGAGAACCGGTAGTGTGGGACGAAGCCGTTTCCCAGATGCTACTTCCTCCTGTTCTGTAGCACTTCCCTAGTTTTCGGCAAGTTTTTTTGTTGGGGGAAAACGTCCCCCCCACACCCTTCACCTGTTTTTAGTTACTGGTTGCATTGACCTTCTTCTTCCCCCCTACCTAACACATGCACGTCCTTCTTTGGAGCCTTGATAACCCTCAGTTTGCATGCGAACAAATGCAAAAGTTTTTTTTTCCCCCCTTCAAGCTTTTTTTTATATTTTTTAAATTTTTTTTAGTTCAGCCGGTTCCCCTGGATCGCTCTCCTTTTTTATCTCTGTCTCCCGTTTTCAAACAAAATCGGCCAAGCTCGAACCAAACAGGTAAAGAGGCAGCATGGTGTCTGAGGCAGGGAAAAGTAGCTGGCTTGACCTTTCTTATGCCCCGATCACAGGCAGAGAAAGTCCTCCAGTTCAGCCAGGAGACTAACTTAACTGCCCTGCTGCTGGAGGCCAAAGAGCTGGAGGCCCGAGTCATCATTCTGTCCGCCAGGTGAGACGTTCACAAACTACCAGATACGTGCATCCTAAAAACATAGTTAAAGGTTTGTTAAGTGTGTTTTTAACGTGTCCGATTCCAGCGAGGAAGACGCTGCTGCGGTGTACAAGGCGGCCCGCTTCCTCAACATGACGGGCTCTGGCTACGTGTGGCTGGTGGGCGAGCGGGAGATGTCGGGTAAAGCCCTGATCGAGGCGCCAGACGGTACGTTCATCCAGGAGAAATCAGCGGGAACGCACGAGTCAACCTCCCCCCCCCGCCCCCCCAGGCCGATCATAACACATAGAGGATTAGAGAAAGCGATTACATGATTAACTGTATAATGGTTTGTTGTGTGTTGAGCCTTTAAACGTTTAAGCATTCTCCGCTTAAAGGTTTAAATGGGGTGTGTCCGCACGCAGTTTTTTGGTTTAAACGTGCATGTGCTGGTTTATTCAAAGGTTCATTCATTCTGCCCTTCTGCCATATTAACACGCTGGTTTCTAATGAATTATAAAGGGAGAGTTTTGGAACAGGTAACTGATAGAATGGTAAGATACAACAGCCTCTTTATCTCTTTGTTCCTCACAATAATTTGTCACTTTTCTTGGTCACAAAACGTTGAGCGTCTTTTCTTCCAGGCACTCGAACACAAACCAAACCCCCAGAGCGTTTTTTATGTTTCTGTGTCCTGTCCGTGTCTCGTCTCATCCACCTCTTCTGCAGCTTCTCCCGGGAGTCTGCGAGACTGATGGACCTGGTTGCAATCAGAAAACTTAGCTGAAGTTGGATTGTTGCTTGGTTTAAATTTAGGTCTGGTGTTTTTTTCGTTCCTTCCCGACACAGATTTACCTGTGATGCTTTGCCCCAGTACTGAAAAAAGAAAAGAGATCCAACTTCAAGGGCCACTTTATACATGCTGCGAAAAGGTCATCGGTGGCAACATCAGAAAAGTCATCCGTTTATTTCACATCATTAAATTCCAAGATGTTTCCCGAGCAATCGTGGATCACACACCTGATGTCTGACCTTTATTCGGGATGTCTAAAGCCCTATAAGTTTTTTCTCACTCTGTGCATTGCAAAAGGATCCAGGGAGGCCGTAGCTGGCTCAGGTTGGTGATTGTCTGTTTATCGGCCCGATCTCCTCAGGTCTGATCGGCCTCCAGCTCATCAACGGCAAGAATGAGTCGGCCCACATCAATGACGCGGTGGCTGTGGTGGCTCAGTCCATCCAGGAGCTGTTTGAGAAGGAAAACATAACAGAGCCTCCGAGAGGATGCGTGGGCAACACCAACATCTGGAAGACGGGGCCCCTTTTTAAACGGTGAGATCGAATCTGACAGTGAAATGTCAGTCACTGGATCTCATACCTCCTTTTCGTAAGATATCATAGGAACCGTTTCATGAGACTACGTTGCAGTATTGAGCTTTGAACTGCATTTTCTACAGTGAAAAGTTCTGTATACATAAAGTTTAATTTTATAGGAATGGCTTAAGACTTTAACTTCATTTAGCCGCACGTGTCTCCAAATTTCTCAGGTCAAGAAAAGCTGGTTTCAAAGTAGTAAATGATCCTTATTCAGTTTCTGGCTCTATGGCTTGAGCGCCCTGCCCTGAGCGATACACAATCAAAGGCACTGCTGCGTTCCTAATAGGTGACACACGATATCCATGCATGAACAAGTGTGCGTTCATTCACACGTGTAATCGTTCTCATTCGCTCGCCGCAGGGTTCTGATGTCATCCAAATACCCAGAGGGCCTCACGGGACGCGTGGAGTTCAACGACGATGGCGACAGGAAGTACGCGCACTACGGTATCCTCAACTACCAGAAGACTCGACTCGTTCAAGTCGGCATCTACAACGGAACGCAGGTAAACAGAGACGGAACCTGTTTGATAAAATATGGTGATTTTATAGGATTTTGTCTTCTTTATTTTCTGCTCCCTGTCCGTTAGTAGGTTGTAATGTACCTACACTGTGTCATCCTCTATTTTTAAATCCATGTTGGACATGCAGACCCAGTTTTCTATCTATAGCACAATGCACTTACTGGAGGACAAGTCTGCAATTCACTGCAGACCACCCCGAGTGCGGACGAGAGGGGGTTTCAAATATTTATTGCCATGATGAATTGAAACATGCATAAAATTTACAGCAGATGGATTCTGAAAGGGTGAGAGAAAGAGGAGAGAAAGAGGAGAGAAAGTGGCTAAAGAACAAACTAAGATGAGGCTGAAAAGTGTTACACTTCCCCGTACGCTTTTAAAGTTTCATGTCTGTTTCACTCCTGAAAGTGTGACAGCCGCCATCTCGGAAAGATTCACTGTTGGAGGTCAGTGGAACCAGGGACTTCCTGGGAGGGTGTTATGTTATCTGTTAAGCTTGAGAGCGTTGACTGAAGACTTTTTTTGTTTAGGTTTACTCTTCACAAAATTTGAGTTTGATGCTTTGCCCTGAACTATACATTATAGTTATGTAATTTACATAAATTGTAAATATCTTTATAAAAATGTATGTCAGTTCATTCACCTCCAAACGATCCTCGTGAGCAGATGTTCCGGTAAAAGCTCGTAAAAGGACCTTTTATTTTTGTCACATTTCCCTCTGGATCAATCAAGTATCCATGAGTTCAATTACATTCCATTTGTAGTTAATGGTGGTTATTAAATTGGCCGGCTTTTCCTGGTAATAGCTGTAATAACAATAAGTTGGTGAAACCCTCTGGTATAAGACATAAGTCAAAGGTCGACGTGATAAATTAAAGGGACGCAGAGCGGTGGTTGTATAACGCTGACTCATTAGTGAAGCTCACCCAGTGTTGGAGCCTCATCAGCAGCTCGCCTTCTGTCAGCACTCACCTACATTACTTTATATTCGTGTGGCATCCCCGCAGGTGGTGATGAACAATCAGCGGAAGATCATCTGGCCCGGAGGAGAGACGGAGAAACCGCAGGGCTTCCAGATGTCCACTCGATTAAAGGTAGCGTACCTTCACAGTGCTGCTGCTGCGATGTGACGTCCGTGTCGACACGGATCGAGTGCGAGACCGCGGCTGACGTGCTCGCGTTGGACAGTGCGCTAACGTTTGCCCCTCAGAGAGGAGTGAAGCTCATCTATGTTAATAAAGGCAGCGGTGATGTATCCGCTATGACCTGTATCTCTCCAAATTTCTCCTGGGCCTCAGAATGGCCTCTCCTCGGCTATTTTTACACCCATCCCTTCATCCTGAGTATCTGGGGGTGTGTGCGTGCAGTATTTGTGGGTCTGTTGGGATATTTCCGAGTATTTTCTCGCTGTGGCGCTCTTGAAGTCCTCCGGGATTTATCGGATCAAGCTCCAACAGGCTAAACAGCTCTCTGTCCCATCTGTTGTAGATCGTGACGATACACCAGGAGCCATTTGTGTACGTGAAGCCCACTATGCCGGACGGAACGTGCCACGAGGAGATGACACTGAATGGAGTCTTAATTAAAAAGGTTATCTGCACTGGGCCCAATGAGACCATCCCAGGTAACACTTCAGGGACGTTTATATTATCACTGTGCTTTTACTGCACTCGCCAAACACCCACTGGAGATGCATACATATATATGCAGTAGGTATCTATATATGTATGCATGTAGCTGAGTGTGCCATTCAGAGTGAGTGGTTGCTGAGGTGCTGGGACATGCTTCGTCTGTGTGCCGTGTGTTCAGTGCGTGTGAGTGTGTGTGGTTGTCTGCAGTGCACCGTGTGTCACGCATCCTCCGTGTTCAGTCTACGTGCGCCGCCGCCTTTGGATTAAAGAAAACAAATCTCGCGCGTTTCCCCCCGGAGTGATTTTAACGTGCAACCATTGCTGTTTTTTTTACAGGTCGCCCAATCGTACCCCAGTGCTGTTACGGATTCTGCGTTGACCTCCTGATCAAGCTAGCTATGACGATGAACTTCACCTATGAGGTGCATCTGGTGGCTGATGGGAAGTTCGGAACTCAGGAGAGGGTCAGTTTCAACATCAACATATATATATATATTTTTTAATAACCTGCATATATCCTGCATGACGTTGCACAGGTTGCATGCAATATGTCACATTTCAATACTTGTTTTTAATGATTTTATTTTACTCCACTAACAGTTTTGATCTCACTAACTATTCGGAGGTGAAGTGATAAGCAGACTTCAAATGTCCGGAGGGTGAATCTGCATTTTATCCCTGATGTAGAGCCGGTTTTTGAATATCTGCACAAAAGGATTAGACAAGCAGCAACTGCAACTACTTTTATTCTGAAAAGGGCCATAACATCACCGAACTTGATAAAAGGAGAATGTTTCTGAATGTGCCTGATTTCTTATTCGTCAAGAGCCATGAATTATTCTCTGTGGAAATTGGTGAAAATGTCAGAAAAACCGACCTTTAGTGCAACGGTAAAGTCAAAGAAACAAAACTAACTTCTGCAGAACCCTGTGATTTTAACAGCTTTAAATCCTGCTGGAGTTTCTATTCGATTCTAACCCAGAAATTTGGAAGGCGAAAAACGAGCATGACATTTGATTCTTGCGGTGTTGTGCAGTGCATGATTTTAATTAGAAAACAGCAATCTGGCTGTTACGTAAGACGGAGACAGTTTCAAAGCTGTGGAGCACACCCACCCCCTCTAGGCTTAACCCAAATCCTTATAACTTGCACGCATGCTGTGGTCTAGACGGCAGCAGGTTGTTCACTGATCCTCATTCTAACACCTTCCTTTTCTGGGCTCCAGGTGAACAACAGTAACAAGAAAGAGTGGAACGGCATGATGGGAGAGCTCCTGGGGGGCCTGGCCGACATGATCGTGGCCCCGCTGACTATAAACAACGAGAGAGCCCAGTACATCGAGTTCTCCAAACCCTTTAAATATCAAGGTCTCACGATCCTCGTTAAAAAGGTAAGTGGCCTGTTTGCTGCTCCATCACCGAGACAATTATTACCCCCTGAACTTCCACCACAGCACAAATCTCACAAACAGGCAACCTGTTATTTTATACCTTGTTTTTTACAACACAAACAAAAATATATCTATACCGCTTATGACTTAGAGGGTCGGGTAGGGAGCTGGGAGCCGTTCTCCTACTACCCTTGTATTTTAGTGAAAGTACAGATATTTACTGATGTAATATAGTGTAATAAAAGTAAAAAGTACCCGAAAATAAATCTACTTGTGTACAGATACATGAAAAATGTACTTTTGCACAATAACAAAGTAAAGAAACTTTGTTACATGTCACCACTGCATGCATTCATGGTATTCATGTTAGTTTGGAAAATTACTTTCAAATCTGCATCAGAAACATTCAGTAAAAAGTATTTTCCTTCATGTTTGTCTGCGATAATCAAACGTATGATAATCGTTACAGTTGTTTGTGATCAATCAATAACGCGCTGCGCTGTGTGTTTTCAGGAAATTCCTCGCAGTACACTGGACTCGTTCATGCAGCCGTTCCAAAGCACGCTGTGGCTGCTGGTGGGTCTATCGGTGCATGTGGTGGCGGTGATGCTTTACCTACTAGACCGGTTCAGGTACAAGGGGGACCTGTGTGTGTGTGTGTGTGTGTATACGTGTGCCCATGTGTGTGTTCACGTCTGTCTATTCATGACTGAATCAGCGAGTGTGTGTGTACCTGCACTCCTGAGCGCTGCAGATCTTCCCTCAGTGTGGACGCGGAGGCAGACAGAGGTGAAGATCGTCTCCAACCATCCCACCGCTCCGTCCCTGTGCCACCCGTCTTTGTCTGCTTTTCCTTTCTGTGGACGTTGTCTCCCTCTCGCTTTGCTTGCTCTCGTCCAGTTCCCTTCCCTGCCTGGGGCTGCCAGGGTTTTCCCTCTCTGCAGGTTCTCAGCCATTTCTCACTTTGTCTCCTGCAACCCTCCCAATTTCTCCACTCTAGCCCGTTTGGAAGATTTAAAGTAAACAGTGAAGAAGAAGAAGAGGACGCCCTCACCTTGTCATCTGCCATGTGGTTCTCCTGGGGAGTGTTGCTGAACTCTGGAATAGGAGAAGGTGAGACACGACCCACTAGACAAAGAGAAGAGAATCATAACTGAAAACTAACAAATCGTCTCTTACTGAGCAGTAAATGTCCCTTTTTCCCAGAACAGTGGGACGTTGTCGAGAACCTTTGATCCTTTCACAGTTTTGCAGATTTATAAAGACAAAACGTGTCGGTTGTGGCTTCAGCTGCAGGAGTTTTTTTGTTTTAGGATGACAACTTTTTTCCTTTCAACTCAGCTTTAGCAAAAACAGGCTTTGATTCAGTTTGTCTTAAACAGTTTATACCCTTTGACTTCCCTCGATTCCTTTGCCTTCAAGAGTTTCCTTTTCCTGTTTGATATTTTAGTGGTTATATGTTTTTCTAGGTCATTTTTTCTAGGTTTACGTTTTGTTTAAATTTTTCTGTCATATGTGGGTTTGCATTGTTTGACTATTTACAGTAGTTGTTGTGTTTGGAGCAATACTCAGTGGTACTTACTAGAAATGGAGGTATCCAGCTAACTACCTCACTTATCTGACTTGAAGTAGAAAATGACAGAGCTGAAAGGTTAAAACTTGAGCTCACCTCACAGGTGCCCCGCGCAGCTTCTCAGCGAGAATCCTGGGTATGGTGTGGGCCGGCTTTGCTATGATCATTGTGGCCTCTTATACTGCCAATCTGGCTGCCTTCCTGGTGTTGGACCGGCCTGAGGAGCGCATCACCGGCATCAATGACCCAAGGGTGTGTAGAGTGTGGTGTTAGCCCCATACCATCACACACAACAACATTTTTATTCGTAGAAATACAAAAATTATGTAAAACTATTTATTATATAGCACTGGAAGTTATTAACAGGCATCACATGACTGTCTCCTCCCTCCTCCTTCTGTTTTCGCAGCTGAGAAACCCATCGGACAAATTCATCTATGCCACGGTGAAGCAGAGCTCCGTGGACATCTACTTCCGGCGGCAGGTGGAGCTTAGCACCATGTACCGCCACATGGAGAAGCACAACTATGAGAGTGCCGCCGAAGCCATCCAGGCCGTGCGTGACAAGTGAGTCTCGGCCAGGCCGGGCCGACCAGACCTAGAGTCGGCCGGCTGCTCAACCTATCAGGCACACAGGCCAGGGTCAGTCCAGTCAGCTTGAGGGTGGGTGGGTGGGTGGTGGGTGGGGGGGGAGAGGGACATGGACTTCTGGACCAGACGGAGGCGGCAGGTCTTACTGCGGTGCTCCCTCTGATCCAGGCCCATCGCCCGGCCAAGACAGGGACAGCGGCAGGTGTAGACGTGTCAACAGCAGTGGCACCAGTGTGAGTTTGAGCTAACATTGAGTGGAGCAGCCCCCTTTTTCAGGTTGTACCCAGACGAACCTCTTTGAGAAGGGGGGAACCCAATGGGGGACGCGCCCTCACCCATCGGGCATTGGATTTCATTTGGGTCGTAAGCAACGGTAGCGATTGCTGGTAAAAGCTGAATGACACACGATGTGGTGTGCAAGAGAGAGAGAAAGAGAGAGAGGGGGGTTGGAAGCCGTAAATGTGTATGTAAATCATTGTACTGTTGCACCGTAACCCCCTCCTTCCCCTCCTCCTCCTCCTCCCACCTTCCTCCTCCCGCCTCCCCCCTCCCCCTCCCCCACAGCAAGCTGCATGCTTTCATCTGGGACTCTGCGGTGCTGGAGTTTGAAGCCTCGCAGAAGTGCGACCTGGTGACCACGGGAGAGCTGTTTTTCCGCTCGGGCTTTGGCATAGGCATGCGCAAGGACAGCCCCTGGAAACAGAATGTGTCCCTGGCCATTCTCAGGTCTGTCCCAGCAGAAGCTGCATTACTCGTATGACTTTTTTCTTTTTTGGTTTCTTATTAATTTGATTTCATGGTCAGGTATCGACCAGTTAAAGCCGCCCAATACATTGCCTTATGTGACATCTTCTTCTCTGTATCTCCCCTCTCCGTCTGTCTGTCTGTCTGTTTGTCTCTGCACCTGTTCAGCTGTATGTCTTTCATTTATGTTGCTATCTGGGAGTGAGCGGCTCGGGTTATCCCGCCACCGCGGCCTGCATTAACTTTGTCACCTCTCTCCCCACCACCCCCTACAGTTCCCATGAGAACGGCTTCATGGAAGACCTAGATAAAACCTGGGTGAGATACCAGGAGTGTGACTCAAGGAGCAATGCCCCAGCCACACTCACCTTTGAAAACATGGCAGGTATGGTCCTCATGGCGTAGCTAAAGCGTTAAAAAGTGATTGGACAAAAACTGCAGTGGTAAGGTACTGTAGCCCTTTTTTGTCCAATACCTTTACAAAATCATTGTTTTAGTGTCGGCGTGGTTGCTCTGTGGAAGTGTGGTGTTCAGTATCTTGTGCTGTGGTTTTGTGTGGGTGTGGTATATTAGTATGATGTGGTTTTCAGCCGCTGTGGTCAGTAGGAGCTGGTTGAGGAAGCAGGGGCGACCACTGGGCATGATGGGCAGACCTTGCAGTCATGCTGAGTGGGAGCGGCTGAGTTGTCGACCACCAACTCACATGTCCCTCTCTCTGTTTTGTCTCTGTTCGTCTGTCCCGATCGGAAAGGTGTCTTCATGCTGGTGGCTGGAGGCATAGCCGCCGGGATCTTCCTCATTTTCATCGAAATTGCCTACAAACGGCATAAAGACGCCCGCAGGAAGCAGATGCAGCTGGCCTTTGCGGCCGTCAATGTTTGGAGGAAGAACCTGCAGGTAGGAAAGCTCACACTCGGGGAGGCCTCTAAACTTGGGTGCAAGAGAGCCAGCAAAGACCCTCACGGGGGTCGATTTCTAGGACCTTTTCCTTTTCACCACTGGTGGTCAAACTGCCACGTTGCCACATGAGAAACCGTGATCTCCGTTGTCGTCATGTACTGCAAGCGGCCACCCTGTAGGGCCTAAGAGTCTCGAGAGGCCAACAGCGCCCGTGTGTCTTGTGTGTGCCTGCAGGACAGTAAGGACGCCTCTGGAAGTCAAGCAATGGCCGGGACGCCCTCATTAGTATGTAACGATAAAGCAGGGGCCATTTTACACCTCATATCACCTCTCGCTGTTAGACTAACGATAAGATAACTGGCTTTGTGGCCCACCAACATGATGGACATCAGGTTTAAGCCTCCACCTTCCATGTCCATGGCATGAACTAATAGGTCTAAGCTGCTGCGGTGCTTTTAACGCTTCATAAGGTCAGATGAAGTGGACATGGAAAGCCAACGAAAGGAGATAAATCTGCAGTGATACAGTGATTACTGTATGGGTGATGCTCTTTGATCGTATCATATTTTAACAGCAGCCAGGGGCAGACAACACAAATAGAGCATGAAGAGTAAAATCAATGCCCTGGCACAATTGCACAGAAGTGACTCTCCCAGTATTGTCAGCGTAACTGCGTCATGCTACAGTGCACACTGTGTCTCCTTAACCAGTGTGGTGTCCACAGAGCAGACAACAAATAAAGAGAGTAAAACATGTGCACGCCGGAGGCTTCATGCAACACAGTGGCATCGGATTTAAGGGTCAGTTCTCCCAAATTTCAAAAGTGCATATCTTCAAATTCTTCTTTGTGCTTTGTGGTGTCAAGTCATGCAAATAGTTTTGGTTGCACGAGCCGGGAGTTTGACATATCTGCCGCCAAACCTATAAAATCAAGGCAAACCGAATCACATCTGATCAAAGCCACCTGCACGATGAGATACCACAAGTAAATGAGAATTTAGCGTTTTTAATTTGAGTGAACCGCCCTCTTCCATGTTCTAGCGAAGAACATGATTTGCCGCTGTGCTCCAATGCAATCAAAAGTGTTGGAGCTTCTCTCCTGCGCCCACACACGCTCCGTCCCTTCACTCTTTATGGTTTTGATCCCTGAGAGTCTGTGATGTGTGCAGCCCGTCTGCTGCCTCTCTGTAAAGCTCAGTTCCTTGGCCCTGCTGAGTAGTGACAGCAGGGCTGGAGGAAGGAAGGAAGGTACAGTATAAATCACAAGTGCCTGTCAGCAAATCCGTTTCCTCCAGAGAGTGTCTGCCATCGACCTGACTATTGTACGCAACTGTCGTGAGTGTCTTCATATGTTCGCTCTCTAGGTGCACACAGCAGGCGAATGCATGCGGGGGGGCATCACTGAGAAAGGAGAGGGACACACTAAACCAGCGCGTTTTAGATCCATGTCGGTGGTGATCATGTTGATTCCTCTGCTCCGCTGAACAGAGACAGCTCATGCATGTTCATCTGGCTCATCGACCGTCAACGTGGACCCTCGAGCTAAAAGAAAGGACACAATCTTCACTGCTCTAACTATAACCGCCGTAATGGGGTCTGATGCAAGGGGCACAGAAGGAGCCCACGGAGTCGAACTAATACAATCTGTTCTGTTCCGCGCGGACATTATTCCGGGATCTTATTAATACTGTTTGGGTGCACTGCTGCTCTGATTACTCACTGTGATCTGATTTGCACAAATTCCAAATGACAACTTGGTTATGTAGGACACAAACTCAGCACGATGGAAAAAGTCCAAGTTCCCAGTTTGTGTGGCCTCCTCCTTCCTCGGTGCGGCGAGCACTGAGACCTGGAGTCCCGTCGTCGGCCTCGTTTTGACTGCTTGCACCCGTGTTTGTACGTAACTCTGTGCTTACACTGCCTCCGGTCGGTGTGTGATGCAAAGCACTGCAGGGTACTGTGCGCCCACGTACCTTTCAACATGACGATCTAATCTCAGAGTGCGTGCACTTCTGACTAAGTGAAATCTGTTCACGTGGTACACAACTCATCCCCCGCTGGCTGACATCATCTCCACATGTTGTTGACGCTCAGACGCCCTCGGAATAAAAGTTAATTATCTAAGGTGCATGCAATGTTCGAGCTGCATGTCTGAGACTGTTTAGGAAGTGAAGCCACAGAGATGTAGAGGGAGCAGATCGAACGAGTACATTAAGCATTTAGCTGCTGTTTAAAACTAATTTATTCTCTATCATTTAAATTCATAAATTATATATCGTACAAAGTTTTATATCTAATTTCGTCTTACTTTCAGCTATGGACACTATTTGCAAATAGGCTTTTTACTGTCCAGTACAAAACATAGAACAAGCTGGGGAACATAATGGTGCATTAATATTTCCCAGAGGAGTTGATGGAGAACAAACCCAGAGTTAATATTGGATTCATATTGATGTGTAACTAAATTGGCAAATTAAAGATATAATATGTAGGAATTCTTTATTAAAATATAAAAAAAACAACTACACTGATATTATATATTTTGATGAATTGTGTACCTACATTGTTCAAACCTAGAGAAATCCACAAGTAACAGGACGTTTTATTTGGGTCGCCTTTTAAATGCGTCATATCGTCATATAATTGAATATAATCAGACTCTGAAACATCGGGTTGTGTTGACCTCTACATCCCTGAGAGGCTACATGTGTGGCTTGTGGCTTCCCCTTTAAAAAGCAGATGTCATTCAGAAGTGCACCGTCTGAGCTAAAAAAGATTTGTCCGTTTGGGTTGAAAACAAATTGTCGCAGTTCCAGCTCTCGGCCGACGATAATAACGATGATGTATGACGATGCTCTGCGGCGGCTCGTGTGTTTCCAACGTGAAACAGGCGGCTTCCTCCTCCACACTGTGCAAGTCCCATGCCCCGCTTCATCCGACGGCCCAGCATGCCCTGCATGGCCGGGACTGTGCACACGCAGCACCTCATCAGGGCTCAGAGCAACCAGACTGCAGCCCGACTGTTAGAAGAAGAGCACTGACCTCACCTGGGCACTGATTTCCTTTTTTTTTCTTTCTGAACCAAGACGAAAAGTTGCACAGGCTGAATTTCACCATTTACTAACATGAAATGTCATCTTCCAACAGGAAAAAAAATCATTTTATATTCTATTACCTGCTCTAAAATCAAGTGATGTTGTGCCAGCTTTCATCTCCACTCCACGCCAGCTAGTGCCTGCCCCTCCGCCTGACATCATGTCTTCAGGGCTTTGGGAGGAGAGCGCAGGTTGGCGGCGTGATGGGCGGTACGAGCGTACCCTAAACGAGCCTGGTCATGTGACCTGATGAACAAGGATGTACTGCGGGGCCCAGGGCTGGCCAGGATTGATTTGTCATGCTATTTGTTTTGTGTTTTACTTATTCTAAGTTTTTCCCCCTTTTTATTCCCTTCATCCATAAAGATGTTTTTTCGGCATGTTGAAATTCACACCACACTGCCCCGCCCGCCCCCAGGGCCTCCCCCCCGCCCCCCCCGGCTACCGCTCCCTCCTCCTCCACCTATTCTTTACGAACATCCATCTCAGAGCTGCTTTCTTTCTTTAAAACATTTAGCCTCTTGAAATCAAACAAATCGCTAATCTCTCCTTTTTTTGCAGCAGCAGTGAGAAACCATTTCTCCTCAATCTTTTGTTTTCTTGCACTCTTTCGCATTCTCCATCCCATTCCCTTGTGTGTGGGGTGAATTTCCGTTATACCGCTTTCAGGTATAATGACTTTAAATGGGCTTTAGTTACTGACATTTGTCGCTGTTGTTTTCCCTCCTTGATATGCATTTTACTGGCCTCTGATACTGAAGCTTCTCGACTTTTTAATACCTGCCTGGCTTTGGATGTGGATGTTTGCTTTGCTAGTTTTTCCTCTTTCTTTTTTTTATATATATCCACCCTTTTTGGGGGCTTTTGCTTATAAGGATTCTTCTTTAAAGTAATAACGATCAAGTGGATGGAAATTTATTTCATTTTTCTTTTCTCCCCCTATGCAGCCCTCTTCCTCTCTAGAGACTCAGGATGTAAGAATACCTTAATATGAGTTTTTTTTTTTCTTCGCACACCAACACGCAGTTATTGTGCCGAGAGTAGCTGTGGGGCACTCTGGCGGTATATGAGGGGAGGGAGGGCACCAAAATTGGCTCGACATCTTCTCAGGGAACAGCTTCTTTTTCTTTATTTCTTAGCAGGAAGGTACTCTGAGCGCTGTCAGAACAAGTACCGAGTAGATTCCAGATATCTTTAAAGGGTATTTTTGGCATTTCCAGTTGAACTTTCAACTGTCAAGCGTGTGTTCAGGCATTATCCAGCATATTTCAGATCTTTAAAGCAGTTTAACGCAGGTATCACACCCACTGACATCTTTACTAGTCATCACTCATTTCAATGCATCTCTAGGGGTCAAGTCAGTGTGTGTGCACATTTCTAAGGGTCAAACTGTGCCATCTCGTACAGTTCCTGTGTTGACATCGAAATGCAGATGCCCTCACACCAAGCCTGAACAGATATTTCCACTCTCTAACAGGCTGTATCCCTTTCTCTCTCCCTCTTTGTGCATATTACACTTCCAAGTGCTGTAATCTTTCTCACAAGGACCCTCCCTCTATTTAGACAATACACAGTAAGGTCATTTACTGGGGTGGTGGTGGTGGTGGTGGTGGTGGTGGTGGGAAGAGAGCACGGGTGAGACTGGAACCACGGTTGTCACCCCAGCCAGAGAACATGAATAATGTGTCTACATATATTCATTTTAGGATAGGAAAAGTGGTAGAGCAGAGCCCGACCCCCAAAAGAAAGCCTCTTTTAGGTCCATCAGTACCAACCTGGCCTCCAGCATCAAGAGACGTAGGTCCTCCAAAGACACGGTAAGGAGACGAAGAAGCGACATCTTCCCTTGTTTATTCCTCCGTCTCTTTTTCCGTTTCCTCTCCTCCTCCTCTTCTGTCTCTTCCTCCGTCCTCTTTCTCTGTCCACTCTGCCAACATCCCCATATCCGGCCGCGACAGAGACCCATACTCCACTCACCCATTTCCACGCGACTCCTGCAGCCTCTGCCACGTGTCTGTCCGTCTCACCATCGATCAGCCATCACCATCTCGCATCTGTAGCTCCTCTAAAGGCCGGAGGGCATCAGTGCAGGAACTCAGGGTAGGCCAGGGAGCAGGCGTCCCACGTGTCCAGGGTTTTTATTTTTTTGGTGGGATTAGTGGCTTCTGCTGGACGGGGGGGGCGACAAAAGCAAAAAGCAGTCTGCCAGTGGTGTTTTGTCTTGGGCTGCTCTTCCTCCGTGCCGCTGGTTTGGACGTGGATTCTGGCGATTGTGTCCTATTTGGTGGCGATGTGGTGTGTGTGTACTGTACATGAACTTGTGTCTTTACATGTTCGCGTCCTGTCTTTTTGATTGCTTGAACCTTCGTATATATCCACCTTTCTTTGCATCAAATCCCGCCGCTGTTGGTTTGCTTTTGGTTTGAAAAGCATGCGCTGGTGTTCTGTCTTTTTTCTTTTCCCATCTTCAAGGTAGTCGTCGTGACGGCCGGTCCTCCTGAGAAGAAGAACTAACGTGCTGTCTTATTGATCAACAGGGTTACACTCACGGATTCCTATTAATCAAATTACTTTTTTGCTTTGTCATATTTTTATTTGTCATGATTCTTGTTTAATTTTTCAGTGTCCTCGTGCTCTGACCTGTGCATGCCTCTTTCAGGGAATATTTTCAGGTGGTGAAAATGCTCTTCTCTTGTGTTTTAACCGGCTACAAACTCTGTGAAGCCTTAGACTCTCATTGTGTTTCAAGGCAAGCGTAAAACACAAGCTCTTCTCTCTTTCCCTAAATTGCGGTTTTTACACCAGTTTTGTTGCTTGACTCCTTTGTTGCAGCATAATGAGAGTGTCAGGTTTTCTTCACGCCTTCACAGCTCAGATAAAAAGCCCTGTTCGTTGCGGTGGGGAGGTTGTGCTCCACAAGCTCGGAGTGCCCTGACAGACCAGTGACCCGCGGTCATTGTCCCCAGCTGCTTCACCGGGCGAAGCTGGTCGCCGACCGAACCTGGAACAGGCCTCTAGAATAAAAAAACATAAATAAGGACGTTAGATCTCTGGAAATGTAGAACAGACACCTTCACGGAAAGAGAGGCTTCTGGAATAACACTGTTTTCAACGTGTGTCTCAGGGGAGATGTAGCCCGAGCTAACGGGTCACACAGTAAAGATATTTCTCTGCGTGTTATTATTTGCTTTCCTGTCTTTCTCTCTTTCTCTTTTTTTGGGGGGGGGGGATGTTTCACATTTAGCCAAACCACCTCTCCTCTTCCCTGGAGGTTTCTCATTTGAGTTGGTCTTGTTTGAAGAGAAGAAGAGTGGAATCGCCATTGCTAACCCGGTTCAGATGCTGCTTCGGGACCCCTAGTGGATACAAAAATAATATATATATATATACAACAGCTTTTAGTATCGCTACGAAAAAAGATGCTCTACTTGAAATATTTACCATCTTCAGTCTTTGACCATTATTTTAATTTTATATAAATGTTCTTCTTTTATATTAATGGATATCAATGGACTTGAGTGTCAGTGTCCCTCACCCACATGCCACACTGCTCCTCTCTCCCTCTGCCAGCATGCCGACTACTCTAACTGTCATAGAAACGGTAGAAGAAGTAGAAATGATCCTTTTTATTTTTAATCGTGCCACATGTTTAGAATCATTGAATTAGTAGCTTTATAAGCATTTCTTGTGGTTGTGATGTGAGTGAAGTGTCTCTCTCTTGCTGGTCCACTTGACCCCCAGTAGGGTGCGCTGTTAGCAGGTCCTCAAGGTACAAGACATTACGGAGGGGGCTGTAAGCCACACGATAATGATGATGATGATGCAACTCTCGGGTCAAGGAGATGAGCAACATCCACAATTTTCCACTTGTTATGATTGGGTCTGGATGTTGCCTCATCTGTCAGCATGTTAGTTGCATCACAACAGCTTCTAAAGCTCACATGCTTGAATACACTGGCTCTAAAGTGAGAGGCGACAAAATTCGAAGATCTTGCCTCCTAATTGAGAAAATACAAAAATAAATATTTGTGAGGCGGGTAAAACGGAGGCAAGACTCTTCCCTGTTCTGGTTCTGCAACAATATTTATTTGTTATGCATTTAATGTTCCAACTAAAGAGGTTTCAATGCACATTGGTCGTTGTGAAACCGGTTTTACCAACATGGCGCTGAGTCAGGATTATGACTGGCATGTTGGAAAAATCAGTTGGATTATGAAAAGCATAATGCAGACGACTCTGCTGCTCCGCCCAATTTCACAAAAATGATGAAGCAATTCCACAAAATCCTCGATTTATCCAGTATTTGACTCTATTCACAGTGTTTAATGAGGCATTGTTTCATCAGGTTTCTATTTTCTTGCTCATTAGCAGAAAAAAAGCCTCTTCAGCGTTGTGCAAACGTGGCTCGCTGCTGTCGAACACTGAAAAGACTCGGAGGCAAAAAAAGAAAATCACTGTTGCCATAGAAACTGAGCACCTGCATGGAACCGGGATGCGGTTTCCCCTCTCATCACCGTAGACGCCTACAATTCAACGCACTCTGCTTTGAACGAAGCACAGTGAAGTGGGGACGGGACGTAAGAGTCCCACACAACAGCACTTTGAAATCGGCCTAAAATTTCATCTTCTCTGCACCCAGATGCTAAAATTAGACGAGCCGCCCAGTCTGCACGAGTACAAATGGCTGCGGGGAGATGAATGAGCTGTCCGCTCCATATCCAGGACAGAACATGATCACCCAGGCTGAAAAGACAAATATACTAAATGATGCCCTCTTCAAATTTGCTGTTGTCTGCTCTCAGGGGCCTTACGTCCGCGCCCAACTAGCCCACCTCAGGCAAACTGCTTCCAAAATCGAATACAAAAAGATGTAAGAATGAAACTGAGGTCTGCCTGAGGAGGGTTAGAGAAAACCTCCTGCTTCAGAACCCGTGAACCTTTCGTCCTTTGGTTTTTCCGTATCGAAACCGAACCGTAAAAAAAACAAAAAGAATGTCCATTTTTCTGTTTTAAAACCAGAACTAAAAAAAGATCAACAAAAAAGAGAAAAACATTAAATAATCTTCTGGAAATGTAAAAAAGGGAAAACAGAAGAGTGTTTTAGTGCCTGCACCTCCGCATTTCCCATAGCGTTGTATTTTTCCACAGTATCACGATAACAAAACAAAAACTCACTTTATTTAAATTAATAAACACATTTTTTATTATACTGTTTTCCTGCTCTGGTTGTCCAAAACAAAAAAAACGACACCGGGTTTTTGTTTTTATGAATCCGGTTCGAAACAGAAAAACCAAAGAACAAAGGGTACATGGATTCTTCTGGTTCTTAAAATCTAAATTAACATAAAGAAATAATGTTGCAAAAAACAATATGCTTCCAAATGCTGCTTTTGCCCAGAAATGACATCTTGTCATGTGTCTGCTCTTTCCCTCCATTTGTTTTCACCTCTGCAGCAGTACCCACCCACTGACATCACGGGCCAACTCAACTTGTCGGACCCGTCTGTCAGCACTGTGGTGTAGGAGCGAGGGAGCCACCGAGGTCCGCTCCCCGAGGAGAGAGGAAACCAGACGAGGAAGGAGGAGGGAGAGGAGGAGACCTTTTCCCCTGTTCCCTTCGAAAGGCCGGAGCTTTTCTTTTTCACTGCCTGCTGGAGAAGAGGCTGAAAACTGAATTTGCACCTTTGTTTTATTTTTTTAGATAGATCCCTGAGCATGCACTGACGAACCCATTGGACTCATCTACAACACTTCTGTATATTATCCGCCGACTTATTTAACCTTGTTTCCGTCCTTTTACTCACAGATTTACTTAATGTTGGGTGTTTCTCTAAGTTCCTCCGCAGCTGTATAGCATTTAGCAAGCCAGGTTTAGTTTGGTTACGTTTAGGGATTTAAACCAGTACTGTTCTCTACATATCACTTCTAATTAGGGCCTGGATACCAATAGTAATATTTAGTATTTCTTAACAACATGTACTGCAATAGAAGGCGGACTGTATAAGCTTCAAAGTATTTTTTAATAGGAACTACTTGTGTTTTTATCTACACTTTTAGATGAGGATGGGAAACACTAATAATGGCACTAACAAAGAGAATATGACTACTCTCGTCTAATGGAAGCATGTGTGTGTGCTTGTATAAGAGCTTTATGTATCTGAATGAGGATACTGATGTTTGTTATTTTCAACATATAGAGTTTGTTTCTCGTATTTAATCTTGCACCAATCTCCCAAAAACGCATGTGTTCTTTTTTCTGGCAGGAACTCGGCTTCTTTTTAAGAAAAAACTGTTTGGCTTTAATTCTATTTATAGCAGGTGAAGTTTCATCATTTGTCTGTTGAAACCGTTACGTAAGGCTTCTGTGTTTTCGTTTTATTTTATGTCCGAACAAGTTTGACATGCAGCCACAAGCCATGTTGTGTTTGGGGACGCCCTCTCTCTTCCTCTCTCCTGCCGCGGCACACTTTCTCATTTCCAGTCTCGAAGGGGTTGCATCAAGGGGCCAGGTTTTTTCACCCAACCAGAACTCGGTCCTTCCTGCAAAACCTCCTCCCCGAGCCGTGCCGAGCCGGGCCGGGCGGGAGATCGTTTACAAGAAGGAACCTGAGTGAATCGAAAGCTTTGCTCAGCCTGCAGGTTTGTGTGCAGGTCTTGGTTAGATGCAAAAACAGGCCTTTTCCCAGCTTCTGGATGTGAGAAACCACTGCTGTCGGTTTACAAAGACTATCACTTCCCTTCCTGGTGTCTGGCACTGCAGAGCACTTTATGTCGAGGGGTCTCCCAAACCGAAATCTGCTGACTTACCCAGAACAGAACCACTAGAACATCAGTCTGATGTATTAACTTCTCCACTTGATTCAATTGCACAAATCTCTTTTTAATGCTTTATCGAGAAATCGTGTTTACAGTCTTTATAAAGAAAAAGAACAAAATAACACTTTTTAAAACACAATTTGGTTTCTGAACTTGAAACCGAGATGTTGCTTCTGATCCTGTTCTCCTTCCAGCCTGTGCATGCTTCTGTCTTCTTATCGGTGCTTTGGTTTGTTTTCGGGATGCGTGTCGTGGCCGTGTACAGTTGAGCTGAGCTGCGCCTCAGTCGAATGAAATGTAAATAAGAGTCTTATGTCCAGTGTAGGTGGGGCTGAGGAGATTGTACCGCGCTCGTTCGATGACTGCGCCTGAGAATGTCCTATGTTATAGTTACACAATACAGCCGTGACACACAGGCATGCATTAACACACAAGCGCACACACACACACACACACACACACACACACACACACACACACACACAAAACCCCTAAAGGGAGAAATTGCCTGTTTTTCTTACCTTTTTCCAGGAAAGATTGCATTGAATCATCTTGTTTATACAACTGTAAATAAAATATACTTACGTTGCCAACTCTAATAATCCTGTCATTTAATTATTTAAGGATTAAAACCAACAGTTGCTCACATTATCAATTAATCCAAGTCTCAATCAATCCAATTATTGTGTTGGCTGCAAAATATCACAAAATACTGCACATGGAAGACGAAACAATCTGTCTCAACAAAAGTTAAAAACATTTTACAGTTTGCAGTTTTGAGATTTAAAAAGTGTTGCGATCGCACAGCAACACGACAGATTTGTTTCACAGCTCCACTGCCCGCTGCTGAGAACAGTTCAGCACTAATGGAGAGAGAGTGCTGCTCACACGGGGGAAGCATCATATTTGGCAGCCAACTTACCAGCAGGTGGTCTGATCTGCTTTTGGCAGAGACGGACACTTTTCATCTCACGGTCCAGCGGAGCATGATGGAGCCTCTATCTCGCACAAGAGGTTGAGAGTAATTTCCTGGTCATTTAATTTATTATTGGAGACAGGACTGTTAATTAACTGCCCCAAACTTCTCCGAGCAGCTGCACCCTTCATGTTCATGTTGACTCATTTGGGTTTGGACGTTTTAATTTACTCTGGAAATCCGATTTTCTTTCTTTTCACGAGACCTATTATTAGAAGAGTTGTATAAACCTTATTAAACCTGGGGGTTACGAACCATGCACATCAGAGACTATTTATAAAAGTGAACAACGTGTCTCCACTTCCCACTACTCACAGATGAAACCAAAATATTCTGCATATATACCAACGCTGCCATGTTGTGCATTTGGAGTCAGTGCATGTGCAGTAGCCATTGGAGGACGGAGCTGTGGAAGGTCACCGATTGGCCACGCCACTCGACCAATCGTGAATCAGTCTCAGCTGTCAATCACGATGTTCCACCTTGTTTTTACACCAATTAATGAAGAGTGAAAACTTATCAGGAAGATGAACAACTGAACAAAAGCTCACATGACCTGTACCTTGATGTGGCCCATGTCCCACTTGCTAACATGGGGGAAGCGGGATTTATGTACACTGCACACAGCCACTAGGGGGCGATCTTCATTTCGCAAAGATAGACTTTTAGAAAATGTGGACTTACATTTAAAAAAATAAAGTGTAGGTCTGTGGAGAAAACTTAATTTTCACAGACTCTCGACTGATTATGCAATTTGCAAGTCTGTGTTGTTTGTAACTCTGCAGCCATTCACATGCAAATCCAGCATGACAACAACATGCAGCTCCACAACAGGCCACCGTTTGCCTGGGCCTTGTTTCCCCCATTAAAAGATTAATGATTACATTTTTTCCTCCACCTACATGTAGATTAACAAGGACATGACACAGAGGCTCCACCCTGACTAACCCTGAATGTGACAGAGCTGCAGGTTTCTTCTGTCACCGGCTCTGGCCTGGATAGAAGCATTTTTCCCTCCATGGCACCAGGAGCCTTGGAGCTGTGCGCATTCAGGGGCGCACGGATTGGATGAGGGTCAGCCCGGCTCTTTACCCGGGACATAAATTCAGCTCAGTCACTCCTTAGCTATCTCAAGTGAAATGTAAATCAGGTGGCAGGTGGAGCGTGAACCACACGCGGGGGTTATGGTAACTGCGGGAAGTCGTTCGCCACTTCTCTCTCTCTCCGCTTGGAGGTTTCCAGGCGCACGGAGGAGCTGCTCCTCTCACTTCTCAGCGTCACCTCATGGCTCAGCGGTGCTCCTCTCATCCCGTCCTCCCCGTCCTCCTCCTGCTCGGCGGGGTGGTCGCGGTCCTGCTCCTCACTGTCCCCGCTCGGGACGTCCTGGACGCGCCCGGGTTCGCGGTAAGGTCCTCTGGGTATTTTTGGACATGTGTCAGTCGATGTGTGTGGGTTGAAACTCAAGCTATGTTCTGCTGGACGAGGACACTCTGCTAATATATATGACTATATATAGTGACTATATATAGAGTGCAGCCTCAATGGAGGAAAGAGTCATGTTGATATGTGATATTATTCCTATATTCTGATTCATTCAGCCTTATAGCAAAGTACAGGAAATAAACAAAACCTTCCAAGACACCAAGGAAACACAAATAACAAACAAAAATGTTTGCAAAAGAGAAGTTAAAAAGTTAAAAAACTTAATTGCCCCAAGGATAAAACTGAGTTGAGATGTTGTTATTCCATTTTAAAGTTGCATAATATGTGCGAAATATGTTCCAAATGATTATTGTTTCAACAGCATTTTGATAATCATACATATATACACGCTAGTAAGACCTCATTCATTTTGAAATATATTTCTAAAATGCGGTTTAAAAAAACAATAACATATGGACCACACTTGTCTTGTGTTATATTGCTGATGAGTTTATGTGCCGACCCCTGTCCGTTGTTTTGTTTGTGTGTTTGTCAGAAGGATTAGGAAAAACCTGCTGAGCGGATTTTCACAAAACTCGGTGGAAGGATGGGAATTGGGCCAAGAAAGAAACCCAAGAAATGTAGCACTAATCCAGGAATTCTTTCATCACTTTCTTCCCTATGTTAGATAGGGTGTTTTTTGACACTTTCATTGATTCTTCAGAGAATAATTCATGGATCTCGATAAAAGAAAATACATATCATCATCGTCAGTATCTTTGTGGTGTGTGCACCTCATGGCTGAAACACAGATAGGCTGTAGTTGCCTAATTGTACTAACAAAGAACATGTAAAACAGACAAAGAATTAAAGGTCCATAGTGCAGGCCGTAAGGGGATCTATTGCCAGAAAGAGAATATAATGTTCATAACTAATGTAAAATCACCTGAAACTAAGAATTGTTGTATTTTCTTTAGCTTAGAATAATTCATTTATATACTTCCTCTTCCACAGAGTTCGTCATTGTTTCTACTGTAGCGTAGAACGGACAAACCAAACACTAGAGACGGCCTTTTGTGCTTTATGGTTCCTGCAGGCCACCGTAGGTCCTACATGCTTTGACAACATTGGTTGACACACCACAAAATCCTTCACACTGAACCTCAACAACAGTAAAAGGTCACATTCACCAATGCAGGAAACTGTCAGTGTGATGAGTTTCAATGTACAAGGCTCCATATCCATCATATATCCAACATGTCTGAAGTGAAGTATCAATGTTTTCTTATATTATCAAAGTAATTGCAACAGCAAACCTCCTCAGCTGAAAGTCTGAACCCACATTTGCAGGGTTTTCATCTGTAGTTTGCTGCTGTTTGGGGATTCAGAGCAGGATTTCACACAGACCGACTCCAGCTCCTGTTTCCTTTCCTCCCTTGTTTTTGTGTCACTCGCCCAACATCCCATGGCTCCTTTCTTTCAGCCAAATGTAGCTGCTCTTTCACTCAGTCACCAAAAAGGGCACAAAAGGTTTTTTTTCTTACATTTCGCAGGGAGACGAGTTCAGCAGTTCCCATAGTGTGTCAAACGAAGGGACAAAACACATCATTAGAGCGCCGCTGTGTCTTTGGCAAGTGTTGGAGCGAGTCCTCATACGACTGGCTGCACAGCAGTAATGACAGAATGAATATCAGATATAACGAGGAACACTCCCACATGTTACCGTTCACCTGTGAATCTCAGGGCCTGTGACATGTTTGTTGGCAAATGCCCGATCGTGTATGTGTGTGTATCTATCTCTGCACATGCATCTGTGTGTCTGTGTGTGTGTGGGGGCATGTGCGATTCCTCCCCGTTGGATCGTCTGTCACATTCCCTCTTGCACGGCTGAATTTCTGCATATTCAGAGTCCAGGTTTCTTTCACTCAAAGTGTCAGGACAACAGGTCTTAATCGCTGCACGGCAACAGGCAAGAGACTTTCTGCTAAAGGAACTGAGACAGTGACTTTTAATGGAAAATTCAAATGTTGACTGGATAAAATCCTGGCATCATGGTTGATTTATCTCAGTTTGTTGATGAGGAACATTAACAGTGCACTCTATTTCCTCATATAGAAACTGTGTAAAGGTTGATAATAAGAACATGATGGTTCACTTCCTTAGGTTGACTTACCGCAGGCCTGAAAACAACAATTGTTGAATGCACGAGAAGTGAAGAGACATGCGGACACACACTGAAAACATCAAATAGAACAGCACTCAGTTAAGCCCAAGGCCGCACAGTCCCCTTTAATAAAATAAAGCTGCTCCAGATTTCACACACCCATAGATGTCAGTCCTCTGAATGTGCCTGATGGCTTTCGTCAAGATTCATGAATTATTCCCTGGGAGATGTTGAATGTTGTGTCGCAATGTTAAAGAAAGTGATTTGTAAAATTCCTGGATCGACCCCCTTATTTAGAATCTGCTCCAAAATTGAATTGGTTCTTCCCCGACCCATGTTGCAGCTCTGCCATGCAATTTGTGGCAGAGCTTTAAAATCTCAAAACCAATTCTAAACGGAACAGGGAGCCAGTTGAGCGACGTCAGGATTGCAGTGATGTGATATCGTCTATTAAAACCAGGAAGAGGCCTATAGCTGCTCCATTTCTATGATTTCCACGTCTCTCCACCACATGGCCGAGTGTCATCTGATACCCAGAAGGCTCTCTTTAAAGGCCGACGCCATTATTTAACGTCTGTCCTTTTCCGTCTGCAGCGAACGCCTTTCAGATGCCCGAGATCAGTTTCAAACAGCCAAGATCTAAACATGTTCTTCAAACCCTGTTAAGTGGAAATGTTTATAGCCGTCTCTGTTCTCTTCTGTTTTGTATGACTCTTTTTGTTTATTTGTTCTCTGTAGTATGGGATTGTCCTGGATGCTGGATCGTCACACACAGCGTTGTACATATACAAGTGGCCGGCAGACAAGCAAAACGGCACAGGAGTGGTCACCCAGCACAGTGAATGCCATGTTAAAGGTAAGATTAAAAAAAAAAGACAATGAAAAGTTTCCTCCTTCCATAGAATTAGTTGCTGCTACATTATCTGTTTCTGGCCTTAGAAGGAAAGAAGCCAAACTGTCTGGGGCTGTTTACATTTCATAACATCACTGGTACATCTGTGGGAAAGTGTATTTACACACTGGCAGTTTCTTCTCCTTAAAACACACAGTTTCTGTGAAATAAGTCAAGAAACAGGAAACTAAAGTCTCACAACTAATGTGTCAGCAGCAGTGGTTGACACCCGCAGCCTGAGTCAGACTCTCTGGGAACTGTCATTATATATTTTATGATTTCAAAAAGTCAAGTTTAAACAAATGTAAACACATATAATGAATTCGAACTAGTGCAGTGCCCATTGTAAACCTGCCTTTTTGTGATGTTTTCTTGTCCTGTGTCGATGCTCCGGAGCTACATTCGATTTATTCCTTGTCATTAGTGAGTCCTCCTCAAACAGTTCCACAATATCACTTCTATAAACAGTCTATGAAAGTGAAGTTAGAAGATATTGTGTTCATCCTACCTGGTTTATCTGCAGTGAAGATTTTTATGTAGTTAATGTTTTTCATAAAATGAAACTAAATTAGTTTTAACACGGTTCACGTGTGTGACTTTAATATAAGTTTGAATGATTTACTTAACTGGTGTTATAATTTTTTCTTTACATTTCAGCTGTATGAAAGGTCTGTGTAGCATTCAGCACAATCTTCAAAGTTCACAACTTTTCAAAATAAAAGCTCGATACGACGTGTTATAGCTTTTACTTTGAAGACCAATTACTTAAGAGGAAGTGATTAAATGAATGTTTTTGCCTGACAGAGATCAGCACATTCAATTTGTATTAATATTGAACGTATCACACGTACAAATTGCACCAAATTCGACACTGCGCTCCCCATTTATACTTCCCTGTTGTTTTTACAATACACATGCTAGGTTAATAAGTTGAACGATTTGCAAGACATGCGATCCACTGATGTTTGTGGAATTAGTAGGTAGTAGTAGTAGAAGTAGTAGTAGTACAGCTTCCATCCTTTCAAACCTTCTGAATGTGAATGTTTGATCAGTGTGTGGAGTTTAACATCAACCCCTCTGATTGTGACAGGAATATTCTTTCACAAGATCGAGTGGGATCTGACACAGTTCAACAAGCCCAGCTGTTTCTTGTGAATTAATTGTATCACCACGACACACCTACAGCAGCTCAAGCAAACCTTTGTCTCCCTGATTAGTGATTTGGCAACGAGGACTGAGTCACAGTCTAGATGTGTGTGACCTCACTCCTCTCTCTGTGTCCTGTCTGAGATAAAGTTGTTTTTATTTTCCTGTCACAACCTGGATGATTCATTAAAAACTTCAGTCAGAAGTGGACTTTAATCCTTATTTGGATGCTTCAGTTAAAGTTTATTATTATTAATCATTTTATTATTACTTATTCATATTAAGTCAGTCACCAGGGACACGTGGTTCTGTTGATTGTTGATTTTTCTGTTTGAGCCAAAGAAAGCACAGTTAGTTCCACGTTGACTGATACGTTTTCAGCCATCACGTTTCTTTGGGTGCGATTGAACCGTATCATGATGCATCTGGGTCACAGCAGCGAGCACGAGCAAGATTCTGCCGGTTCATTTTGTAATCAGATTTTTTTCCTCACTCACTCAGGCGGAGGGATCTCGAGCTACGCCGGCCAGCAGGGAGCAGCCGGGCAGAGCTTAGAGGTCTGTCTGGACCAGGCGGTGAAGGACATCCCCAAAGAAAGACACCGGCTCACGCCCGTGTACCTGGGAGCCACAGCTGGCATGAGGCTTCTGAAGTGAGTCTGAGTGTCTGTCTGTCCTTCTGCCTTACAGTGACCGAGACCAACACAAAACAAGTGTTGTCTCTTGGGCCAGGGACATGCAGCATAAAGAATCGAGTAGATACTCCAGCCAATGTGACCAGACCTGAACTCAAATATCATTTCAAAAAATTGGTCCCAACCCGTGCGACCAGACTTCTGTGTCTGTCTGTGTTTGTTTATGCTCTATGTGACCTTTACTCCAGTTCTCTGAATCTAATTCTGCCTGATAGGTTCCTTTTGGTACTGTAATAAAACTAAAATGATTATCCTATCTTCTAAAGATAATCGCTTTCTTTACACTGCATTAAAACATAATTCCAAATTCATAAATAGCATATATAGGGATAAATTGGTGACTGGTATATTATCCTCCAATTAATAAAATTGATTTAGTCTTTTCACATCAAGGCATTTTCAGTCAGTTATTGAGTCCTAGTGTGTTACCTTCTCTTTACAGTGGAGGCAGAGTCTGTGGTTTGTCTGTGTCTATAATATAAAATTGAAACAATATAAAATATAAACTATGAAAAGGCAACAACGCAAAATTAATTGCGTTGTTGCCTTTTTTTTTACATTTCTATTTTCAGAAAGAAAAACATAAAGATAAATATGACTCTTGACTCTTGAAAATACAGTTTTCTTATTATTTTTGTTCTATATCCCATCAGTCAAATAGTTAGTTTTTTAATCATTTATCATATCAACAAGTTTTAGTTTACTTTTGAATTCATATTATGGCTTATATTATTATATAGGCTTTCTAAAAATAGTCAAATTACATTTTGGCATAACTTAGTTTTCTACATGATGCTGATTTAAAAAGAGACACCAAGAGTTAAAGCAACTTGTTCCTTGGGAAGTGAACTTCTCTTATCTTGGATGACACACTTGCATGTTTTGCCTACACAGTTTCTAAGTGACAGTTAGATATGAGCCCTGCAGGCACGAGTGGCTTTCTTTATTTCCATTCATTTGCATGGAGCAGGGATGTTGACATTGTGTTCAGACATGCTGGTAAAAACACAAGCTCCTAAGAACCAAACCTCAGGAGCAGGAAGCCGACAGGAAACTCGCACTTACCTCCACCCAGGCCGATCGTCCACTTTATCATCATACTGCATATTTAGATCTGAAACACCATTTACACAGAAATGTTCTGCAAACTGCTCATATCCACTGTGTCCGTCCTCTGATATAGTCGACAGTAACTGAACAAAGATCAGCCTCCTAAGAATTCTTGTTTTGATGATTGTTATTATCCAGATCCACTCCAAATTTCACCTACTCATAGATTTCGACCTTCTACACGTGTCCGATTTTTGTTTCATAAAGATCTCTGCGTCATTTCTTGGGAGATTCACAAAAGAATTGATCCCTAAATTTAGAACAGCCTTTCATTCATTTCCATGGAAACTGCAACAACACTGAAGAAATCCCTGTTTTTCCTCCGCACCAGTAAATACAGTCCGGAGCAATCGGGTCGGATTCTCCAGGAAGTGGGACACAGAATCCAGTCGTACCCTTTCAACTACCAAGGGGCGGCCATATTGAGTGGTCAAAAGGAGGGGGCGTACGGCTGGGTCACCGTCAACTATCTCCTCGAGAACTTCATAAAGGTACCGATGGAGTCATGTGGTTATTTCTATGGTGACTGATGACACCTAGTGGCGTCTCCTCGTTAACTACCACTCAGTCTGATGTACCGTTATTGTCTGAGTACAATCAGTATCAGTGTGTTTGAATGTATGTGATGTGAAGTTATTTTTTTTATAATCGACACAGAAACCCTTTTGTTTCTCTTAATATTCCTTTTCAGTATGGTTTCGTGGGGCACTGGCTTAGCCCCGGCAGACCCACGGTGGGAGCGCTTGATTTCGGCGGAGCGTCCACCCAGATAACATTTGCCACTCAGGAGGACGTGGAGGACAAGAACGACACAATGAAGATGCGTCTCTATGGACACGAGTACTCTTTGTACACGCACAGCTTCCTGTGCTACGGCCAGGACCAGGTCCTCAAGAGGCTTCAGGCTCACCTAGTCAAGGTGAATATGACACAGTGGCTCAACGGAAGAAAATCCATCTTATATGTCCTATATGAAATCAGTAGATGTTCATTGATCTCTCTGTTGTTTTATATGTGATAAAACAGGATAAGATGTGAAGCAATTGGGTTTAATAAAGGGATATCATTTAATATAATGTGGATGTTGTAAATGGGCAATTTAGATAAACATATTTATTATTTTGAAAAGCATTTTAAGTGTCTCTCATGTCTCTGTCTCAGTCTCAGGGTTATTCCCAATCAGCCGTCCACCCCTGCTACCCTGCAGGCCACAGCATGAGTTTCAAATTAAGCACTATATTCAACTCTCCGTGCACAGTGAAGTACGCGCCCAGCTCCTACAACCCAGAGGCCTCGGTGACGTTGCAGGGCAGCGGACATTATGAACACTGCGTGGGCAACGTGTCCGAGATCTTCTCCTTCGACAGCTGTTCGTTCTCCCGGTGCTCTTTCGACGAAGTGTTTCAGCCAAACGTCACCGGTAGCTTCATGGTAAGAGAGGAAATAAATGATGTTATAACGTTTTACCATTTCTGACTGTGTTGTACATGTCAAAGATAATGTCTCCAAACTCTGAGTTTTGTATTTCATGTCCTCCTCCATCAGGCGTTCTCTGCATTCTTCTACACTCACTCCTTCCTGCAGGAGGTGACTGGCATCACCGTGAACTCGCCGTCACGGCTGGATGACGCCGCCAGGACCGTGTGCACCATGAGCTTCAGTCAAGTAAAGTCCTCTTCTATTTAGGTTCTATTTGTTCATGATGTGTCACTTGTCATTTGTCATTTTAGAGTTATTTCTTGTTTAATTTGCTAAGATGTATTTCTGTGGTATCACTGTCTTAATATAGATTTCACATTTTTAATTAATATAAAGACAACTCTTATTGTTTAAATACACTTACCATGACTGGAAATTGAAAAGTGCAATTATTCTGGTATTTTTTATTTTATCTTCATTTTTTATTTATTTCATTGGAACATTTTCACACATTGAATTTTTGTTTGGTTCCAGATGTTGCTTCTTGCTCCGAAACAAAAGTCCCGTTTGCAGGACTACTGTGCCTCCTCCGTGTTCATCAAGGTTCTCATGTTGAGAGGCTACGGCTTCGACGACGCATCTTTCCCTCGCATTTCCTTCCAGAAGAAGGTGAGAACTTCATCATTTACACATATGTTATAAATATATAACACTAATTCCCCACTGACCTGCAGTAATACTTTGTTGCTGACCCTGCAGGCCGGGGATGCCTCGGTGGGCTGGGCTCTGGGCTACATGCTGAGTTTGAGCAATCTGCTGCCGGCAGAGAAAGTGGGGCAGAGGAAGGCCCTGACCCTGAGTGCGTGGGGAATGCTCGTCTGTCTCTGCGGCCTCCTCCTCAGCGCAGCCCTGGTCTTCATCATGCTCCGAGCTTGTGATGGGAAGAGGAAAGGAGGCAGTGACGGCCCCATCTAGATACTGTAGCAGCATGGTCAGAAAACAATAGCACAGATATGCAGTTTTACCTCCAACACGCTGGATCTGGATGATGGAGTGAACGTGTGCTTTCATTTAAAGGTGTTCACATTATCTCTCTGGCTCTTTTAACTCAATGCTGCAGAAGAACCATCCTAAACAGACCCATTGCTAAATATTTGGCTCCGACTGCATGGATGTATTAATGTTTTCTTTTCATTTCAAATCCAAAGTGCTGGAGTAAAAAGCCAACATAATGAAGAGTGTGACCAAAACTTCTCTGAGTGTCCTGTAGGTTTAACCACTCCCTGGTTGCACTGAAACGTCAGGCGAAGTCTGAATGTATATTTTATTCTTAGAGGAGACATATGATGCTTTTTTAAATTTCCTAGTGTGTTAAACAGGCTCTTTGTGACTGTGAAAGTTCTGCAAACATCCATCATTTGAAAATGGGTTTTTCAAACTACAACAATCTCTGACCACACAAGCGCTTTAGCTCGGTATCAGTTTTAATCCCCGTCCATACCAACGAACAAAGAGGAAGCATTCGGTTGTAGAATTGTCGCAGATCGTATGAAGCACTGTTAACCTGAAGCACACTGTGGAGATTACCACCAGTTTAATATAAAATATATATTTTCTTGTTTTTCTATATGAAGACTTTTTTTTTCCGCATTAAGCTTTGTTTGCAGAGTTTAACACAAAATAATCCATAATCTACAGCTGCAGAATCACAGGCTCTCAGTCTCTGGGCACATTTAAGCTGTAGCTCAATAAACGTAAATCACCACTCAGCAAAAGATTTGATTTAGTCCGTAATTGTGATGTGAAACACAAAAAAAATCAACTAATAAAGATGGAATGGACGAACAGGTTTTTCTGATAAAATATGTTTGTAATATATATATTTACCCTCATGTCAGCCACAATATTGTTATAGTTAAATAATTTATGTTGATATTTGTATACAGTAATGCAGAATTGTTGAATCTAACCATGATGCAGTATGTATCTGTGTTAAAATGAATAAATATTTCAATTGCAGCGATTCATGTAGCGGATGTTGAATTGTACATTGTATCATGTATATTTCTGGATTTTTAACATTTTATGAAATAAAACTTTTTAAATCAGAGCTTCATGGTAAAGGTTTTCTACTGATGTTGGATAAATCAACATTTGTAAGTGTAACAGTAAATGTGAAACATTTTCTATTAATTAATATTAGTTCAGATTAAATTTCTATATTGTCATATTACACTGCTCTTTGTTTGCTCACGTTGTAATGTTTGCTCCTCAGATAACAAAATAAAAGTATTTTCTTTATTTAAGAGGGACATTGTGATGTTTCCTTTCTCTTCATCTGCAGCTGGTTCTCTCCTCCCTGAGTTTCTCTGGACTACAACTGCTACGATGTAGGAAACGGATGACTTCTGGCACAGTTGCATTTGCCTTCAGAATAAATAAATAAATGTTTTTTTATTTATTTTGAATGAATGAGAATTGCTGTGTAACTCTCCAGATCGTTACTTGGGCTCAGCACAAATAATTCATATGACATTTACTATAAAATAAATTCAAGGACAGACCTTTTGCTAGTTTACACATTGAAAATGTTAAGCACATAAAACATGTGTTGGTTCATTTGCAACGAATGCCACACTGCACATTTGAATGTAAATAGTTTTGTATAGTATTTGACTATTTTTATAGTAAGTTTTTTCTACCTTGCTTTTATTTAAATTTAACTATTGTACTGTTGACCCTGTGTTAACTTGCATATGACAAATAAAACTTGAAACACCACAAAATAATATTTATTAATAATTAATAATAATATGAGATTCAATGTCACCATAAACATACAAAATATGTTAAACAAACAAAATCAATATGAAAGGTAAAAGTCCATCTCGATACTCGCCCAAACAAGAAAGAGCATAAAAGCCTGAGGTTTTATTAGTCTTTTATTTTGAAGGCATTAAGCGGAAGTATTGTTGTAGATACCGGAAGTATTGTTGAAGCTACCGGAAGAGTTTGTTTTGATGCCGGAAGTCTTTGCGTGGAGCAGGTGAACAGTGGAGGAGCCGCTCGTTCCTGGGATGAGTTCGTGTTTCTCCGTGGATTTAAACGACCCCCCGAGCTGCTCGTGTTTCTCCGGAGCTTGTTGAGAAATTAATATATTTTTTATTTACTTGTTGCTGAGAGGAAAGTGTGGACATGTGCTCTCAGACCAGGGCCGCGGCTCTGATGGCGGACATCCCGCGGGCTGACATCGATCCGTCCGGCGTGTTCAAGTACGTCCTCATCAGGGTCCACAGCCGAGAGGAGGGGGACGACTCCGAGGTGGACATCGTCCGAGGATACGGATGGGCCGAGTACCACGGTGAGTCAGGAGGGTCAGGACCCCATGACAGGGGGGCCCATCACAGGGGGGGGCCATCACAGGGGTCGATGGTGCAGAGTGATGTTAGAAAACTTTGTGTTCATCCTACCTGGTTTATCTGCGATGAAGATTGCAGAGTCAATGTTTTGAATGATGTTACTTTTGCCCTCTGCTGGACAACAGGGGAACATATAACTTCACCTTACTTTGTGCACTGTGACCTGGCACATTTATGTCACAATGAAAAACAATATATCAAATGGCAAAATAATTTCATTTATCAGTGTCATTTGAATATGTCACACATTTCATATAATACAAATAATAGAGCATTCTGGATTTCATTTTATTTCCTCGAGATATTTTACCTACTGCAGTTTAACCTGATTTATCCTAGATACAGAACTTACAATTTAGAAATTAAAAATAGTTTTAAAAACTGTTGTCATATTCTTCTTCTTGTAGCTGATATCTACGACAAAGTTTCGGAGGAGCTGGAAAAGGACGGACACCTGGACTGTGAGTGTATCGGAGGAGGGAGGATCAAACATGATGCCCAAGACAAGAAGATCCACGTGTACGGATACTCCATGGTGAGAGGTCCCTGCAGGAGAACAACAATAACTGAACACAGTGTTTTATCAATGTTGATGTACAAATATTGATTGTTTCCGTTCAAACGAGCATCATTTTAACATATAATCAAACCTTTGTTTTGGTGCTTGTCCTTCCAGGGATTTGGACGAGCAAACCACGCAGTATCCACGGAGAAACTAAAGGCTCAGTATCCAGGCTATGAGGTGACCTGGAGCAATGAAGGATACTGAAGTGAGAGCAGCCTCTGGTGGACGCTCCCTCTCCTGGACTCACAGAGTACTTAACTGACATAGTACTTAGCTGTAACCCCTCATGAGAAGGAGGAACACCTCATTAAAAGAACATGTTGGGTTTCATAAGAAGCTTTTTGAAATTAATCATTGAGGATTTAGTCTGGATTCCAACGCAGCAATCACACATGGGTGCAGATGAGAAGACCCTGGAGAGGAGGGGATTCATTCTCGTCTAAAACAAACTCTGAAGTGGTTCCTTTGCAACAGCAACATGATCCGACCACCATCAAACCCAGCTACCGGGTTAGCATGCCCCAGAACATTGTCATTATTAGCCCCCTTGTTCCGCTCAGTTGTCTAAAGGCTGCACGGCTTGAAAGAGAGTGGAGTATTTTTCATATTACCAAGATGTGATAAAAATTTGCCAACTCTGCCGTTTCTCTATGGTTCATTGCACTGAAATACGCACAGATCCAAAACACAGGATCTTCTTCATGCGTTTACTTTCTTTCTCCCGTCCCAGACCAATAAAGAGAGTATCTCATGTTTCATTTACTGATGCACATTTTTGTTCGTACCCAGGCTCTTGCTGTGAGGTGCTAACCACTAGGCCACCGTGCCCCCCTTGTTCTGATTATTCTCTGTGTGAAAAGAAACAAAACCAAGGGGGAAACACGATGAGTTTACAAATTCATCAACTGATTTGGGCGAGAGCAAACTATCTACAGGTGTGAAAATGCCCATAGACCAAAACTGGTCACATACTGGTTTTAGAGTCACGTAGTCTCTTGACCTCATCACCACATCTTGTTGAAAAGTGAAAAATTTAAATACTTTGTTGTATGTTTGATAACTGTCTCCTGGAATTTGCATATGAAGTTGTGTGTTCCTACTGTTACAGAACAGAACAAACATCCCCCATCGTTCCTTATCTGATGTTTGTTTTACAGCAGCTCTGTTCCTGGCAGCTGCAGACTGTAAACTACTTCTAATGTCATGACCTTTATTTAATGATAAAAGTACATGAACTTGAGGAACTCCCATTAATGATTAGTGTGTTATAATACAGTTCCCCACTTGTATCCTCTGTGGTTGTAGGTCAGACAATACTGCATTAGTTCATTGTTTTTGGACAAATCTCACAAAGTTGATGGCGAATATCTTGGCAAACCACTGGCAGCAGATAGAGTCGTACCACTGGGGTCCTGATAAATACAGGTCCGAATCATTATAGGTTTGGTTTGAAAGTGTCGCTGGGTTCACCAGCAAGTCTCTAACTTGGCCTGTGCACTGTTTGTAGCTGTGTAGGTAATGTACAGTGGGTTTATTTGAGATGTTCTTGCTGCAACAGGAAACATGTATTTTCAGATTCAGAATTGTTCATATTTTGAAAGTTTCCTGC
Source organism: Hippoglossus stenolepis (assembly GCF_022539355.2). Classification (NCBI taxonomy): domain Eukaryota; kingdom Metazoa; phylum Chordata; class Actinopteri; order Pleuronectiformes; family Pleuronectidae; genus Hippoglossus; species Hippoglossus stenolepis. The sequence continues at coordinate 4,655,754 of NC_061500.1, forward strand.
TGAATATTGGAGATAAACACTGGTTTTTAATGACTTCTAATAAATTTTCACTCCATATTCCAAGACACTGAACATCCAATTCAAACTTTAAAGGAAACATTTACATAGTGTGTCTTTAATAAACCTCTAAAATACACAATTATCCCCATATTTAGCTTCATTTCTATTTCTCTGAAGGCTGGTAAAAATACCTGAATACCTAAGCTGGAATAAAATGTTCCCATCCTGCCAACATGACATGAAGAATCATGAAACATCTTCAAATTCTAAAAACTGCTCTTGTGAAGCTCAAAGTCAATACCCTCAGAATTATAATGTAACCTGTAGAGTGATTTTTGTGAAGACAACACCTGAATTCTTCCGTAATCGTGTTTCCAACCGCATCTCCTTCAGTTAATGTGCAACAAGCGGAAGTGTCCTGTACTGTAATTTGGAGGAAATTATTTTATGATGGTTCATTGCAGTTGCATGCTGGGTGAAATTAAAGTCCAGCTGTTATCTCTGTGAAAGGGAGAACAGGTCAGAGTCGACTATTAAAGTGTCTCCAGGTTGAGTTGGAATCTGCAGACTCATCTGGTGGAAGAGGGAGGAAGATGTCAGAGCGGGGGTGCTCAACGCTGCTCCTGCTGCTGCTCCTGCACTGGGGTAAGATCTCACTCAGTCCACTGTAAGAGTTTGGGTATTTATCAACACTGTTGTGAAGCAATAACGCTGCTAATGATATATAAACTAGTGGCCTTCATATTTCTACCCATGTCACAAAAATTACAGGAAGAAATGTTAAGGTCTTATCACCTTTTCCAGGAGCTTTCAACTGTCAAAAGAAACTTAAAACAGACAAGTGAAGAATCTACTTTTTTCCTTCTTGGTGCCAGTTTCACTTCACCTGCTCACAGATGTATTTTGTGGCTTCTGAGGTCACGGAGGTCATGTCCCCTTCTTCAGGGGCTCTGCAACATGGTAGGCAAAGCAAGCAACTGTCTGGGGCCCCAGGCTGAGAGAGGGCCCTTGAGAAAGACTGGCAACAAATGTAATTTGTGAGAACCCCTTTATCGGCTATGAACAGGAAACGTCACCATGGTTGGAAAAACCCAAACAAGGCCCTGTTTTAGTAATTTCAGAGGTTTAGATGAAGACTAGATTGTTTCAATGAAGGAACCTTGGGCCCTTTTACATGGGGCCCCCAAAGTCCCTTGAAACACTCCTTTCCACCTCTTTTCTGGTGGTTTAAGCAGACTCATCTTTAATGAGCTGATTACGGTTATTGCAGTTATAGTTATAATTGATTATAGACCCAATATATATGTATTATTTTAATGACATGCAAGGCAGCAAAGTATATCACCTGCTGTGAGTGTGACAAGTGTGAACTTCTCTCTATGAAACATGCATGTTCCTGCTCGGTGTCATGTTTGATTTCCAAACTCTGAATCAGAGACCTTTGGATGGACGACTGGTATTCTGCTGCCGTTAACCTGATTACGTCTCCCTGGCCTTTGAGCCTGTTGGCATTAACCAGGCCGTAAACCTCAGACAGTAAAGAGTCCTGATAAGAGAGTTTGGGGCTGAGTCCTCTGTGAGACTTTATGCAGCCTTCAAACAGAAGAAGAAGAGAGGAAAACACTTAAATAACCAGAATGTCACATCGTAGAGCGAGTACCTCCGCCAAGGCCCAACAGACCCCTCATGGGTTCATTTTAAGAAGTAACACTGTCCGCTGATGTTTTTTCTTCTCATAACACAGTTGCTGATTCTCAGGTTCAGTCGTGTCAGACCCCTGAGGGGAAATGTGACTTTGTGTGTGACTGTGGCGACTGCAGCGACGAGCAGAGCTGTGGTCAGTACTAAAATGGTTTTCCTTAAATATGTTGCCAGTGAACACTCTCATCTAAACTGAATTATTTAGTGTATGTTATTCTCACTTTGATGCCTGATCTAAAGACAGTTTCATTTTAAAAATGTAATTGTTAATAGTGTTATTTGGTGGACAATTATTATTTGTTCCTCATATTTCAAGGCTACACAGGAAAAGTCTTTGAGTGTGACTTTGAGGACGCAGCCCAGTGTGGATGGACCGACCGCTCCGTCAATGAAGCGTACAGCTGGGGGAGACACCAGAGAGGAGGCATGCTGCTGGACAGCGGGCCGTCCTCTGACTTCACCACCGGGACGGCTACAGGTATTATTTATTTATTTTCACTCAAATAGGGAATACATTTCATGCTGTGTCTCGGTTATACCACTAGAGTGCATCAGTGCAATGGCACAGTGGATCCATGAGTGAAGAATTCACAGCATATTAAAAACCAGCAGCGGTTAAATTCATCATATTAGATTGTAACTCATGTCAGGAGGAGATCCTCAGGGTGGTGTGTTACTGGAAGTGTTTCATTTGGATTATGGAAACCAATAAACCCTCTCATTCCATTTGAAGACTTTAAAACATACTGCACAGTTTCTACTTTGTGAAACTACGTGTAATTGTCAATGTTAGCTGACATCGTCTGTTTTCTGTTTTCTGTCATGAAAAGTAATTATGGTTTTAGTGACACTATTTTTGTATGAAGGATTAACTGTAACACACCATAAGGAGCAAATACAGGTTGTGATATAATGTGTTTTTTATGGTGAGTCTGCATCTAGGAGAGTTTTGTTTACTCTTATGTAAGATGAAGAACCAGATATTTGTATAAAACAGAGCTAAAAGAGTCGAAATACAGGACTTATATTCATCAGGTCGACAGAAACATGTGTTTGTATTTGCTGAACGTGCAAATAAGAAATTGTTTCTAAATAATTTTGGCCACATCAGCTTTAAAGATACTAATATGTCGGTGTTGAGTTTAAAAGAGCTGAAAACAATTGGTCAACAAATATATAAACAAATTCAGAAGTGCTGACATTGAATTAAATGAGAATTGAATGAAGCGGGTCCCTGCACTGACCTGTAACGTGAATAACTTGGGATATGTGACTGACGTTTCCCGTCTCACAGGCTGGTTTATGGGAGTGAATGCTGTGAAGTCCGAGTCCCTCAGAACTGCAGTTCTAGTCTCTCCAGAGATGAGACAGTCTTCAACAACCTGTCGTCTCCGTCTCAGATATTTCCTCTGGGACTCAGGTAACAAACATGACTGCAGGTCTTACATTTAAATAGTTCACCGTAAAAACATCACTTCTATCGACAGTATTTTCATTTATTACTGGTGTATTTTTTGGGGTTTCACGTTTTGTCCTGAAATAATCTCATAAATAATGATTCTAATTGAACAGATTATTACTCTGTTGTATCTCATAACTCTTCTGTGCTGGTGCTTGTGGTTTTTGTCTGGTTCCCTGTAGGTCACACAGGTCTGGGCTCCACACCGCTGTGGGCGTCCGTCCTTCGCTCGGATTCTTCAGAGGCCACAGTGTGGCGTCCTGAGGCCACCAGTGTCCGCGGCTGGAGGGAGGCGACCATCTTTTTGGGCCGTATTCCCACAAGCTTCCAAATCCGTCTTCACTCACAGCGGTCAGAGGGGCAAAAAGGAGACGTGGCCATCGACCAGCTGGAGTTTCTGGACTGTGCTCTGCCCTGTGAGTCCCTGAAAATATCCCACCAACACTTAATATTAAGAAATCAATCAATTGTCAGTATTTTGATGTTGTTGTTATCTGTCTTTACATCATCAGTGCCATTCCCTGGTAAAGAATGCCCAGCAGGGATGGTGAAGTGTCTGAACGAGGCCTGTGTGGAGCAGCGGCAGGTCTGTGACGGCAGCGACGACTGTGGTGACGGGAGTGATGAGAAGACCTGTGGTGAGAAGTCACATCGTCTGAGTCCCACCAGAGCCTGTGTACTTACCCAGAGATGGATATGACTCACAATGCAAACTAAAATATGTGCAAAACTAATAACACACCTCCACAAAGGCCCAACAGCTGCACCAAATTCCACACACCCAGTCCTCTAAACAAACAACTATATATACAATAGAAAATATTATAAAAAATTACAAAAATTCACTGTGTGAATGTTTTTATACAGTTAACGTGAGTTGTGTGTGTTGTGTGTCCAGAGGGCTTCCAGCTCTGTGACTTTGAGGCCGGCCTGTGTGATTGGGACCTGAGGTCCTTGTCCTCACTGAAATGGGTGCGGACGAATCAGGAGAACATTTCCATCTCGGATCCTCTGAGAGGACCAGGCAGGGATCACTCCAACAACAATGCAGCAGGTAACATTTCCATATATATATATAGAAACTGTGCTGTTCTTCTCTCAATCCTACTATTCCATACTATCATTATTATCATTGCAGGTCACTTCCTATATGTCACTGTCCCCGAGGGTGGTCTCTCAAGGGACTGGGCCACTTTTCAAAGTCGTCTCCTTGATCCCACCAATAGTTCACATCCTTGCAAGGTGAGAACTTGATTCTTTCCTCCAACCAGAGGGAGTTTTACTCCTCGATTTCAACAAATACACTTCAATTTAACATTTAAATACAAAAACATAACAAAAAAAAGAAGAAATGACTTTTAACAGTTTGAACGTCTATTCTTTAAGCTCAATTCAAATCTTTTTTGACAAGTTTCCGCCGTCTGCCTGCTGTAGATGGTGATGTACACGCACCAGTTTGGGCCGAGGTCTGGCGGTCTGACGGTGCTGGTTGCTGAGAAAAAGATCTACCCTGTGTGGAAGCGAGGCGGAGCCCTGGGTGATGTCTGGGTGAAGGCAGAGGTGGAGATTGTCGCCAGCTTCCCTTTCCAGGTGAGTCCCTCTCCTCAGGTTGTAGCTATAATCACGACGCTGATTGTAGCCTGCAGTAAAAACATCTTTACAACTGAGACCTGTCCCTAATAAAGGGGAATAACAGGAAAATCATTAGACATGGTAACATATTGTAATATATTCATTGTTTATAAAACAAATATAATCTGTGAATTTACATCTATGACGACGCATGTAAAGCCTCACAAGCTAAAAATGGAATTTTCTCTCCTTACAGATTTTAATAATGGCAGCAATCAGAGACTTTGCATATGGAGGTATCGCTGTCGACAGCATCACCTTGTCCCCTGAGTGCCGCAGATCATCTGGTAAACCTTGGTCTTAAAAAACCTAAATTCCTAATGAGCAAAGAATCACCCTCTGCAGGATGATAACATACTGTCTCACTTTCTCTCCCCGAACAGGAAACTACACCCTCCCAAAATTCCCAGATTCTCCTGGAGACCCGTGTGCTGAACCCGACAAGATGTGCGATTTTAACCCGGACTGTCCGGGAGCAGAGGATGAGGCCAAATGTGGTGAGTTTCTGTTTTATCCTCCATTACGCTCAGTTATCAACAGGTCTGCACCGGTACAAGGGAGGAAAAGTATTAACTATTTGTTCAGGGCCAGTCAAAGCAGAAATAAAGCATCTTATGTGACATCAGCTGCCAACAGAGAGTGACAGGTTGAAAATGACAGATTTCTAAAATGTTGAGTATTTGAACCAAGACCAGTAAAAAGGTGTATGCCCCCGGGATCAACACCTATTGCTTTGTGTTATCGTGTGATTTGCGTGTTTCGTGTGAGACGTCTCGTGACTGAATGAATCGTGTCTGCAGGGGATTTCTCGACCGCTGGAGGCAGCTCAGGCTGGACTGACTCCAGCATCGGGAGTCAGGGTTGGGTGCTACATCAGAATTCCACATCCAAAGGTGCAGTTTCATTACGTCACTCTCTTCAGTTTGTTCATTTCATTTCAAGTGTTTCAAAAAATGTCTAATTTTATCATCACATTTCCTAGAGGAGTACCTGTATGTGGCCCAGGCCCCCGGCCAGCAGCTGACTGACGCCCAGACTCGCACCCCCCTGCTGGGACCCTCTGGCCCCGCCTGCTCCCTCAGCTTTGATTTTGCTTTAACTGGAAATCCAGATCACATTGGTACGGCTGTTTTATTTTTTTACCACGTCTTCTTACTTCTTCCATTTCCCCCCTGACACACGACTCTGATCCTTTAATACGACTCCGATAACTTGTCTCTGCTGCAGGTGTGCTGTCTGTCAGGGTGATTGACAGCTTGCTGGGCTCGCAGGCTGAAACGTGGGAGTTCGCTGGGAAGACGGGAGCAGGGGAGGGGGCGTGGCAGCATGCCAGCGTAACTGTTGGAGCCAGGAAACATCGCTTCCAGGTCAGGATCGGCCCAATTAAAGAAAATATACATTGCGTGGTTCAAAAAAATCTACCCAGATACATTTAGATTTTTTTAACAGATTAATTTGAGTAAATGTACAAAATAAAACCATGGCAACGACTATGTTATGTTAGCATCCTCCTGCTGCTGCTCCCCAGATTTCAACAGTTTTTTAACAGTTTTTTTTAACAGATTTCTTTTCACTGTGTATTTCATTGCATTCATTGCGTTGTGTGTGAAGTCTTTGTATTTTCACCTATTAGTCCTCTGCCATTTGTCTTGTTTTCTCTCGTCCAGCTGGCGTTTGAGGCTCGTGCTGTGAAACTGTGTCCGTGCTCCAAGATTAAAGTGACAAACGTTAGCTTCGTCGACTGTCACGCCGCTTATTTCCCATCTTCTCCAACCGGTGATTCTCATATTCACAGTACTGCACAATCCATATGTTCATATTTTATCTACAAATCTTTGATGGATTCTTCTTTCCTTTTGTTTTTGTCCAGCACTGTCATGTAACTTTGAAGATGGACTGTGTGGATGGTATCAGGACAACAGTGACAACTTTGACTGGACGGTGCACAGCGGGATGGACCACACCATCGGGATCGGTGAGATATATATTCAAAATGAATTGAATAGATTAATTAAAAACTCTGTATGCAAATTTAAAATGTCTTTTCCTGATCTTTAAATCCCCCTCCCTGTCCCTCTAATGATGTCCAGGTAAAAGCCTCGTCGTGGACATGTGGAATCCTTCTCTGCGCGGTTTGTTCGGACGCTTGGTCTCATTTACGCAGACGCCCGGTCAAACAGAATACTGCCTGTCCTTCTTCTACAAACTGTACGGACCCAACACAGGTGAGGATGTGACTGTTATTGATAATAAAACATCCTTATCTTTGATCTTGTATTTGTGCTTTTCATCACAAACCGATTGAGAATGTTTTTACACCATCCTCCCCCCCCTCTCACTGATTCCGTCCAGGTGCTCTGAATGTAAAGCTGCTGGATGACCACGGGTATGAAACCATCCTCTGGACCCGCAGCGGAGCTCACGGCAACGCGTGGCACGAAGGACAATGTCCGGTACCGCACCAACTCACGAGCTTCCGGGTATGGACTAAATTCACTCTGCAATTATTCATCAGCGTCTCAAACATCACAAAACGTGCAATTTAAAAAAAAGGAAAGATAAAGACAGATTGTTCCATTTAATTTCACTGCTTTGCAATCTTTCTTCTACCCACAGCTGATGTTTGAAGCCGTTCGCTCCGGCTTTGACGGGCAGGTGGCCATCGACGATGTGGCGTTTGTGGCTCGTCCGTGCTCTGTGCCCAGGATGTGTTCCTTCGAAGGCCAGCGCTGCGGGTACAGCAGCTCGGGTAAAGTTCAGTGGCTCCACCGCAGCGGAAGCACCGCCACGATGGGCGGACCCAAAACTGACCACACTCTGGAGACCGACCTCGGTGAGAGAAGATGGGATCAAACCACACTGAGGTTTTAATGTGTGGGAAGGAAGCTGATTAAAGTCAAACTGTGCTTCTCAGGTTTCTACATGATGGTGAACACCAGAGCCGACATTCTTCCCTCGGGCGGCACGGCGGTCCTCACCTCCCCCGTTCGTCAAGGAGCCACCAGGACTGAGTGTGTGCACTTCTGGTACCACATGGGGGGAGCGTATCCTGGTGAGGCCCCTCCACACACACACACAAAACACACACACAAGGCCAAACAACACCATTTAACTGTGTGAACTTTGCAGGTTCTCTGACGGTGTACATGAAGCCGGCGAAGGGAGAGAGGGTGGAGATCTTCTCCAACCGTCTGAATCAAGGTGACGTCTGGCGCCATGGCAACGGCAACATCTCCAGCACCCTTGTGGACTGGCAGGTACAAGGGAGGAGGGAGGAGGGGGGAGTGATGGAAATGTAGATGAATGGAAAAATTGAGTAATATGTTGATTGGATAAAGTTATCGACATTTTATTTTTAAATTCTTTAACATTTTATTATAACCTTGTTTATATTATATTTATTGGAAAACTATTGTTATGGTGATCAACCAGGCTGTGTCTGTCCCAACTGACATTCATTGTCTATTTTAAAGTTTTTAAGTCCATTAAAAACCAGGACATGTTTTGTGTGTAGTTCGAACTGACAGTGTGGTGATCTTTGTTCTGCAGTTGGAGTTCGAGGTGATCGGAGCTGGAGGCAGAGACACCCACGTTGCAGTCGATGACATCTTCATTTCAGCGTACCCGTGTGACAATAAAGGTTTGTATCAACGGGACTGATCAGAATTAGGGCCAGAACTCAACCGGCTTTTCAGAGTAATGTGCAGGTTCATCAAGAAAATCAATCTGGTGCGATTTCAAACCAGCCACAAAGAAAACATTCCAGCCACAAAATTAAAGCTCTGCATTTTTATACACAGTCTATGCTTCACATGTTGGATACTGAGACCACATCGAATTAAAAGAATACACAATGCAAAGTATAGCGACATGATTCAAAGACGTTAAACAACATTTAAAAAAGGTATATATTTTTTAAAGCTTTCTAATTTAAAAATAATCAGTGCACGGGGGTGTCCTCTTTGTGATAGTGTCTTACTCTTGGTGTTTTCAATATGTCAGGTTCTAGGTGCAGTCTGGAGAGAGGGATGTGCAGCTGGAGCAACACGCACAACGTTAAAGTGGACAAACTGGACTGGGAGCTGACGAGTCATGAGACGGAGAAGCACTACTCCACCCCGACTGAAGATCACACTCTGGGCACAGAGAGAGGTGAAGCAGAGAAACAAACTTCTGTGTTCCGGTCGTTGTTAGTTAATCCAATAACATGTAGTAAACATGCACTGAAGTGTAAAATAGACCTCCTTCCCTTTCTTCTTTCCGCCAGGTCACTTCCTGTTCTTTCCAAGCAGCGATCGGACGGCAACCAATCAAAATGCTCAGCTGCTGAGCCCTCACCTGCCCCCGACCAAGGGCACCTGCCTGAAATTCTGGATTTACAAACCTTTCTCATGTAAAGATCAAAGTTCTACCATCCCACCATTACTGGTTGGGACAGTACAGTTATCAATAGACCTTCAAGGCGTTGTCTGGATGTGCGTGATTTACTCTAAATGTGTTGTTTTGTAGCGGACAACCAGCTGAGGGTGTCGAGGATGACTGAGGGTCTTCTGACTGAGCTGCTGGTGGTGAACGAAGTGGGAGGACTGTGGAAACGCTTTGACATAAACATCATGTCTACTGAGGAATACCAGGTCAGACTCTCACACTTAATACACTGCATCATATGAAGAAAGTGGCTATAACACGTTTCTAACACGCGACAGACAGTATCACGTGTAGAAAAGAGTTCCTCTGCAGGAAATGGCTTTAGTTTTCTCCACAGCACAAGAAATGATCAATTCATTCCTGTTTCTGTTGTTAACAGATTGTGTTTGAAGGAATCAAAGGCACTTTAGGCTTCATCGCTCTGGATGACATTGAATACACCATCGGGATCAACTGTGCTAAAACAAATTCAGACACGTGTAAGTGCTCCCATCCAAACAAAAATGTGTGGTATGCTCAATTTGTCAATTACCAGGACTTTTTAACTGCCTTAACGTGCAAAACCAGATTCTCTGCCTTTCAACTGAGATTATAACCATCATTTAAACATGTTCCCATTGTCCTCACCCCGCTGTCTAGTAGAACCAGAAACTGATAGTTGTCCACCTCCCCTGCAGCCTCACCAAAACAAGACAACGCAGGAGGGATGGCAGCCTCCGTCATCGTGCTCCTGCTGATGATCGGCACTCTGATCGCAATGCTGGTTTACTGCCTGCGAACTCGCCAGAAGTTTGAGGCTGCGTCCCATCAATCCTCATCTTCCACAGGCGGTGCTGGTTTCAGAAATGACACATATGAACCAGACCTCACAGTGAGTTCACTCAAGAAATTACTCAAGTGAAAACAAAGGCTATCGGTCTTGAAAGCGTTTGGTAGTGAAACTCTCAGTCCACAGACGAAGCACACAGAGAATATCAGGGTAGATAAGAGGAAGATTAACTCAGAACATTGACAAGAAGAAAGATAAAATATCATGAATTATCTATTTGTTTCACATGAATGAACTTATGACCTGGATCATCATGTGTTTATTTTAGGAAGACCGTGTGATAGTATCATCTTTTCATAACCATCCAATGGCCGCTGGGTTCAATAACGTCACTGTGAGCATATTATACCCTCTTATCATGATTAATGATTAACTGTTATCGTTTTGTCACCGTTGACTCTTGTCCTGTTGTGTTTCTGCAGTTCTCTGCTGATGACAGAGAGACGGAGGTGGCGTAAGGCAGGTGAGGAGGTCGTCCTGCCACCCAAAGGTGGCTTCGTGAAAATGAGGCGATATCACAGCAGAAGAACTGCTTGTGTCGCCCTTACATGACACACACACACACACACACACACACACACACACACACACACACACACACACACACACACACACACACACACACACACACACACACTCGAGGCTCGCAGCTCTCCGCCTGTCGACGGACAGACGGAGGTCAGAACGAGGACTTCAGATGTGTTGTGGATGGAAATTTGTTTTAAATTTCTTTAAAATCGAGATTGGCCATAACCCATGATGGCAGATATGACGTGTAAGGAGGTCCAGGTTAAATGCAACATGTCTGAATCATGTTGGTCTGGTTTCTGAAGAATTTAGCAGGTTGAGCTCCTTTCTCGTGGCTGAAGTGACGTGTCAGTCAATTCGCTGCAGAGTTTCTACTCAGCCTGTGAAACCAGTTGTATCGTGTTTTCTGTGGCTCTGGAGATTCTCTGTCAAAGGAAACTAGCTGATTCATCACCCAGAAATCTCAGCTTTACAAGAGAAAGCCTGAACTTCAGGTAGAGCGTTCAAAATGTTTCAGTTTACACGGCAGCGAGAATCTAATGAAAGACTTGATCAAGTTGTGTTATGGGAGGAGACCTTGTCTTGCACTTTCATAGAAGGACAAAGCTGAGTCAGTGATGTGTCCCTTTACAGAGGAAGGAGACAGAAAAGATGGACGATAAAGAGACAGTTAAAAACTAGTGGAAAGTTTAAAAAAGTTAAGAGAGGAAGAAGAAGTGTTTGGAAGAAGACTGTTGTACGGTTGCGCTATATTTGCTGTGAAACATGAGATAATTGATCAGTAATGATGAATAAATAAAAGTTGAGCACTGAAACACTGATGTCAGTATTTTTTTGAACACTTTCTCTTTAGGAGAAATAAAATGTGTCGTGATCATAATTCTTCACTTTTTTCTTGGTATTTTATGGGTGGTTTAAAATAACATTTCTAATGTTTTTTTGCTAGAACTTAAAGCAGAAAATTATCAGTCAAGAAAAAGAGACTAAGAACTTTAACTATAACTAATTCAATATTTAATTGAAAACATTGTCTAGTTGCATCTTCTCCACTTTAAAGATTTATTGTTTTTCTATAATCGTTTTTAGTCGCTGATGAGGCAGAACGGTGCAGCATCTATATCCTATATTGTATTCACTATATATTTTAGAGCATATCATGTATAAATCAGTTAATTGTTGATGATGAGAATAATCGATATCATTTTCTCGTTCATTTTCAATGGATGGATGTTCTAATAATAATAATATTAAAGGGGGTCCTGCATGCTCTTAATGTGAAGCTCCCTGCGTGGCTCTGATTGGCTCAATTTATGTTTCGGATGAGCTGATGACGACATCCTCCCCCTAGCAACGGTTGCGTCTCTACGGCAACATCATCTGATGTCCCCCCGCCGCTGTTGCCACCGTGGCTCTCATCTGTTGCCAGTGAGACGGAGAGAAATGATTGCGGAGGAAGCTGCGGTGTCGCGGGTGGAGTGAGGGAGACCACCGCAGCAGGAGCAGCAGCAGCAGCAGCAGCAGCCTGTGACTTGCAATGCCTGAAAGTTTGAGTGGAAACAGGGCAGCTCCTCTTCTTCCTCCTCCTCCTCTTCCTCAGCATTAAGGAGCCTCTCTCATCTGCACCGTTTTGTTTTCCTGAATGGATCCCGCCGTGCTCATCTTCCTCTTGTACGTGATGATCGCGCACGAGCTGGTCTGCGGCTGGATGCAGCACCGGAGGCAGGGCTGCAAGCCCCGGAAACAGGCTGCAGGACCTCTGCTGTGCTCAAGGTGTGCGTGTGCATGTGTGTATCTGTGTGTGTGTGTGTGTGTGCGTCTGATGGGCTGGGGTATAGGTATTATTAACTATGTGGAGACCTTAAACAGTCCACACACTACAGGGACATGTCCCCCTTATGTGGACATGAATAATTCAATTGTGAGGTGAAGACATTTTTAAAGGTTAGGGTTAAGGTGTTTTAAAGGTTCAGTGTGTAGAATTTAGTGACACCTAGTGGTGAAGTTGCATGTTGCAGCTGAATACCCCTAACCTCACCCTCCTCTTCCAAACATGAAGGAGAACCTGTGGAAACCTTCAGTTGTCATAAAAACTCAAAAGGTGTTTAGTTTGTCCTGTCTGAGCTACTGTAAAAAACATGGCGGCCTCCGTAGAGAGGACCTGCTCCAGAGGTAAATATAAAGTATTTAAACAAAAAGGGCCCATTCTAGAGTAAAGAAAACAACATTTCGTACAATTAAGATGAAACACACGAGTGAAAACATCACTAGGATTATTTTATATTCAATTTCTGCCAGTAGATCCTTTTCACCTGAATCGTACACACTGAACCTTTAAGGTGCATCCACTTCTTATGGGGACTTGTCTTAGAGTCTTAAATCAATAAAGAAAGACATTTTTGAAGGTTTCAGTTAAGGTGTCTTCAGAATGAGGCGTGTGGAGCATAGATTGTCTCGAAAAATGAACGACGAGTCTCCACCACCGAAACGGAGCCAAAATATCATATCTTGCACTCAGCCTCAGCGAATTAGCCTCTGGGGACAACAGTCGATATTTTGGGGCTTCTGGTAAAGACAGTGGATATTCAGGACAAAACTCAGTCTTCCATTGGCCGTACACTGTTTACATTCCAACTCGTTTCATTTAACAGAGGAGTTGAACGTTTCTTTACACACATGATTATTCTGTCTTTGCTTTTCCTTTGTTTAAACAACCTGTGCTTCCTCCTCAGTTCCCAGGTGTGTCAGGGAGCCCGGAGGGCGAGCAGCCAGTCGGTCAGGACCGACAGCGGCGGGAGAGACACGAGGAAGAGCTGCCGCATTGTGAGAAAAGCCTAACGAAGAGAGCTGCCAGACATATGAGGATAATTGTCGAAGACCTTTGTGTGTGAACTTGCAAGTTTATGGCACATTTGACAATTGAACAACTACTGTGGATATTTGTGTAACATCAACCATTTGACATTTTCACCACATGGACTTTTAGGCCAAAAATGCAGCATTTTTACTTAGACAAATGTTTTATTGCTGAATTCCCTTTGTCTTTGTTTGAGGTAATTGACGACTTAATGTGAGTTATCATGAGCATCTTGGATACTTGTTATTGGTCTGTGATTCACCATAGAACCATGTGCAGTGTAAAGTCAGGGATTGTTTGACATGTTTTTCCTCCTGTTCTCTGTCTCTCAGTGAAGTAAACTATTAAATAAAGAGGCAATAAAAAAAAAATCTTTCTTACTTTGTTCACTCAATCAATCAAATCAGGCTTTAACAAGGTGTTAGGAACGTTTTCATCGTCTCTCTGTCCCAGAGCCAGAATCACATTTCAGAGGCAGTTCTGGAAGAGTTTTTGTTTTGACTTTGACTAGCGTGGTATGAAAGTCACAAGTTGCTCCGAGCAACAACAAGAAATATTGGCAACAAAAGATGTTGAAGGGGGAAAATAACCACTGTAAAAAGTCAGGTTTGTAATATCAAGCAGGGTAATAAGGGAAAAACAAAATGGTAATTCATCCCTATTACTGGCTGGAACCAGCGCAGTGCCCGTTCTTAACCTGCCTGTTTGTTTGTCCTGTGGTGATGCCGGTTGCCGTTTTGCTTTCTGAAAGTGATCTTCAGTGATTGACTGTAAAAGCCGGCTGCGGGAGTCAGTCTGCAGAACCTGAAATGTTTTGTTTCCTGTGGTTGACCTCACGTGAACAGCTGTTATACCGCTATTTGTATTTGTTGTCTGGGTGTTGGGAACAATGTGGCGTGTCTTATAAACTTACCTTACTTAGATGACGATCAGTGGAATCCTGCACTGCAGGGAAAAACAAAACCACATGCACTGAAAGTATGTTGTGCATCGAGTTGGTTTTGTTTTGATGATATATTAAGATGTCCTGATGGGAAGGTTACCTCCAAGCATAAACAGGAAGTTATGGACTGCTGCCGCTCGCATGATCAGTGAAACACACCTTTACCAAAAATCGAATTCATTCCCTGGATAAGTGAAAAGTTTGACTAACTAGGTCACAGGGGAGCTGGAGCCAATCCCAGCGGACAATGGGCGAGAGGTGGGGAACACCCTGGACAGGTCGCCAGCATATCATCAATCAAATCAATCAAATTGTATAACCCATATTCACAAATTCCAAAATGTCTCATAGGGTTTAACATGGTGCGACATCCTCTGCCTGCATCACAACGCAAACAAACAACCTACGACTCCCACATTCACACCTAGAGTCGATTTAGAGTCTCTAATCCACTTGACCCCAATCTGCAAGCTGGGATTCAAACCACACCACCATGCCAGAGAAGAAATAATGATCCATAAATTTCTTGAAAACCAGTTATTCTTTACACTTTGTAAGTCGGTTCCTTCGAGGTCCTGGAGGCCCTGGAGCGTACTCTCTCATGTGTATCTAGCTGGCTCCGCGCATCACACACTTTTAAACACACCATCCCAGCGTCCCATGTGAACTGTCCTGTTTCTCTAGGAGCTGTTGAATTTCCACACTCCTGGCTGATCTCAGGACGACTGACCCGACGGAAAACTCATCTCTAATTGTGTTTAAGAAGCTGCGAGACTCTCGGCTCAGCAAACGGCAGACGCTATCAGCAGATGGATTCTCTGGCACAGGTGGGCGCTCATTACCATTTCTCGTGGGAGTTTACTGTTGCTTCAGTGCAGTCAATTCATTGACTCATTGTTTTTATTATGAAAGTGGCGAACGGGTTACAAATAATATTAAAGATTTAAGTGTTTTATAAGTGCTGATAATGTAAACAGCATGGATGATTATAATAATAATAATTATAATAATAATAATTACAGTAATACATTTTATTTCACGGTGCCTTCATAGACACCTTATATCGTAAAGAAATAAATAATTCAGGTTAAAAGCATTAAAATTAGATTAGGAGGTATGTCAGATGTTTCAAACATTATCACAGCTACTCTTACTCAGCATGAACGATCAGACCATTCTATAATAATCACTTTATTTATACAGCACCTTTTTAAAAAGTAAAGTTTACAAAGTGCTAGGACAGACAAAGCAGAAACAGGACACTCAGGGGTAAACTGCAAAAAATGTATTCACACTGATGACAATTAATGACTAAGAGCAATAAGAAGACAGCGTCATGTAAAAGCAAATAAATGCAAATAAACATAAGCATTGAAACGTAATAAAATATAAAAAAGACGACATCAAATAAAGTCAGGTCTGTAAAAGTGGTTTTCATGAAGTGATATAAAAAAGAAGTGACTCGATCTGTATTAATTTTATCGGATGACGTGTCTTTATGCAATGGAAACAAATGAAGCGGAGGAGGAGACCTGCAGTTAAAGGTGCAGCTGTTCAGTTAAATACCACAAACTGGTTCAGGTAGAACACACACAAGAAGCTGCCTTGGTAGATACTAACACCTGAAGTCACCTGCTACGCCGTAAGTCAGAATATATTATGTTATGAATATATTATATATATATATTATTTTTAGATTTATTTGTTGAACAAAACTGTGCAATCTTAATATCTTAATTTGTTTTTGTTGTTCCTTATATTTTGACATTTTATAAATGTTTTCATTCTCAGGTTTCAGGTCACACTGTAAGTTATTTATTTAATTAGAAAACGTTTATATGTTGCTGAAAGAAAATGAAAGAAAACTAAGCAAAGACTTTGTGTATATATAAAAGTTATATAAAAGTTCTTTATGCATTGGATTTGTTGAGCAATAAAATTATAATATAATGGTAAAATCCATGGTCATTCATGAACCAGAAATCAAATCAGTTGCCTGTTTTTCTCATTCTTATTACAGTCATTGCAGGAATAATGCTACAGATTTGTATCAGTAGTAAAAGAGAACAACATGAACAGTTTCTCTAATTCATTCAGCTTGTTTGTTTTTTTCTTTGCTTCTTTTGAACATTCCCTGTGAATACTCTCATAAATCCAGCTGAGATGAACTAAATAAGTTAATAAGTGAAATTCAGAATCAACCTTAATAAGCTGTGGACTTTGTGTGAAGGAGTGAAGAATTATTTTCATATTCTTGTGAAAACCTTGCACAGGTTGTGTGAGGAGGAAGAGGAAGTAAAGAACAAAAAGGAAAATGTTGGTCCACTGAACCTTAAAGGACAAATGAAAACATAAACAACGACACTTAACGTCTGTATTGTTTTCTCTGTCTGAAGGAGAACATGGCATCATTGTCACTCAGCTCTCGCCTCAACAAGAGCCTGCGTCAGCAGTACCTGAACCTGTCGCAGGAAGGGAAGTGCCAGGTCACCTACATCTGGATCGACGGCAAAGGAGAAGAAGTTCGTGGCAAAACCCGAACCCTGGACACTGAGCCGAAAGGCATAGAGGGTAAGTGGCCTACTTACTTGGTGATTTATTAGTTATCTCAACATTTAATCAGAAGGCCCACATTTTTAAATTCAATGAAAGATCTTTAACCTAACATGGAATAATTAAAAAGGTAAAACCATTAAATTGGATCGCTTAGTCTGCCCTTACATTCAGCTTGTGAGGAATTATTAAGCAAGTTATCAAATAGAAACCTTGTGGACAGGGAGTACCACAGCACGCCTTCATTGTACACGGCACACATGTGTGTACATCCTGTTGACATAACAGGTTTAGCTGGAGAACAAACATTTGCTACTGCTGTAATTCCTTTGTTCGAACACAGAGGGACTCGCCACTCGCTGATATACAATTTCTAAATCATTCTGTCACTCAAACTCGTAAACACGCTGACAATATTCAAAGACTGGATGAAAATAAATCGGAGGTATGTTGGCGGGTGCAACAAACATAACAAAGGAGGGTGGTTGCTGCTGCAGGCCGGACAGGAGAGAGCGTGAGACTGCTTCATGGGCAGGTATGAGAAGATGACATTCCCAAAATGAGGTGTGATCGGACACATTGTTGTCAGTGCACTGCTTTGATCAGGACGTGGAAAGAAATTTGATCAATGGAAACTTTGTCTGCAGTCAGTTGTTTAAGGGCACGTTGTCAAAATACTATTGTGTTTGTATTGGAAGGTGCACGAGGTACAAGCTGGTTGTTTGCCAAGTTCAATCTCTTCAACTTAATTGCAAATCTGCATGACCTTGCTGAACCTAGCGTCTGATGCAGTTAAACTACAAAGAGAGCTTTAAATATGTCTGAATGGATAAAGTCTGTGGTCTTATGAGCTACAGAATGGTGAAAAACCAGGTCTGAATTTGCAAGAGAAGCTTTTTGTCCTAATATTTTGGGTTAAATCGTCTTCTCAGAAATCCCTGAATGGAACTTCGATGGCTCGAGCACGTACCAATCCGAAGGCTCCAACAGCGACATGTACCTCAAGCCCGTCTGCATGTTCCGGGACCCGTTCACCCTCGACCCCAACAAACTGGTGCTCTGTGAAGTCTTCAAATACAACCGCTTGCCTGCAGGTACTTTCTTTTTTATAACACAATTTACTGGTTCTCGCTCAGTTTGCTCAGGATAAAACAAGCTCTCTTGTTTTTTTTTTGTACCTTTGCTCTCTAGAAACTAACTATCGGACTAGCTGCGAAAAGGTGATGCAGAAGGTCGAGAAGCACTGCATCTGGTTTGGCATGGAGCAGGAGTACACGCTGTTAGGAATAGATGGACATCCCTTCAGTTGGCCCGCACAGGGATACCCACTACCCCAGGGTGAGTGACCTCCTCTTTGGAACATGGGTATTATAAACTGTAATAATCTCTGGCCCTTGATCAAGATAAACAGCTGCAGAGCCACGAGAACAATATGATTTTGCCACATTTATAACTACAGACTTGATCGAATATTAGCGTGGAAAGCTCGTATGACAAATATAATATATTTATTCATTTATTCGGTCATTTATGCTTTAATTTTCACTTTCCACCTTGTTCCCCACGTTAAGGCCCTTACTACTGTGGCGTGGGGGCACACAACGCGTATGGACGAGACATCGTGGAGTGTCACTACAAGGCCTGCCTCTACGCAGGGATCAAAATCTACGGCACCAATGCTGAAGTTATGCCATCTCAGGTAAGTGTCAGCGTTATTCTAATACACAGGAGACTGTTCATATTGACGTGATTATCCTCCAAAGCTTTACACTTCCCCTCCAATGTTCCCTTATTGACTATGTTGCATCTTCTGACTTCAGTGGGAGTACCAGGTGGGCCCCTGTGAGGGCATTGCGATGGGCGACCACCTGTGGGTCTCACGCTATCTGCTGCACCGCGTGTGCGAAGACTTTGGGGTTATCGCAACTCTGGACCCCAAACCAATGACGGGCAACTGGAACGGCGCCGGTTGCCACACGAACGTCAGCACCAAGGAGATGAGGGAAGAAGGGGGACTGGAGTGAGTAAAACTTAAAACTTGCTCTGACAGTAACTCAATCATGCATCAGTACTCTAGTAATGTTGAGTATTTATTCTTTCAGAAATGTCATTTTTAGTTATTCAAGATTATTTGTATTAATGTTGTGGTCACTCATAGTTTTTTACATCTTTACTTGTGTCCCTATTTTGACTGTATGTGTATTTGCAGTCACAGAAACAGAGCAACAGACACCAGCTTATCAAACTAACATGTTTTTTTCGTTTAACTTTTAATTTAATCTCAAAATTTCACTATATTTCAAAAATACAACTCGTTTTTTTAATTCTTTATTAGAGGTTCTTTCACTGTGCACTAGTTAAAGTTTCAACATTGTTTCCAAAACCTGTCTCTGCTGCCCCCAAGTGCTGAGATTGTCAGGTTTTTCATTCACAGGACAAATGTGGCAGGACGCAGCCACCATATAACTGTAGGTTTATATATTTGAAAACTACATTGGCACTCAGTAGAGCACCAAGGCCCCACAGTGTTTGAAACCACATTCAAATTCATTGGATCCAGATTTTTATTCGATTAAATAGCATAAAAATCAGTCACCTCAATGGGCCTGATTTATTTTTAATCATGATCCATGAACCATTCCCTGAGAATTAAATCTGCACCAAAATCGAATGGGTGCTTCATTGGGTCCCGTCCCACCCCGCCTCGAAGTTTCATGAAAATACGTTGAGTAGTTTTTGCATAATCCTGCGAACATTCAAACTATTTGTCCACACATTCATCTTTTCTGTTTCCCTGCTGACAGATACATCGAGAAGGCCATCGCCAAACTAGAAAAGAGGCACAAGGAGCACATCAGCGTGTACGACCCTCGTGGAGGCCAGGACAACATGAGACGTCTCACGGGTCACCACGAAACCTCCAGCATCGAAGACTTCTCTGCCGGGGTGGCCAACCGCAGTGCCAGCATCCGCATCCCTCGCCAGGTGGGCGAAGAGAAGAAAGGCTACTTCGAGGACCGCCGCCCTGCATCCAACTGCGACCCGTACGTTGTGACAAAGGCCATCGTGTGCACCTGCCTGCTGGATTTAGACGTGCAGGGCAGTGGGGTGGAGATAAATGTGAGTTCACCTGAGATGGAGTCCTGAAAAGCTCGTAGGAAAGTAAATGAAGACATGCACACTTAGTGGTCAGCGTATTTATTGAAGTATAGATGTGAATGTGAACAGAGAGTCACAACTCCAGTACTGTAGCTGTACTTAGAATAGAGGAAATGAATGTTCTGCACTGCAGCTTTATTGATGGATGTGTTGTTGTTCTGTACCTGTCTCTGCTCTTTCTGGCTTTCTTTGCAGTAGACTAAATGACAACAAACGTCAAAATATAAATTAACCAATAAATCAATATAAGCTAACTATTGTCATTATTGTCTTCTACGTTTAAGTGTTCAGGTTTTCAAGTGTGTGACGGTGTTTTCTGCAAGTTTTTTTAATCTTATCATTTATATTGTTCGGTCTTTATTGTCACATTACAAAGTGACCCCCGAATATAAGTTACAGAATATATACAGAATACATTGATGTTGAGAAAGTTATCATACTTATATTACATCTATTTGTTCATCGCATCTATAAGATGATTCTCGGTTACATTTTTAGAAAACTATCCTTTATGATACACTAAAAGAGCGGTTGAGGATGTAGAGCGGGTTGTCCAATAACCAGAAGTTCAGTGGTTTGATCCCCGGGCTCCTCCATTCCATGTGTCCTTGTGCAAGATGTGTAATGGAGACACAAATTGCACACACTAGATTTTTTCACCAAGATCTCACAATGTCTATTCCTTGACATGAATCCGAATCAAATTTAAAGGGCTCTTCCTTGAATCCTGCCCCTTCTGTCCACCAGGTTTTGTGATAATCCATCCTGCAGTTATTCTTTAATTCTGCAAAACTAACAGACAAGTAGATTTCCTTATTTTCTTTTCCATATTTCTACTATAGGAACTTGTTGTGTAGGATTGTTCGGCCTCGGTGGAGGTATGAGCTCTACTGAGTGACACTCTAGTTACAGATGTGACTGACATCTGTCAGTTGTCCATCAGGTGGAGCCACACATTCAGTTCTCATCTCACTACATCAGTTCAACATGTGCAGTTCACCCGTCAGACCTGACAGGAGGTCAGAGCAACAAAAAAAGATGGAGCAGAAAAGACATGAATGAGGCCGTGACGTCATCACACTCTCATCACTGGCACGGGTTCACCGCAGCCTGATGCTCGGCGTACTTGACATATGGCGTCCGCGTCGTTATCCTCTTACTTCCTGACATATGATCCTCCCTCGCATTCAGCCTGGCAGTGTCAAAGTGACTCATCACCCAAACTGTTTGACAGGAGGCTTTGAAACATGACCAAACAAAACCAAAAAAAAAGATTCTATAGACCGGATCAGATGCCACAGCATTCCAGATCTCCATGGATACAGGCAGTAGCTTGGCAACCGTGGTGTTTGTCTGTCGTCATGGAAACATACGTCTCAGAGCTTTTTTAGCAGCCTGGTGAGAGGATGACAAAAAGAGAGGAAAAGATAAATATCTGTCTTTTCTGGTAAATGCAACATTTTAAAGCCCCACAGTGAAAACTACTAGTGAAGGAAATATGATTAAATATATTTTCTCTGTGAGTTTTTAATGCACCACAACCAAAACTTTCACATCTGCTTCAGCCAGTGACGATGCACGTTCGAGTACAGAAATTGACAGGAAGTGCTGTTGGCCACAGGAAGTGACCATAGAGATGGGAAGTGGTTGAGGGCGTGTGACTTACTGTCAAACTGTATTGTTGTGGTGTGAGTTTGATCTCGGCTGGAAAATGCAAACTCAAATTAGTCCCCTTCAGATTGTGGTGTGGTTGAAAACTTTGGCTCCATAATGCAGAACTCCACCATGCTGGACAGGAAATGGTTTAGACTAACTTCCTGCTCTGTGGTGCCGCACGGGGAGAAACCGGTAGAACCAAAATGCATCTATTATACTACATTGGTGAGGAATGTGCCTGATATACAACATTTCCAGGAAAGTGCATCGTAACACCGAGGAACTACTGTACAAGAGAATTGAGATCTGAACTGAAATTAAAATTAAACAGGAAACAACTTAAAGTAACATCAGCAACAATGGTACATCTGAAGGTAAGATAAGATAAGATATACTTTATTGTCCCCATGGGGCCATTTGCTAAATCAAATTAATCTTAGTTAAGAATATTGACATCTTAATTTATTTTAGCTGTTTAACTAAATAGATGAATAAATAGATAAATACCACTATTAATAGCTATAATAATAGTAACATATCTATTTTGAATGACACCTTTGTTGGAGGAAGTTTGTGGAAATATTCGACCACGTCTATTATTATTATGATCATCAAATCAACCTTAGTATCAGTCAAAGATCATAAAAACGCCACATGAAGAGTTAAATGATTAAAAAAAATAAAAAACATGCAGATCTGATCCCTCCCTCCTGCGAGTCAACAGCCACAGTGACGTCAGTGGCGTGCACGGGAGCGCGCGGCAGCAGGTGAGTGCGCGGCGTCGCCTCCTCTGTGCCGGAGACGCAGCGGCGGAGCGGCGCAGCGGCGGAGTCATGGGGAAGCTCCAGGAATTTGACATCACGTTCAGCGGCAACAAGGTGGTGTACGGCCCCGGGGAGTCCATCGGCGGCACCGTGAAGATACGGACCAGCAACCCGCTGCAGTACAAAGGTGAGGCGGCGGCCGTTGGTGTTGTTCGGTTCCGGCCCGCGAGTCGCCCGGTTCGCCCGCGGTGCGCGGAGATCCAGACAAACTTTCCGCCTCCGGGGTGAGGACGCACGCGGGGCGGACGGAGGACCGAGTGGCGGCGGCGTGGTTCTCCTTCGGTGTCCCGCACCGGAAACATGTTCTCCGGTTGCGGGGCTCCGGGGGCTTCGGTGCCCGCTGCTGTGCGCTTCCCGGCTCTTGTGCCATTTCAGCCGGTCGGTGCCGCCTGGCAGCCGCTGAGAGGAGAAACCCACATCCTGCAGCACATCCTGCCGCCGACTACATGTTGCTTCCATGTATTGTTTTGTTCACCAAGCAGAGAAAATGTTCGGGGATGTTGTTTGCGCAGAACAACAGGTGTTAAGAGACTTTATTTCCCTTTTTTAAATAACGATCTTCATGTGTTTGTTGTGTGTGTGGAGGAGAATCTAAAGCTTTTACTGTAACTCAGGGCTGGGCATTAAAATAATATCAATAATGATGACAGCATAGTTTAAATATAAGGACATAAAGTGCTGGTTCAAGTGATGAAGGAACATATTTTCATTAATACAGTTTAAAATGACAGCAACAATGACATAACCAAAGTTCAAGTTGTTTGTTTTGGCTCTTTTATTGTTATTATTGTTATTATTATTAAGTGTACAACTGAATTATATGTGTCATAATATTAATACTACTAATAATAGTAAAAGACACAGTTACAAAGTGCTTCGCAAAATAAAATCGCAAAGTTAACAAATCATAAAAAATCCAGACAAAACAAGATAAATCAACATTAAAACAATAAAAGAACAATATTAGTACAATGTTGCCTAAATGTATAGTGTGAGCACAGTGAGGAGGAAGAACACCGTTTGTTGCCGTTTTTAAACTTAAAATGAATAATAATGTTTATTATATATCGCGATAATTATCGATATCGACTCACGACATGTATCTTGATATATTTTTTTTGGGCCGTGTCATCCAGCCCTGCTCTAACGTCTCACAGAAACTCCTGGAAGTAGTTGGTAATGTGGGGAGAAGCAGGTCGTGGAGAGCGGCTCTCCGAGTTACCACGGATGCTCACAAAGAATCCATTGTGTGCAAAGTGATCCTTGTGGGGATTCTTCCCTGATAATGGGGGTCTGCTGTCAACTTGAGCCAAAGCACTTTTTCCAGGAGAGTCTGGCTCGGAGGTATGTTAATTGACTGGGTCTGTAAATAAAGAAGCGCCGCTGTGAAGTGCACTGTTGTTTAGGAGATTTCTGTTGGAAGGAGAAGGCTTTAAGAAGTTCATGTTTCATCATCGGTGCGTCACAGGAAGCGCTCAAAATTCAAAAGAAAACGAAGGGAATGCACAAAACAGACACAATAATGAGACTGCTTCTCTTTTTGATGCGTTTTATATGAGGGAAACAGCAGAAGATGAATATAAATTTAGCCAAATTTAAATGTTTTGGATTCCCAGTTCCACGTGTTCGTGTCATAGAGTGATTAATTTGTCATAACGCACTGGCTGCCCTGGAGCAGATGGCGTTGCTGCAGCGGTCAGAGCTCCTGCTGAGCTCTTTTACACTGTAAGGTCACACGACTGTCGCCCATCTGTACTTGATACCGGGCGTTATTCCTACATTTAAGCCCCGTGGTGCTGGATGCTGTGGAGCGTGGTGGCTTGAAGAGCATCCACAACAGCGGGGGGAGCTTCTCCAAGTCAGAAGAATCAAAGCAGTGATGCTGACAGTTGTGGAATGACGATGAGGTGATAGACGGGGACAGAATCTGTCCGTTCACTTTCGTTTCATCGAAATGTATGAACAAAATCCGACTTCACACCTGCAGCGAAGTGTGAAAGACCGCTGTGTTTTCAGTTCTCAGATTCTGCTTCAGCTGGACGCCTTCACCCTACACTGCCTCAGGGATGGTTTTACCTTTATAGTAAACACAATTTACTGTTTTCAAAACATTATAGTAGACGAATGGCGATCAGAGAGCAAATACCTCAACCTCGGTAGAGAAAGTGAAAAATACATCCTGGATCTGCATGTTTTTCCAAATCTGCTCCAAAATCAAAATCTTCCTCCTGTAGACTGTTCATAAAAATGGACGTAGACTCTTGATCCAGAAAGTGAAGCCAATGCGGAAGTGCCCGGAAACCTGTATTCTCTCTGACGACCAGAGGACAACTCCACTGGTTGTCAAAGAAGCCTGTTTCTATAGAGGTTTATGGCAGTTTGCAATCCAATGGTTGGCGACGTCATGGTAGGTTACCACCATGGTGCTTTGTTCTGTTTCGACCTGCCCCTCCACAAATTGTCATGGAAATCGGTTGAGCAGGTTTTGCGTTATCTTGCTCAAAGAAAGACAAACAACGATGAAAACACAACGACCTTGAGTCTTATCCGTTGATAAATATTTAAGTAAATTTTCTCTGCGCCGACAGTCTGTCAAACTTCCACAAAGGGTCGTCCTCTAAAGAAGAGAGTTTAGCTTATTCAGCCATGATGAATGTGAATTTACTGGCATGCTGTTGAGCGCAGACCACAGTGTGTGTGGCATCGAGGCGTTCTCTCATTCATCATCTGGAGTGGCACTTTCTGTATCACAGAATATTCTCACTTGCGTTTCACCCCCCGAATGAAACTAAAGGTTAAAACAGAAGTTGTATAAGAGGTGGTTGTTTTGTCAGTTGTCAGTTTTTCCTCCCCTGACTCCTCCTGTACTGCAGTCGAAGAGCCCTGTGCTCCGTCTCGGGCTTTCAGAGCATCCGTTAATGTGCTGTAAACGCTGAGGCTGCATTATGTGCCCTGGGACACACCCCTCTTAACCATGGCTGCCGATGACTGCATCAATCAGAAGGCTTGAATCACGCTGCAGCAGGGAAGTGTGTGCAGGTCGACTTTGCTCAAGTGGCAGGATTTCCTGTTTTTGTGACTTGTGAGGAGAACAGTCGTCGGACCTGACTTTTATTACCGTGAATGGTTCCTCGTGTAATAGATTTTCTGCTTTTATTTGATGAAGGACGCCTCATGAAGGCAGTTGATGAGGTTCATGTGTGTACACGTTTTTACTTCACAATCTGAAGAGACTGTTTCCATCCTGATTGTAGAGTTGGGGCATAGCAGGAAAGCGGCCATTTGACACCAGTGGAGCTTAAATTAGCTGATAGACACAAAGTTAATCATCAACATTTCTCCTGGTTCAGTTACGGTTCCCTCTCCTCGTCCTGACAGCGGATGTTCCCGTCCAGGAAACTGATAATTTGATATTTAGGGTCTGTCTGCACTTTATCAAAGTGCACAGTTAGGTTTTTGTTTTAGGTCTTTGGAGTGAGTTTGTGTTTGTGTTGTGGCTCCAAATGATCTGTATGAATTCTTCTTTATTTGCATTGCTGTGGGAGTTGGGTGTGTTCACAGTTACCAGGTAGGAAGGTGAAATAAACACAGACAGATATTAATAAACAGATCCAGGCTTTCTGAATCCTCCGCCTCACTGTATTATTGATGATGGAGACCATTAGACAGCATCTGTATTGATTAGCTTTGAGCAGAGCCATGAACGCATGAATGAAAGGACTCGAGTACGCCACTTACAAACATTACTTACATTAATGTTGAACCTGCACTACAACTCCGTTCAGCCACTTACCTGTATCCAGACATAATGTTCATATTGGATGATCGTGCAGAGTTTTCAGCAGCAACAGCCAGAATTATGGAGCCAATATTGTTGAAATAGGACTTGAGTGTGTTAATGTAGAGAGTTGTGTAACAATCCATGTGTGCGTAATCAGATTTTTAAATGTTTTAATGTTTCTGTAAGTGCTTACTGAAATAGGCAAAACCTAATTTTGTGAAGTCATGGCGATCTCGCCCTTTTGACTTTTGACCTCTAGTCAGTTCATGTTTGACTCTTTGGGTCCAAGTTGTACCAGATTTGAAGAAGTTCCCTCACTCAGCGCCCAAGGTATCTCTTTCTGGAGAGTCAGACAGACAACCTGAAAAACATAAGGCCTCCAGCTATGGCTTCATTAAAAACACACCTACTTCTAAGCAGGGCTTACCTCTGTGTTAATGGTGACGAGTTATATATCCGAGGTTAAAGAGGGCGTAGCCAACCTGTCTGTTCTGTTCAGCCTCCTCTTGTTTCTCCGTCGACCTCCTGGCTCTTTGTATGATGTATGGTTACTTGATACAGGAGATGTTGCTGCATTGACCCTGTCTGTCAGCTTGTAGGGTCATTTCATCTCATGTGGGACATACAGTGAGGTCAAAACGTCTGACACCATTAGGAATGTCCTCTGTATCTCTGTATTGACAGTTTACTTCAGGCTCCAACGTGTAAAGCTGCTTTCAGACTGTCTGGACGTTTTCTGGACTTTGCCGTTCTGGAAAACCGACTCGGACATTTGGGTTCTCACGTACAGCCCCTTTGGAAGATTTCTGGAAAATGTCCAGACTTGAGTGCATCTCTGAAAGCAGCTTGTCCTACTGAGAAGCCCGGAGGTTTGGAGCAGCAGTTGAAACAGGAAATTAGTCGCCTCAGGTGAGAGTCCACTTGACCTGACTCTCTGACGCTTTACAGCCTCATTCATCCTTTTTAAAACAACATATCTAGGTTGTCAACAGTGTAAACGAAGCCGTGTCGGTGTGTTGTTCTTTTGTATCTTCGATTACATCAGAGGATCTCAGCTTATCTTTTAGAACAGCAGACGCACAAACATTCACTGTAACCCAATCATAATCTATGGTAATACAAACCAACAGCTTTATGTAAACAAGAGTAGTCGTCCCTCAGGTCTACGTCAAGCTGGCCACAAGTGTGTGTATGCACTCACACACACTGACACGCACACTTTGTACCTTTGAACTGTGTTATTAGTTTTTTTTTAATCTTGTATTTAAACCGGAGATTTGTGAATTGCTGATTTTGTGGGCAGTAAACAAATTACTAACCCATCCTGGTTCCCCGAGTTTCACTATAAAGGTTTCACTACAATTTAGTGTGGCCCTCCATGGCTGTTGTTCTTTCCCGGACAAGTCCTGACTTATCCACAGAGCTGCTCTCTGTTCAGCAAAGAATTTATTAAGTGTAACTCAAGATAAGACAGACGACTGGGAGTGTATTCAGTCACCAGTGGGTTATCTGTGCTATGAAAGCTGTAAATGCCATTAACCTCTTACCTTTTTAATGTTAAGAAGGTGTGGGTCCCCTCATCTGGAAGAAATGTGACTGCTGAGATTGTAATGGTTATCTTAGCTAAACCTTAATATTAGATTTAGGTACAGAGTCAAATATACTCTATGTCTTTAGTATAGAGTATTTGTCCTGTAGGGTTAGGGTGGTTGACTTCATAGAGACAGTTACTGACAGAGTTTGCAACATCTTTCATTCAGCGCTGGAAGTCGAGTCTTGGCAATAAGAACCAATCAGGAAATGAATGTGGCTGAAAACCTAAATTGGATCAGCAGCATGTCGTAACCTCTCTGTAGCTTGGAAACTCTGAAATAGTTTGTGAACAGCAGAAACGTAGTGGTGGTGTACTTTAAAATTAAAACTTTAAAGGTTCAGTGTGTAGAATTCAACGACATCTAGTGGTGAAGTTGCATGTTGCAGCTGAATACCCCTCACCTCACCCCCCTCTTCCAACATGAAACAGAACCTGTGGTAGCCTTCAGTTGTCATAAAAACTCAAAAGGTTTAGTTTGTCCAGTTTGGATGACTGTAAAACATAGTAGTGTGGATGTAGCAATACCTCAGGGACACATACGTAACTTTATTCTCAGAGAAATCAACATAAATTTTCTCACAAATTCCTAGATCCACACTAACGGGTTCTACCTCGGGTAATTCCCGACCTCTCCACAAAACTTCATGTATATCTGTTGAATAGTTTTTGCAAAATCCTGCCAACAACCAAACAAACATGTCTGGTGAATCACCGACACCAGTGTTGTCACAAGTGTTTTACCTGCTGGGAAAATGTTTGCACCGCAGCGTCAACACATTCACTCTTTTACACACGAGGGAAGTAATAATAGAAAGCCAGTGTTTGAAACTATGTGGGCAGAATTTGAAGTGGGCACGGTGATGAATGACTCAGGGTCGTCTCACAAGAGAAATGAATTCTGTGTTGTCAACCAGTTTGACCTTGGATATGCAGTCCAGGCAGGAGCAGGGACTGTGCATGTACAGATACACTGAGTAGTGCACACGTATTTGAATCACAGGGACTGTAGTGAAACCGAGGCTGAAAGACATTACCATTAGAGATAATGGTTTGGTTTCAGGAGGACGCTTGTAGCCCAGATTAGCAGCATATTCATCACTGTTTTGGATTCAGCTGATCATCAAACGCTGTGTTTACACAGAGAAAACTGGGATTGAAATAGATACAGAATAAATCAATGAATCCAGTGTATGTGTCTGTTCTCTCTGGCTCACGAAGACATCCCCGCAGGCTGAGGTTTCACTGTGAGCGTCTAGACTCTGGGGGCACGACTACATCCTCACGTCACCACCTCGAGGGTTAGTGACAGGAATTCACAGGAGCTGCATCCGGATTATTAGGACATAGTTTCACACACCAGCCCCTAAAGTGATTTATAGTACATACTGTAGACTGAGGAATATAACAAAAACGTCTATTGTTTAAGATGGGAAAAACTACAACTTCAGCTACTAGTGCTTCTAATAAGCTCCTTTAACAACAATGAAACACCCACTCACATCTCGCTCTAATGTGACAGGGAACAAATCCACCGTTGTCTTTCAGCATTCTTCTTCTTCTTTGTTTGTTTAATTAGATTTTACTGAGACGTGCAGGTTAAAAAAACGACTTGAGCGAATGAATAAATTATCTGGAAAAAGGAAGAGGAAGGTTTCTTTTTATTCCCTTCTGACTTTTGGTGTCTTTTGTCCTGACATGAGGAACGTGATGCATGACTACTCGGTGTGAGTCAAAGCGACTTCATTCTCTCTGCTTCGTTTCATTGTGGTGGGGATGGTGGCATCGATCCACGTGTGTACGTCATCAGTCTCCACTGTGCCCATAGAAACGGTGAATCAAATGGAAATCTTGGCACCAGCTGCTCCGGCTCCCCTTGAACTTATCTATCCAACCCCCCCTGTCTTTTGAAGTCTGTCTCACTCCTCCTGATGGGCACACACCCCAGCTCCACCCGCTTTAAAGCGCTGTCTCACTTCCTGTGCGGTAAAATGAGAAAAAGAGCAGAAGCAGTTTGCAGACAGGATGTTGTTCTTCTGAGAAAGTTGTCAGCTGGGCCTGAAAAGAAGGAAACTCAAGATAGAAAACTTCAGCCTGGGAGAAGAAGGTGCTTTATGGCTGCACTTGTATATTTTCACTTGTATATGAATTAGAGCGTGGCTGTTATGAGCCTTTCACAGACATGTCAGTATCGTTGTTTGTTTGCAGATATGGAAACGTTTAATTTTACAGAATAAACAAAGGTAGTTTATTTTGTCAGTTTTAACACTGCTCCATGTCGGCCTTCTCCAAAAACAACTGCAGCGGCAGCGAGCTGCTTCTCCACTAAGTTTAGCTCCTAATAATGGACCATGTGTTCCAAACAGTCACTAATTACACCGGCAGCCCAAGTCAGTGGATGGTACTAATGAGTCAGATATCGTGGGTCATCATGTGCCGCTGTTGCAGCTGCAGATACAGCAAGAAGACCATTGTAGCCGCTCAGACACACCAGCATTGTTCAGTCAGCTGTGATTTAACTGCGACAGTTTCATTCAGGCGGGTGACGGAGGCCAGAGTGTCACCGTCGGGCGTCAGCTGATCCTAAATGTCTGATCAAACATGTTTGGAGCAGTGTAAATATAACTGTGCCGGAGGTATAACACAAACAGTGTTTCCCACAGCGTTATATTCAATTTGTTTTGGGAGCAGGAGGGGGTGTGTTGACTCATGTGAGAGCATGCAGTTCACTTGTATGCACTTCAGGGTCCCAATGACAGGAACGAGATTCGAGAGCTTTTGACGAGGGCAGATGTCGGTGTTGATGTGCAACGCTATAAAAACGTGATTTCCTGCCTCCTGCATGCGCCACCCAGACGCCACCTCTCACATGAACACTCTGGAGATTGTCCTGTTGTTCTGAATGTTTTTCTGACCCTGGACAATCTACTTCTGCATTCGTTACATGTGAAAGGCAAGGACAATTGCTGACTCTCGCTGAACTTTGGTCTATGATTCATAACAGTCAGATCTCTTGTTCTCAACTGTCTCAACTAAGATGACTAACAGTGCCGTCTAGTTCTGCCTCACACTTTCTGCTGGTTTCCTTCTTTCTTAGGTCCTTAAATTTTGTTTTTGATGTTTTTTAAAGATGTAACCCGATTCAACATGAGTTCCAAACCAAACCACTTTGTTTCAAACCAGTAAAATGAGATCAGGTCGACCGAGGACGCTGCTGATTGCTATGAGGGAGAGGCCAGTGCTAAAATGTAGGTCGCTGCTGACATAGATACCATCGAAAGTCATCCCAGCCCGGGAAGAGGCAGTGTTTAATCATTTTAATTGCACCAAGACAATGAAATGCAAGAAACTATCTGGAGAATCAAATGATTATTTATATTTAGCAGCTGCATTACCAACTGGTAATGTTTTTGTTGTCCTGAAAGACAGAGTGCAGAGGAGGGAGGGATTACACATCACACATCTGCTGATTGTTTTATGATGTAACTTCGGCAGGGATAAGCTTCTTACACACACTGTTTGCAAGGATTTGTGTGTACTGTTTGTGCAGATGTGTATGCACTTAAAATGCATGCAAACACTAAACAGCATCAAGTGATCAATGGTCTTAAAGCATGCAAAGCTTGACAGAAACCACAGGGTTGGTGGAAGAGTCCTTCAGCCGGTTAATGATGTAATGCTCATAGAACAGTTGTGTGTAGGGCTGGGTGATATGGAAGAAAGTCAATAACGATATCACGATATAAATCAAATCACTGTTTCTGCCTTAGATGGTAAAAAAGATTAGTGGTATTACTTGTCTTTGTGGGCACGTGCTTTCACAATTTGCAGTGCACGCTACTCTGCTTTTTGTTGGACTTTAAATAGCCAAAATAACTCCGTTGGGATCTTCTTCTGTAACGCTGTCACTCGAGTTTTCGTTAACATTTTCTGTCATTATTTTCTCTTTTATCTCCCACTCCTGACGTTCTGGTGTGCACGGCTGCAGGAGCCCAAACATTAACACGTCTATGCCGGCTGCTGCTCCTACGCTTTGTGTTGTGTGTGTCAACCTAAACTGACGTGGCTGTAACTCTATTCCAGCCATATGCATGGTTCGGTGCGGCGCTATTCTCATCATCGTTTGTTTTGTCTGTCAAAGCATGGATGGAATGAGTTCTGAGTCTGCCTCCAAATGACATGAAAAACGCAAAATGGTGGCGCTTGTATCCTTTGTGCAACAGGAGGAAGTAGAAGCACATCGTCCATCTTTATTTAGAGTCTGTGAAATAAAGGGTTTACCCTATTTTCCACTTCTGCTCTATATGTCAAATCATGGTTGCATATCGGTCAGTAACACAAAAAAGTAAGAAAAGGACTTGATGAGCAGATCATAGTAGAGTATCATATAATATAGTCGCTTCATATAGTTAATTTGAGTTGCTGACTGAATCAATAACCTGTTTATTCATGGCCAGCCTCATTAAACCAGAAATTCCATCTCTAGTTTCTGTGGATTTAGTCTCAGTGCACTGTTTGCGTCTGCTGCCGACCTAACAGAGAGGTTACCTAGGACATGTCTGAGCGAACAGCCCGCCCTCTGTTCTGTTCTGCAGGGGATTCCCTTACAGTCACTCCAGTCAGGAGTAATAGATCAAAAGATCAGGTGGCCGTGTTTGACATGTCTCACAGGGAGGCAGTGGAAAGAGGATAAGGGGACACGCTGGAAAAGTGAGAGGGACTAATTGTTTGCAGCACTTAAAGATTTAATGAAGGTAGTAAGTGTCGCATCGGATTACTCGGCTGTCCTTTGGCACAGGGGCGAAGGCTCGGACCTCTGGGGTTTGAGGAAGAAACTAGGAATCATTTTGACAAAGGGTTTTAGAAATGTTGCCAGTGTATTTTTTTCTGTCATGTCATTCACGACTATTGTTATTGAAAATGCTACAAGATGAAAAATAGCTTCTCCAGAAGACTTTGTTTCTGTCTAAAGCTCAGACCTGTCAAAACAAAACGAAAAGGGAAATCTTAAATTTTGTGATTTTAACATGAGAGAAATAATAATATTATCTCTCCATGACGATCTAAGCATAGGATGGTTTGACAATCAAAAATTGGACTAGCCATGTCTAGATAACACACATTTAACCTTTAGTTTAACCTTGAAGGCGACATATTCTGCTCATATTCATGTTCACAATTGTTTTTGTTTCCTTACTTGAAAAGGTTTACAAGCTGGAAACAAATCACTTTCCTCAAACTGTCCATTGCTGCTGCTCCTCTTTTCAGCCTCTGTCTGAAAAACTTTGTTTTAGCTCCTGTCTCTTTAAGACTCTTTAAGAAATACCAGCCTCTGTTTTTTAACCTGGCTCTGTTATGGGGGTGTGTCAGCCAACGGGGATTCATTATGTAAACGTTGGTTACCGTGATTTCACGATAGTGCAGAAGTATTGGCCGAATTACTGAGGTATTTCAGAATCTTCCGTATTTAGGAGAACTAGATAACACACTAGAGGAAAGGAAACATTGAAAAACGAACTTAACTTAACTGAAGTGCGTTTATTGGCATCATTAATTCCACGTCAGTTAGATTTCGTTAGGTCAGGTTTTGTGGTTTGTGTCGACCGAACTTTCAGTGTAAAACCGCCCGGACGTATCCCACTGACGCTGCTCTGGACGTCTCCGTACCTCATTATGCAGGAATGTATTTAAATGACGTCCGAGGAGCCTTTTCAGTGCATGTGAGGAATGTTGATCAGTTCAAGTCATTCAAACGGCCTTTTCTTGGGCAAGCTCATGAAATCCTAATGGTTGTAAAGATGTGTTTTTTCTATCTGCTGTGAGTCAGAGAATTGTCTCACTCTGCTTTGTTCTTTGACCTTAAACTCACTTCAGACCATCACCTGAAATTAGACTCAGGAGAAATCAGTGGGGGGGAAACAAATCTGTGCTTCCAAAGCCGACTCCTTTTTTCCCATGAAGTGATGCAAGAGGCAGTAAACTCTGACTTCATGGTTTCACCCCACAGGCACATTTTCTGCCTCGTGATTAAACATTTGCTCTTAGTCTGTGTTTTGTTTGTACCCATGTGTAGAGTGTAAAAAACGTTTTTCTGTAAATAAACTCAGCCATGTTTGCAGAAGAGCAAATACCAGTTTTGTGTAACTGGCACATTTTCTCGGGAAGTGGAACGGAGACAGTGGAGGAGGAAATTGGCATCAATGACTTAGCAATTAAGTGTGAGGGGAAAAAATAACCACAAAATATTCTTATAGGCATAATGAGGACACAGTAGAGGAATAGCTTTATAAACTTTTACATGACGATACAGCACTTCTGTGTAGCTGTTGTTGTTTGTAAAGTTATTGTGTATCAGTGTGACCCTTGTATGATTTTAATTACTTCTATTTAATTGTTGATGTAATGTTGTTTTTTGTGTGAGCCACTACTGGAATTTCCCCAAGGGTATGAATCAATTATATTCTTATCTTATCTTCTCTTGACCCCCATATATTACTCACAGGTATTTGTTTTTGGTAGATAACTGTAGACGCAGTATTTGCTATGTTCGCTACATGCTCACAGGTAAGAAAACTGTCGTAAATGAAACTGACTTTTTTAATTGGTTAAAATTTGAATAATTATTTAAAGATTATTCTTATTCTACTTTTTTAATAATCGGTTATTGATTAAGTCATTGTTGAAGCAAATATGCAGAATATTTGGTGGTTCCAGTTTGTGAAATGTGAGAATTTGATGCTTTGGTTACAATAACATTATAGTAAATGTAATATTTTGAGAGTGTTTAGGACTGTTGGTTGTCAGTAGTTGTAAAAAATAACTGGTGGATTAACCAATCGTAAAACATATGGTCAAATATCAGGTTAAATTTGGAAAAAGAGGTTTGTAGAAAAATATGTTCATATTTCTCAACGTAAAGTATAATTCTAGGTCAGAGTAGCTACTGCACCAGTATAGTGCAGAGTTTCAATTGTAGCCCAGGTATAAGCATGATAATACATGATTCCTGATTTACATGATCAGCAGATGAGGTCGAAACGACTCAGTCAGGTTTGTGGTTACCTCTGCTCAGGCTGTTTGTGCCAAGTGCAGTAAAATCCAGGGTGTGTTTGAAACAGATTTATCCGAGTTCCCTCATCATGAGCGATCACCTGACTCATCAGAACCACACCTTCAACTGCCAGCCACTTCCTCCCTGACCCACCATCGCTGATCTCACCCTCATCAGAGAACCAAAACACAGCAGTCGTGTTGAGGCAGCCAGCTCTCCAAACGCTATCGCTGCTGACATCTCCTGGATCCGTCGGCCCACCCCGTCTAACTCGCTAAACACAATGAGTAGTAGCACCAGGCTCCTCTCCGCCTACACCACACTCCCATTGAACTGTGGAGAGGACCTGGACCGACTCCAGTGTGTTGGTAACAAATCCAGTCAGCTGCTGAGTCAGAGCACGCTCCGCTGCCGGCTTCTCTCTCGTCTGAGTGTCAGTTTGCCTCAGGCTGTGGTTTATTCTGTGGAAAACTGGCCCCTGCTGTAGATTCCTGTGCTGGCAGTTCCCAGGTGTGAATCCATCGCTGCTGGTGCGAGGGCAAGTTGGAAGTTGTCAGCTTCAGTAAATTAACCAAAACTCAGCGGGTTGAGTTAGCATTAAGATTCTAGTTTGTACACTTCTGAAGTTGGTGAAGAGCTTCGAGCACTTGCTGTTTGAGATCTAATCGAATTTACCACGAATATCGATATTTGAAGCCGGCCTTCTTCTTGTTTGAAGATCAGAAAGATAAATAACAGCCTGATTAGTTTTGCTAAGGCTCTTTTCAGTTTTGTTCAATCAGCAGTGTAAAGACATATTTGGCAGCTACTAGTTGTTTCAGGGGGCTTTCACATCTTAGTTACTGGTGCAGACATTCTGACGTCTCAGTTCCAAAATAGTTCAGACTTTTGGGAAATTTGCAGGAAGCTGAGACAGCATTAAACAATAGAAGAAGAAGGTTGTAGTCATTATCCAAAAACATTTTACTGCGCTCCCTAACTTACAATGTGAAACCAAAACAAACCAGATCAGATTTAAATAACATATCAAAGACATGAAGCTTGGTTTGAAGATTCATTCGGACCTTCAAGTGTAAAAAACGCCCTTAATTTAAAACATTTCTGACATGATGGAGTCACACAGGTTTTAAGATGAAAACATAAAAAATCAAGAGGTTTTATTACAAACCAAGCACGAGGCTAAATTTAGGTTTGGACTGTTGGTGACACATTTCCTTCTTGTGCGGATGAGGGTCTCATCCAACACATCATTACCACCCCTGATCCATCTGGCTCCATGCGTGTGTGGAGGGGCTCGGCCGTTATTCAGACACAGACAGCCGGTCTCTCTGCCAGAGGAGCCCGTCTCTTACGCAACTATTCTCTGTTCAGCTCTGCCGCTGCCACTCTCCCTGCCGCTGCTGCTGGATATTAACAGATTATTCCTGCACTGACCTCATGGGCTCGAGCTCCTGACTTTACCACAACAGACACATCACGTCACAGTCGTTTCTCTCTTCTCTGCTCGGTGAAGCCTGCAGAAAGCTCACGGGTCGTGTTGATGTGGAGGATATGGAGGTTTTATTCTCCCCCCGTGAATGAGGCAGATGGCCAGAGGAGCAGATTGCAGGGTGTAATTAATGGCCGAATAAATGGACATTGAGCTGCGGAGATTTTAGTTTTTGTTTTTACCGAAGAGGTCCCTCCCTCTTCCCCAAAAACTGTGCCAATGGTCCTGCTGGTGTGGAGAGAGCTGCCATCTGCCACTCTGAGGAAATGTGTTTGTGTGTGTGTGTGTGTGTGTGTGTGTCTGTGTGTGTGATGCCAGCACAGGGTCACAGGATCCTGCATTGGTATGAGCTGTGATTGGTTAAACACAGACTGTGGCAGGATATTTTTTACATCAGATTGTGTGTTGTCGTTTTTTGTTGTAGTAAATGGTCTGTATTTATATAATGCTTTTCTAGTCTTATCGACCACTCTGGTACATTCACACACACACACACACACACACACACTCATGCAGGGCTTCAGGCTTCAGGGTTCAGTGTTTTGCTCAAGGACACGTTGTCATTCAGACTAGAGGAGCGCTGGTTAGTGGAAGCTGGTTAGAGGGTTTTGGCAATATGACGACAACAGGTCGACATTTTTTTACTTGGCTTCCAGCTGTGGACCCCACGGACACCTAGTTCTTATCAACCCACTTTCTGGGCAGCTTGGAGTCATTTTGGAGCATGTGCACAGTTGGTGCCCCTGTAATGTACGACTCGTGCCGGTCTTGTGAGGAGAGGACGGTGTTTGAAGTATCTGATTCCACACTGGGACTGATGAATAAACATTGAAAACAATATATAGTCCTGTCTGTCTGTCTGTCTGTCTGTCTGTCTGTCTGTCTGCTTGTCTGATGACTGAGATAATACAGAGGCTGCGTCAGTTTAATCCTCTGCTTTCTGTCACAGTTATGATGTGTGTGTGTGTGTGTGTGTGTGTGCGTGTGTGTGTGTGTGTGTGTGTGTGTGTGTGTGTGTGTGTGTGTGGTGTGTGTGTGTGTGTGTGTGTGTGTGTGTGCGTGTGTGTGTATGTGCATTAGGGTTTTTAATTTCCTCTCAGATGGATAAACAGAGGGATAGAGAGAGTATGGGTTGTGTGATAAAGAGATAAAGAGAGAGAGAGAGTCAGGCTGTGGTCAGGCTGTGGTCACGCTGCAGGCCAGTAGATCTGTTTCTACCACACGACTGTTGATCTCTCTCCATTCTCTTGGCGAGAAGGCTTCTATTGTGAAAAGCCACAACCATCAGTGAACATATCTGCAGCTTGTGTTTCTTAGGGTTAGGCACATTTTTTGTGTTCTTCCAAACATAAGGCAGTATGACACAGACATGAAAACACTGGATTCAGGTTCAGTTCTGAGTCTGCAGAGATTTTCAGGTTAATCTGAACGTCCTGCTGTAACATCAGAAATCTTGATATGACTTTAACTTTCCCTGTTTCATCATGATCGTCCAAACCAGTCAAACCGGAATCGTCCACGTCTTCAACCTCTTTAACGTCTCCGGTTTCAGCGCAGCTCGTTGGTAAACATCCTCCTCCTCACCTCTGGTTGTTGACAGGGGCCCGTAATGATTTAGTGAGACTTCTCTCTTTGTGATTCGTTCTCATGGCTGATCAGAGTGTTTCGTGCTGCCAGTCTGGGTTTTTCACTCTGCGGTGCCCGAGCTGCTTTCGATTAAGAAGCTCTGCTAACATGTACCGTAGGTTTTGTGATACGTCACCATGTCAGCATCACGGAGCGTTTCATATCCGTCACATTAGTGATACTTGTTCTACTTAAGATTATGCAACCAGCTGTTGTTGCAAAATGACAATTCACAAATGTCAAATGCAAGCATGCATCAAAAACAGAAATAGATCAAATGAAGAAACTAATGTGCAGAGTAATCTATACCTGCAGCCCCGTGTGTTTTTTAATGTTGGGAATGTCTTACTGATCCTGAACTTGACATCTTTTTTTCTTTCTCTCCTCTTATTTCAGCCATCAAGGTGAACTGTCAGGGCTCATGTGGGATCTCCAACAAAATGAACGACGCCTCTTGGAGCCTGGAGGAGCAGTACTTCAACAGCACATTGTCTGTTGCTGACAAAGGTGACAGCAGCAGAATCCTAATGGCTTTATTTTTAGGGTTTCTCTGAATCCCCCTCATGTTTTGAACATTGAAGCACTTTACCTACTTTCCAGGCAGCTTTTTATTCGTGGAAACATTAAAATAATCTTCTCGTACTGTTTTCAGGTATGAACTCCCAAAAATATGAAATATTGGGTCTGTACATTATCCTGTTTGTGTTTTTCATGTGAATAACACAACAGGAGATTGTCAGGAGCGTTCACATAAGGGGTCAGGGTAGAACATGCAGGCGGCAGGACATGTATTTTTGGCCAGCTCTCGAATCTTGTCGTCTTTTCAAGTTGTTTTCTTGTTCGGCATCGTGTGGCTCCTGTTTTTCATCCTGAGATATTTGGGCTGACAGTTTTCCCAAGGGGGCTGACAGGAAAAACTCTGCACAATGTTTGGAGCAATTGACTCAGACATGAGCAGGAAAATGTCCAAGTTAAGTGCATCTCTAAAAGCAGCTTTATTAATCCAGAAGGGAAACCAATGGCTGCCTGGAAGCTAAAGGAAAACATGCAGTTTATAGACCTGTAAAAACAGAAGCATGGTCCTTTAACACCACAGCACACATGCATGTGACTGGGCAGGTTCTCTGCTGACATCCTGCATGTACATTTGTAACAAAGGTTATGATTTATCTCTCTTAGCTGCGAGCACTGAAATGTCAGAGCCTCCACAGCCCTGTCAACACGGAGCTGTGTAACATGAGTGAATGCTCCTGCCTCACTCTTCATCTGGTTTATGGGAAATCAGCTGCAGCATTCAGGCTTAATCTCTCAATGGCAGCAGCAGGTTTTTCGCAGCCCTGTAGTGAGGATTTAAAAGCCTCAATCAGTCAGAGTAACCGTCCCCTGTCGGGATGCTCCCGCCTCCCTGTCTGCACGCCGCCTCTCTGAGCTCGACGTGGTTATCAGTGTCCAGCAGCGTCCGATGAGGGCGTCGGACATGCTCCGCGCAGGGTGTCATTCCGCCCTGCTGCTCTGAGGCCCTGCTCGCCTGTGGAAACCAGAGCTTACGCGACCTTTTGTTGTGAGTGGGATCTTCCATCTTTTGTATGTGTTGCGTGATACCGCCCACAGCCAGACGTTGAAATGTGCTGTGTGTGCATGAAATCTGCTGTAAATGCAAATCGCACTGTGCCACTTGCCGGTGGTCTTCGGAGCATGAAATCCATGTTGATTAAAACACTGCAAAGCAATTTAATATTTAGTGCTGTTTCTCAACATGTGCAATATACATCAGTTTACATCCTAAACACGGCTGGGAGGTACATTTATTTCTGTAAATCTGTAGTGGACAGAGGAGAGGAGAGAGAATAGACAGTGAGCAGTGACTCAGAGAAAAGTAAGTACTGTGAGGTAAACTAACTTTAGAAAAAAGAGTTTGGTATTTGTTTGTTGAATGAGGAAGAAAGTTTTTTATTTCTCAACATAACAGTTTAGTATTAATACTGAATCGCAGGTACTGTTCCGATGCTTGTCTTCACAACTTGTGTTATGAATAAAAAACAGTCAGCCTACGATCCAGGGCTTTCTGGTCTACAAAACCTATTAGTTATAGATGTGAGGGTTTATGGATGTTGAAATCTTTGAAGCAACAGTAAAACTCATTAAACACCTCAGTACATTCATAATACACAGACAGAACCTAGTGTAAAACACCAGGACCACTCCCTGTAAATA
This sequence comes from Hippoglossus stenolepis, assembly GCF_022539355.2. Classification (NCBI taxonomy): domain Eukaryota; kingdom Metazoa; phylum Chordata; class Actinopteri; order Pleuronectiformes; family Pleuronectidae; genus Hippoglossus; species Hippoglossus stenolepis. The sequence goes on from NC_061500.1 coordinate 4,696,072, forward strand.
ATTCATTACACACCCTCCCTCTGCGGTTCCCATTTATCTCTGACATTTTTTCCATATCCCATTGTCTTCCGAAAATGGGTTTGCTCTCTCTCTGCCCCCCGAGGGCTGAGCAACACGGGGAGAGTGAGACAGGAAGGGTGACGGAAGACCACCACACACACACACACACACACACACACACACACACACACACACACACACACACACACACACACACACACACACACACACACACACACACACACACACACACACACACACACACACACACACACACACACACACAAAGCGAGCCACGCTCTGTGGCTGGCTGATAATGAGCTATGCCATGGATGCTTGACGGTTGGAGGAGTGAAGAGCAGTGATGTCAGAGTCCACTCTTCATCCTGTCACTGTTGTGGGTTAATGCCCCCACTGCTCCACTGTTACTGTGGCTCTGATGAAGACTTGTTTTAGCAACCGACAGCTTTATATTTAGACCGTTTGAGTTTTCGTGTGTTCTCATATGTCACATTATTCATTCAACATCTTGGCCTATAAAACATATAATGTAACCTGACCCTCCTTTTATTGTTCCTCATTCATTGAGACAGGTTTTCCTCTGTGTATCTGTAGCAGCTGCTCAGCCCTCTACAGTGGAGTGTATGATATAAGGTGTCGCACCTGTACTGGTTCAGAGCACGAATCCTTCCACTAGAAGTAAACATGATGCAAATGAACACACACACACACACACACACACACACACACACACACACACACACACACACACACACACACACACACACACACACACACACACACACACACACACACACAGTCTGGGCACTTCCCCTCAGGAACCTGAGACTAACGGAAAATGCTGTGTGCCCGTCCCTAATGAGAGGAGACATGTCGCTTTGTGGAACAATTTAGTCGAGCTGTCGGCTCATTGGAGAATTATTAACCTGGTTTTCTCAAGGTGCTCTCAGCGAAACAGAGACGCTGATTGGCTCCTCATGTTACTGTTATCCATTTAATTGACCTTGAGAAGTAAACAAGTATGAAGGCGTTTTTTTTCAAATTACACTAGAGCAGCAAATGTGTGTTGAATAGAATAACATTTTGTTGTCGTGAAGATAGACTGTATATAGAGATGGACGACAAAAGTGAAGCCTGGTGGCTGGCGGCAGTATAGGTCATAAACCCCGCCTCCTCCATGTTAGTCGATGGGACATGGAACAAACTTTAGAGTGACTCACGATTGGTTGAGCTTGTGTATCAACGGCTCCTCGATACTGCGACTCCACCCCCTGGTCAGTACTGCGCGGACTCTGGCTCCAAATGCACAAGATGGCAGCGTTTGTATATTTTGGCTTCACTTCTCGACAGTGGGAGGAAGTGGAGACGCGTTGTCCATCTTTATTTACAGTCTATGGTTCTGCATCGTTATTAAAAAGTCTCTTTGTTCTTTGGAAAACTTAGACAGGGGTTTTAAGTCTTTGTTTACAATATGAAAAATGTAGAATAAAACCAGATGTGTCTGTTAATTGTTAATTGACCTGTATTGTAACAGAGCAGAGTGTCTCCCTCAATCTCGGGGTCGATTGCTGCTGCTCGTAAATCACTGATTAACTTTGCTGGGAAAAGCTCCAGCTACGTGTGTTGACCCTCACACACCCAACGCTTTATCACTTCCTCACCGTGACGCCGGCTGACCCGGTTTCGATTGCAAAGTTTTGTTCGCCTACAAAAGAAATCTCGTCCTGGCTGCCTTTGAACGGCAACGCCTGTTCGTCTCAGAAACTCCATCCCAGTGGGAAAGTGGGTGAGCTCCACAGGCCGGGTGCCTCGCCGGGTCATCTACTGTTTACCAAGACGTGTGTCGTCAAATAAAACACACACTCACACGCACAAACCGTTTGATTTATCACGACATTGATGTTTTTCTTCTCATTCCACTGGGTCACTGATTAACCTGCCTCTTTTACAGGGATTCTGGCGGCAGGCGAACACAGTTTCCCGTTCCAGTTTCTTATTCCAGGTGAGTGCAAGTGCTCCTTCCTCTATGTCGAAGGCACGCCCTCCATTCCCGTAATTGTTTTCTCGTCGACCTGCTTCATCAAAAGTCCACAAAGACGTCAACAGGAGGAGCATGCAGGTCTGATAACCTGTTCTGATCTCCGCCCTTTGTCCCTGCCACAAAGCAGACACGCAGTTCTGTGGAAGTGTGTGAAGAGTCATTGTGTTGTAATACAGTTCAAACAATCAGGACGAAGATTTGATATCTGATGCCACTTGTTCACAAACAGGTCCTCGATGTGGACAAGTGACGGTTTCCTGACGCTGCAAAACCACAACCGTGCAAATCATATGATCAGCTGAACACACTCGCCACCTGGGAGGGCACACACAGACACACACACACACACACACACACACACACCCGGTGCAGCGTCTGTTATCTTGCGCTCTCTCAGGCGTGGGCTGAAGCACAGGGTGGTTCAGGTTATTTATAGTCCTCTCTCCTGTTGTGCAGTCACTGTTTAATTGCTCTTCATGCACCCATGCCTGTCCCCCCTCCTCTTTCAGACTTGGGAGCATCAGCACAGTGTTGACTATCATGTTGTGATAATTGACTCAGGAGAGAGGTGTCTCCTACTGACCCCTGCTGGTGGGGTCCAGTTTACACGTCCGGAGAGTCAACCTGACTTTATTAATTTCGACTTTAAAAGAAATTCAATAAGAAGGGGAACGCATTCCTCTGGTAAAGCTGAGTTAATTTACATTAAGTATTTCCTTTCTTTTTTTAGTAGTTCTTAAAGACAAGGCTAAGGGTCTTGATTGACAGCGGAGACTGACTCGTGATTGTTCACAGGTTACTGAAGTTAATCAGAAACATCATCTCGAAACAGTGACTTTTAAAACAAATTCAGCTCAGTTTATCGTAAGTGTCCCGACATCTTTAGACCTCCAAATCAACGAGTGTTTCCAATGGTTCCTAAAAGCAGGAAATAGCTGCCTGTTGAAATGACGTCAGCGTCTTGACATGTGATAGCAGCTGAAAAAGTCAGAGGGAGGTATTTGCCTGCGTCAGGCTTCACCCTCCTCAGCCACGAGCTGCTCAGTCTGCTGTGTCTCCAGGGAGTGTCGGCCCGGTGCTTCCCTCTGCCCCCCCGTCAGGGCGTCTGCTGCCAAGATGTCTGCAGCACAACAACAACATCCCGCCTCTCCTGGTTAATTCTTATTGACAGCGGCAGCAGCAGATGTTTCTGCGGAGCTGCCATCGGCCCCACTCACATTAACATCTGAATGAGGATCAGGGAGGGAAAAGGGGAAAAGGAGCAGTGCCACAGAGCTGCTGGGCTTTTAGTTTGACAACACGTTAATGACCCTTTATTTGTTTGGTGATTTAAATGCAGATTGTTTGTATGAAGCCCAGTGTCAGATGGTATCTCTCCTTCTGTCTGTCTGGCTGCTTTCTCCCAAAATAGTTGTTTTTATCTCGCTCCTCTTAAATTTCCTGCCCTCCGGTGTTTTTCCTCCTCGTCTCTGTCCTTAACTTGAGTCCAAAACAAAATTGTGTCCCTTTCTGCTCGTGGACAAGATGTGTGTTGTCTGAAAGGCTCCCTACATCTTTACAGCTCTGATAGAGGCCTTAATGGACGACACTTTTATTCTAGCTCTGTCCTCACCCCACTAATGGGACTATAATAGAGAGCATACTTCCACCGAGTTCTGTGGAAATATGTTCAGTAATTTTTATGTTTTCCTGCTGACAAACAAAATGTCCTGGGTGAAAATATAACCTCCTTGACAGAGATAATAGTTTCTTCTTCTCCTCCCGCTCTTCAGTCGCTGCCCCGACTTCCTTCGAGGGTCCATTTGGGAAGATTAATTACCGCGTGCGGGCCGCCATCGACACCCCCCGCTTCTCTAAGGACTACAAAGCCCAGAGACTCTTCTACCTGCTCAACCTGCTGAACCTCAATGAGGTGCCGGACATTGAAGTAAGTGTTCGATGCACAAATCTGTAACTTTTATCACCTCAATAATGTTTCTGAGACTGGATTGAAAGTGTTTGTTTTTAAACCTAATCTCGAGACGTGAGGTCTGGTTTAATGCTTCTCTTTATTTGATCGGCCTTCCGTCTTATTCGATTTCACGGCAGAGAAGGATCCAGATTCATTTTCCCCTTCACTCTGCTGCATTGCTCACTTATCATTCTCGCTCTTCCCGTCATGGCTGCCAGTTTCCTGATTCTCTGGAGCTGTGCAGGAATAGATCATCAGCACAACGACTGCTAATGAGCCGGCTGACTTGCTAAACAATCCACAAACAAACATTTATCCTGCGACTCTGTCTCTGCAGCATTTGAGCTACGCTGTGACCACGAAGAAATTCAGCTACCTGCTGGTGAAGACGGGGACCCTGATGCTGAAAGCGCACAGCGACCTGAGGGGCTACATCCCCGGGCAGGTCATCAAGTTAGCAACTGAAATCCACAACAAGTCTGGGAAGGACACGGGATGTGTACTGGCCAGTCTCATACAGGTACACACTGGATTGTCAGACAACCAAAATGAAAACATTACCTCCTTTGCAGAAGTAAGAAGACTGTAAACATTATTCCATAACATATTCATAGTCACATCTGCATTTCTTTCACACCAGAAAGTGACCTATAAGACCAAACGGCCTTTGTTTGACCTGCGGACCATCGCAGAGGTCGAGGGAGCCGGAGTGAAGGCAGGAAAACACGCAGAGTGGAGGGAGCAGATCATCGTCCCTCCTCTTCCTCAGTCGGTGCTCGCAGGCTGCAGCCTCATAGACATCGAGTATTTCATACAGGTCAGAGAGAGCGTGGCCATTGTTGTATTAAAAGTGTTTGTCATTATCCTTTAAGTAGCGGGATCTACCTGAATGATATATCTCTTTAATAATAACGTAATTCAGGCCTATGCTTCCTTCATAAAGTAAATGTGTGTTACAGGTGTCGCTTAAGTCTCCGGACGCAGTCGTCACTCTCCCCATCTACATCGGCAACATCGCTGTGAACTTATCTCCATCGAGGACCATTCCCTCCACTCCAGACCGCTGCGGCGGCGCCATCGCACCCGGCGCAGCAGGGGTCACACCCAGTGCCCCACCGGCGGAGCCATATGAGGGGTCGTGTGCCGCGGGCATGGCCAGCGAGGAGATCCCGACCAAGAGTCACTCTCAGCAGGATCCCTTCGGTCAGCCGGTCACCATGTCGCCCAGCGCATTCGGCCACGCACCAGGTGCAGCGCTGCCTCCCGGCCACAGGCAACCCGACATGTCGGCTCCAATGTTCTGCGTGTCCACCGGGGCCACCATACCTTTCTTCACCGAGGGAGACGTGACTCCTGTACCCACTTCCTGTTCGCTCATTCTCCCTCCAGAGTACAGCAGCTGGGACTACCCTCATGGTGAGTTATCCACATAACCCTCACACACACACACGCAAACACAGTTTAAGAAACACTAGACTTGAACTCCAGTTTTACTGACCAGTGTACGCGTCTGTGTTTCAGAGCCTCCACCCAGTTACGAGGAAAGCTGCAGCAGCGCCAACTCCAGCATCAACAGCCGCCAGTAGGAGAAGCAGGCGACGAAGCCTCGTGACCACACCCACCCCCATCTGTCTGCACTCGCCTGTCGACCAATCAGAACAATCAGACACTCTGGGTGAAAGAGGATGGACGGTATACCCCCCATCCCCTTCTCCAACACCCCAAAGATTTTTTTTATCCTTCTTTTTCCTCTAATAATTAAAAAAGGGATCATATCTTGTATTGAATATAAGAATTTTAATTTCCCCTCATGTCCCTGCAGGTCGAGTCAGGTGACTTATCACTGTGCCTAAAAGACAGATTTTGGATTGTCGCGCAGCATCTCGAGGATTCAGTGGTTGGACATGTTTTCTCCTCCTTTTTATTTGGTCGTCAGTGAATCGTTGCATCTGTGATGCCTTGAAAATGATTGGGGCCTTTGACAAGACCCGACGTTGGCCTTTTTTCTGTTTGTGCTGTCGTTCTAGTTGTGCACTTGTTACTGTCGCCCACTGATCGTCCATGTGTGTGTCCTCATCGCGAGCGAGGCAGAGGTGTCTTCATGCTGGATGTCAAGAGGAGAGCTCACAGCCACAGCTCCTGGTCTGTGTGTAAAACCAATCAGATCTCCCATGTGTTGGACCTTTCATCTTTTCATCTTTTCATCTATCAAATCCTGCTCACAGGGAAATAATGTCTTAGGTAAAACCTCTCAGTTGTGTAACTTTACACACGGGTAGCAGTAAAAATATTCAAAATACATACGTCTATTTGATCGCTTTATTGACATGAATGAATAAATTATTAAATATATATGTTGAGAACATGTAAAATTCAACAAAGGAGAACACATTCACTGATTGACTCTGGTATTGGAAGTAATACATAACATAAATAGATATATCTTATTATTTGTATTATTGGGATGATAAATGTGCTGCCACCCTGTGTCGACTCATAACTGAGAGGTTTTGCTTTGAGAGCAGTTTTGTATTCTGGGGACAGTTTGTCTGCAGATGAGGCTCATTTCCCTGCAGCAGGACTCGGGACTGCAGCGCCGATGCAGTCTTCCTCTGCCCTCGTGTGGCCACAGCTGGTAAACGCTTTCCTCTCGACTTGGTCCAGATGCAGTGATGAGCCGTGCAAACTGAAATACCTGAGTCTTCAACGCACCATCTGATGTCGGTTGTATAAATGTACATTTTTGTTTCTTGCAACTGTCTGTTGAGCAGAGCTGGCAAATACAGAATATTTAGTTTTTAGAAGTGATGCAGGTGTTCTGCATCATTGTTTCAGTCCTGTGAGGCCACAGATTGTTGTTTCTCTCCTCTGTGTTGCCTTGACTTTCTTTCAGTGCAACATCAATGAGAAGAGAATCCTCTGAGATGAACATCGGTGCAGATGATAAACGTACATGTGCACGACGCTGCACTTTTTGTCGCTCCGAATGTGTGGATTTCTGTGAATGTGCACTTCTACTGTATATGTGTGTGTGTCTGTGTGTTTTTACTCAAACTCAAAACAGTAAAACAGTTTTTACTCAAACTCAACAGTCAGAAATAGATTCCTTAGTTTCTGTGTTACATTTACTGGTAAAGTAATTTCTTTCTTTCTTTACCTGCATGATTTCAGTTTTACAGCAACACTATGTAACAGCGCCCCCTGCAGCCACACATAGTGATTGACTCTATGCCTGAGTGTGTAGTCCCACTGAAGTGAAACACATCTGAACTGTTGATATTACCCATGATCCCCGGCTTCCAGAACCAGAATTGTTGCCGCTGTAACAAATCCAACAAACTCTTCATATTTAAACGTTTCCTGCTGATTTATTGGAGATAAACTCTGGTTTAAAGGTTAAAAAGTTGCATAGTGTTGCTTTAATTCTCTGAGTAAAAATGTCATTTTATGATTTTTATGGTGTCACCATTGTCCAAGTTTATTCATCAAGAAAACTTTTTGTTTTGCACATATACAATGATTGGTCACATGTAATAAATAACAGCTCATTACTTGTGTTTTATATCTGATTTTACATACATTTGTCTAATTTTGTCTTATATTCATGACAGAAAATATCCTTATTCTTTATCAGGCCAAGCCCAACACACACTCGTTTCCTGTGGGAAACTAATGCCACTGAAAACCGTAAGCACAATTTAGACTGAATGTTTGTGTGTCAGTTAGTGTGTTTGTCTTATTCCACTACACATCAGTACGATCTCAAGTTAATATGCTCTGCTGTTTTTTTTCTCTCTCTTGACTCAAGATCATGTTGCCACGTGTTCTTAATGTGAAATCTCCACAAATTTGATTTTTCTAATACTGTTCTGGCTCGACATTATTCTGAATGCATGCCTTAAACACTGTGGACGTTCATCGCCCCCTACAGGAGCCTGTGATGCTCTCTCCTGTTGCAGGGCCTCTCCCTGTGGATGTGCTAAGTGCACTTGATGTAAACAAATGTAGCTTTTAAACACGGTGAGGAAACACTGGACCTTCAACTGGCTGAACGTTTCACTTTTACTAGTATTATTATTATTGTTGTTTTAGAAAATGTGCAATTCCTCTCATCTCCAAGAACGCTTCAGCAACCGCCTGGTTCCCTGAAGTTTAATTTCACGTTGCCTTTTTTTTTTGTGGGGAAATCACTTCTAATTCTGTAGATTTCATCTCCACCAGAAGGTTGAAAAGCTTTACAGTGTGAAGCCCCATTTGTTCAGTCGTTTGTTTTTCACTCTCTCTCTCTCTCTCTCTCTCCTCGTCACACATATTGATGAGTGGTGTCTGTTTTTTGTATTTTTCTACTTGTAAACTGTTTACAGGTGCAGTATGCAGATGATATAATGTCAGCGCCTCGATCAGTAAATGTAATATTTCAACTTACAGTGCAGAATCAAAGTTGTACTGTACAGAATAACAATAAAAAACAATGATAACATGGACATTTGTTTGTTGTTGATAGATAGATAGATAGATAGAAGTGTGTAAGTTTTTACCTGCCAGCCCACTCCCCCAGAGGTGATGATATACATTAGTATGAATATAATATGTATAAATTAGTAATGATAAACACAATGTCTAGAGTAACTAAGGTTATTATATATACAGTATATAAGTTCTTTTGTGACAGCCACCGGTTTTCAAAGGATCAGATAGTTTCAGCTGGGGATCAGTGAATTTATGTGAAAACAGTCTTAAAACTAAATAATTGTTTTAAAATTGAAATCACGGATTATACGATGACACCCTGATCGTGTACGCTTGTGGTTTACTTTCTTTGCACAAGTGAACAAGGCACTGTTGGAATCTGACTCAGCCGATAACATCTGCTGGCTGCGGGTGAGTCAAACTGCAGCACGCAGCACAACCACATCACAAACTGGCTCTAGGGACACAAACATCCCATCCAGAATATTTGGTATCATGCAAATGAGGGTTTAAAGTGTTTGTGTGGCGATGAATAAAATGCACAAATGTCAGCAAGTGGAACAAAGGGGGCATTAGTGAACTACCTCATGACGTGGGCCTGCTGTTGAAAAGATGTGACTCCACACAGATCTGACGTATCACAACCTTATGGAGCTTTTATAGGATCGAATGTTGGCAAATATTAGTCTCTGTACATATCAGCAAAATTACTTTTAGGCATTTATAACTTTAAACTGTTCCATGTGCTGCAAACCCCCAATCTTCTGTCAACAGTTTGAACTCCAGCATGTAAAGAGGTTAATCTTCCAGCAGAGGGAGGCAGCAGGATATCACACAGAGCAACAGGTGGGTGACTGACCTGCTGAGAATTGCATTGCAGCATTTTTATTGTCAGGAACACATGACCAGTGGAGCACATTTCACTTTCAGTTTTGTGAGCACTCAGGCCTGATGTTTAGAGACAATGTCCTCACATCCAAATCCACAGTATCCCTCTGGGGGGGACACTCTAAAAACTTTATGTTTAACACATTGCACATTATTTTAAACACAATCCGAAATAATCTGGCATCATAAATTGTTATTGGCTCAATAAATCCCCACAAGCAAAATGATTGTCTTCCTGCTGAAAATGTTGCAATACACATTATATGAACAAATCTATTATTGCCGATATGAGACTTACAGTCAATACATAGAAGTGATTGGAGAGGTGAAAGATAAGTGGTGCAGGAATTAAATATAATACCAATGCAAACATAGATAGATACATGATAAAGATAATGATAATAAACTCGATTTATAAAGCAACTCTCAAAACACAGACATGAACAATTATGATGAAAAAAGAGTAAAAACTAAATGCACTCAAACATTATATAATATATAAATATATAATAAAGGATGGATTAAAAATAGATATAACAAAAGATAGGGGGATGGGAGCAGACTGGCAGGTAGATTGGCTCACGCCTCAGTGAAGCAGATGGACGGACGAGACGACAGCTTGAAAGAAAAGAGCCGTGCAGATGGACGAGCGGTGCAGATCTGAATTAACAACCTGACACAGCCGAAAGTAAAAAAAAACACTCCAGGCTTCCATTGAAGTTGTTGTATTGTCGTTGATATTCACTGCTCTGCTGCTCCTAATGAGGCTGTTCTCTTCCAGGCTGCAGCTTACAGGTCAGGGGTCCGACAGAGGAAGGACGGATTTGTTCAAATTGGAAATCCCCTTCCCTGATGAGCGGATGGAACACATTCGCTTTCAAATTGTCTTCCTCTATGAGTCAGCAGGACGGGATACGATTGGCTGTTTGGGCTTTAGAGGAGATCTAGGTCAAAGGTCAAAGCCACTTCACAGATAAACAGCCTGAAATAGATCGCGTGCCTTGTTCCTTAAAGGTTAATAAGTATTTTTAGAGTCATAAAAGTTGAATAATTAGTTTTATGTTTTCATTACTGCCATCACATTATAGTCCTACAGTTCTGTATGGTTGAAACATTGAATAAAACATTATTTGCATCTTTTTGCTACTGTAGGTAAGTATTTCCCATGATTATGAGACTAAAGATTGATCCACCGGATTATGAGACATCTGCATTTGATCCAATATGACACATCTGCTATAAAAAGCTTCACCAGTTTCTGTTGAAACTGAATACAAGAGGTGTTGATTCTACCCTGCGGTGGTTCCGTGGCTGTATTGTTGAATCGTACTGTGTCACAGTGACACATGTGCTTCTCTCCCTCCATTAATGTTCAGGGTAAGGTATTAAAGGTCACTGCCTTCGATAATGAGATGTTATTGTCACCCGGTTTATCGTCTGCTAAATGTGGAGCGCTGGAGCCATTAGTGGGATTAATGTGCATATGTTCTCATAACACAACAGGTGAGATAATAACCAGATAAATCAGGGGTCTGTTTCGTGGAAGCAAAATCTGAAAGAGCTTATTTCGGTCCCATCCTTGTCCCCATGTGCAGGGTATTACTGTGTAAAATGGTGGTTTATTGTGGTTTTGACAATGAAGAGTTATTTGTGATGTGCTTGATTATGATTTGCTGGCTGACGAAAAGCATTCTGCTTATTCAGTGCTTTTTGCACATGTGTAAACAATTAGTGGAAGACAGCCGTTTAGTGGCAAAATTTCCCAAATGCCATTTCTTGTTCCTTCCCATGGAGGCTGATGTGAATGTTTTTTTGTCAGTCAACACTACTTATGAACAATAAATGGAATTCATTAAATACAAAGCTGTGGGTATTTATCTTGGCACTTTCTCTCATCCTCATATCTCCCTTAAACAAAGGCAAAAAGTGATCATAACAACAAGTTGAGTCTAAGAGTATTACTTGAAAATGAGCTTGATCCAAAGTAAAAGATTTAGTTCATAGGATCAAATTTCCCACACATTATTGTTATTATTATTGACAATTTTTTTTACATTATATTGTTATGTTAAGCAGTTGGTTACAGTCATATGTTAATGATAAAGCAATATAGATGTGTGCATGTCTACATAATGTGAGTAAGTTTGAAATACTCTGGTTGATATCAGCATATTGTTGTGCATGTAAACATTTGTCATGTAACATGTTCTAGAGAGATAGATAGATAGATAGATAGATAGATAGAATGATAGATAGATAGATAAAAGGATAGATAGATAGATAGAAGGATAGATAGAAGGATAGATATATAGATAGAAGGATATATAGATAGATAGAAGGATAGATAGATAGATAGATAGATAGATAGATAGATAGATAGATAGATAGATAAAAGGATAGATATATAGATAGAAGGATATATAGATAGATAGAAGGATAGATAGATAGATAGAAGGAGAGATATATAGATAGATAGAAGGATAGATAGAATAGATAGATAGATAGATAGATAAAAGGATAGATAGATAGATAGAAGGATAGATATATAGATAGAAGGATATATAGATAAAGAGAAGGATAGATAGATAGATAGAAGGAGAGATATATAGATAGATAGAAGGATAGATAGAAGGATAATATGATAATAGATAGAAGGATATATAGATAGATAGAAGGATAGATAGATAGAAGGATAGATAGATAGATAGATAGATAGATAGATAGATAGATAGATTTATAGATAGATAGATTGATAGAAGGATAGATAGATAGATAGATAGATAGATAGAAGGATAGATAGATAGATTTATAGATAGATAGATAGATAGATTGATAGATGTATTTACTTGTTTTCGAGGGGGTCCCAAAAATTGTATTACTTTTTTATTCAATTTACATTAGTTTTTATGATCAATATAAAATGAATTGATTTTTGATAAAGTTTTAAAAAAGCAATACTTTGATCTGATCTTGATTTTGTAGGTAAACCAATGCAGTTTGGTCATTTTCAACATTGACTTTAGATAATAAATAATTTAAAGAAGTAAATAATATAATATAAAACAACATAATATGCTATAAAACAACATTATATAAAAGGTTTAAAAATAAACAGCATGATAATCCCTGTGTTTCACGTCACATTCCTCTGACCCTGGATCAGTGTTGACAGCTCAGACTCCATAATCCCTTCACACACGACCCGCCCCCTTCCCGACCGACAGCCGGCTCCTCCAACCAGACAGCGGGCTGACTCGTCTGGCCTCCTCCCTCCTCCTCCTCCTCCTCCTTCTCCTCCTCCTCAGTCCCACTCTGCTCCTCTCCTGTCCCGCCGCTCCGTCTCCAGTCTCTCCGGGGGAACAGCCATGGAAGGCGACAACATAATAATGCCCGTCTGACTCGGCGGAGGAGGCTTTTCAAGGTGAGTGGTGTCGAGCCCCGGGAGGAGAGAGGGCACGTTAGCGGGCAGGAAGTTGTCCTGGCGGGGGGAGAAAAGTTTGTCCGCCCGGGCAGGAGCGGGAGCAAAGGGGAGGAGGAGGAGGAGGAGGGGGATTTACTCCGGGGTTCACGGTGTGGATGTCCCGCTGCTTGCTTACGTGTTGCTCCCTGTTTAGATCGTGAAGCGTCCAAAAACACCTCCATTGTTATTTAATGTGCAACATGCTCGAATTGAACTTTGGGGCTTTTATTCTGGAAGTTGTTGGAAGACAGAAGCAGCAGCAAAAAAAAAAATCAAATATGATTATTAATATTTGATGTTTTTCTTTTTACTTGATTTGAAGTTTGTTATTAGAGTTATATTCAATAAATATCTGTGGGATTTGATTTTTTTTTTTTGTGGCGTATTTATTGTGTAATTAGATAAATTGTTGGTGTTCAAATTTAATTTTAGAGGTTTTGTTTTGGAAGTTGTTGGAAGATAGAAGCTGCAAACAAGCAAAAAAAAAATCAAATATCATTATTATTTGATGTTTTTTACTTGATTTAAAGTTTGTTGTAAGAGTTATATTCAATAAATCTGTGTGATTTGATTTGTTTTTGTGACAAATATAATGTGTAATTAGTTAAATTGTTGGTTTTCAAATTGTTGGACGACAGAAGCAGTAATATTATTATTACTTAAGAAACTTGGCTTGATTTAACGTTTGTTATGAGAATTATATTCAATCAATATGTTGTTATATTGATGTGTTTTTGTGGCATTTCAAGGAAAATAGTTGGAGCTTTTGTTTTGGAAGTTGTTGGAAACAACTTGTTTTGCTGTAAACAAGCAAACAAATGTAATATCATTATCAGTAGATTCATTTAGCAGGATTTAAAGTTTGTTATGAGAGTTTTAATCAACCAGTATGTGGGATGTGTTGGTTTGACACAGTTTATAAACTGTTGGTGTCACATGTTGCCTGCAGCTGTGTTTTGGGCTCAAATTTGATTTTAGAGCTTTTATTTTGAAAGTTGTGTGAAAACAGATGGTGCACACAAGCCAAAATCAAATATTATTATTATTATGTAAGACATTAAGCTTGATTTAAAGTTTGTTATCTTTCTTGTAATCAATCAATAGGTGTGATTTGATGGTTTTTTTTACGGCATATTTAATGTCAAATGATTGTGATGGTTCTTGATGCTACATGTTGCTGTAGCTGTTTGACCTTTTATTTTGAAAGTTGTTGGAAGAAAGAAGCAGCACACAAGCAAACAATCAAATATTGTTTTTAGCAAATACACATGGCTTGAGTAACAGTTTGTAATTATTGTTATACTCAATCAATATGTGTGATGTTTTTCAGCTGTATGAAACAATACACAACAATCAGCCAAAACATAAATATATGTAACCTCTGTAATATTGGTGTATATTGTGTTTTATGGGGATAATGAGGAAGTAAAGTAAAGATAGTAGAAAGCTTGTTTTTCCCTCTACTTGTTCTGCGTCTATCTCTAGAACCCAAGCAAAAAAACACTGCAGCATATAAATCAATCACTGGAATCATGATAAGCACTTGTTGATGTGATAAACAACACTGCTCTTCATCTTGCGCTTTCCATTTGTATATAAATGTGTGCAATTACAGCCCCGGGGAAACAGTAAAGGTTAACGTCCTGCAAATAGAAACAACTACAGTGTACACATACCCAGACAGAGACAGTGGGACGGGGTCTCGCTACAGATGTGCATTCCTTCAGCCAGCGCAGCGATCGCGCCTTTAAATAGAGCTCAACAGGAATGCAAACAGTCCAAGCAGAAAGATGAAGCCTCTCCGGTGTAGGAGAGGTGAGGACGGTGGTGGAAGGAGGCAGAGAGACGAAGCAGAAAGCTCTGTTGTTCAAAAGAACATCAGATATTTGCTTTTTCTCGAATGTCTCCGCAATCAAAACCAAAATTTCGGTTAAACTTGTGCTGTAACATCACAAATTTACAGCTTAAAGCCATCAGGAAAGACAAAGAGGTCATTTAGAGGAACGACTATAATGTGGGAACTTGCATCACAAGGTTGCACCTTGCATATCAGGGCTAGGATTAGGTAACCTGATGTCAAAGTACGCTGGTGTTTATCAAACACACCGCCCGCCCTGTGATGCCCTAAAGAGATGATCTAGTGAAAGGCGAAAGTATGTTTACGCACACGAGGAATTCGAGTCTCGCTCTGAACGTACTCCCACACAAGAACTATGTGTCAAGAAGACACAAGGGGATTTCGCCAAAACAATGACAAACATAATGTAATGATGAGATACGTAACGTTGGACAGAGCACATCAGGGCGATTTTAATTTGTTTTGTTCTCATACTTCACTTTTTAATTGTTTATTTTTTTAAATGGGCAGAAAATGTCAAATCTGATATGAATCAGGGCCGGCGATCAGAGAGGATGTGATTGTCTTGATTAATGCAGAGCTGTATGTAAGACTGTGTTCAAGCCAAAGTAAGTTAGTGAGATCCCCGGATTGCACTGTGTTTGTGGGTGTTTTCAAGTATCCAGCTGGAATCGTTTATGTAGAACATCAACACCAAACGTAAAAGCATTTCTCCCCTATTTTTGTTTCTAGCATATCATACTTAAAATAGTTTTAGCATATTTTTCAAGGATCTGTGGTTCTTATCTATTTGACTCCATGGCAGATTGTAATCTGTTGTATTTTGTTGCGTGAAGTGTTACTGGTTTGTTCAGCACGTAGACGTCATGGTCAGGTATCAGGTTGATTGGTTGTTGGCTGTTGTTACCATTTAAAATTATTCTGAAAAGAAAGAAGGACTCACACTCATCAGCCAGTTTGTTCAGCCAGTCCTTCAGAGTTTATATATCCAAGGTTTTCAGTGGTTCCTGCTTTTACTCATTATTTAGCTAATTTAACCTCATCAATTGAGTATATGCAGAGAGTTGGCGTTTTGTTGTTCCGTCCGTCCCAGCCAGAGTCATTATTAGCTGTGTTTCCACAGCAGGAACTTTACCCATGTTGCTGTAGTGTTGCTTGATTTATTTTTCCGTAATTGTTGTATAGTCTCCTGCATTACTGCCACTTGGTGGACTGTTTTAGCCTCAGTTGTTGATACGTCAGCAGGCAAATTTGACTTATCTCTGATGGTTTTAAGGCTGCAGGGGAAAGGCAGGTGAATAACAGTCTGCAGGAGCCTTATTCCCTTTATAAGTGTTCCTGGGAATATACGTTCCAGGTACTTTTAAACATGGCAGACTGTGTTGAGAGAAGACAAACCTCTGGCCTCTCTCTGCCTCATCTCTTTTCAATTACGAGAGATTTTCCTGGATTTCACTTCAGACTCTGGGTGGCCTGATATAGTTTTATGCTCTAGTCCGTCACAGTCTTAACATATCAGCTCTTTTACTGGGTTTACCACTTTACCACAGTGAAACTAAAAGTACACAGAGAAGGACAAACCTAAGACACCTTGCTGTTTACCGCTGGGGAGCGTACCCATGGATTAAAGTCTCTTTCTCTCCATATAAATAGAAGACTTGAGAGTATTTATGATTTACAAACATTGTGACCAAAGAGCTTGTAAAAAAACTATTTACAAATACACGTTTGTAAAACATACAGAGAACAAATGTGCTCTTTGGACTCTGAGGTTACACACGTATACAAAAGCAGAAAAGGGAAATCCGAGGTGCTCAGAAACGCCTTGTTTCATAGCTTTTGCAGAACTGATACATGTTTTTTATTTAATTCTTTCTCAGGGAGAAAGTTTTCAAACGTGAAATCTTCAAAAAAAAACTAAATAGTGTACACATGTAAACTTCATGTAAACTGCAGTGTTGACAAGGTGGAGGATTCACACTATGGTTCTGAGAAATATACTAAAGCAGAGTCTGGTGAGCTGGTTCTTCCCTATAACACATTTATTAAGAGAAAGTAGTCGGGAGTAATCAACCGATTACTTTGAGTTAATCAACCGATTAATCACATGAATGCGTAGAGGAATAATTATTAATCAGAGACAGGAATTTAAACTACACTGGCCCCATTGTTTCATAAAAAGCCTAATGTCTTTTTTAAGCAACTGAATAAACTGAGGCGTAGAATTGTGCTGCATAGTCGGACTTACTGTCTTTTGTTCACTTTCTGTAGTGCAGCTCAGTTAAGCTCAAGTCACCTCCAAACACCTCAATCTACTCTGAGAAAGGTGCTGTTATTCAGCTGATTCCCTGCAGGCAGCTCCCACTGGCAGTCCGATCGCTGCACTCGCTCGGGCCAAGAACCACATGCGCACACACACATCCACACAAAGTATCCAGCGTCTCCACTTAGACCTTGACACAGACTCGTGCGTGCACATATACATGCACAGGCGCAAACCCAGACGATCCCATATGCATGCACATAGAGCTAAACCCAATCCAAGCCGCCATAGTCTCTTCTCCACACACTCATATTTCACTAGTCACACACACAAGGCCCACGGCAATCAACTTTAAATTAGAGAGAACGCTGCTCCAAGAACTTGAGTGGTGCTTGCCAGGTCTGAGGCCATAACTGTTCTTGGTGTGTGTGTGGGTGTGTGTGAGAGGGAGAGAGAGAGACAGAAGGAGCCAGCTCTTGATATTAAACCAACTTTGAGGGGCCTAGATTGGGGGTTTTCTCCTCCTCTGTGCTGCTGTTCATGCACTTTGTCCCCGTGTGTTTAACTGTTCCCTGCGCTCGAGGAGTCATTTCGCGACTAGTCACTGAGTTGCAAGTTATTTGAGTCCAACCTGGCTTCAATTTAATTTCTACCTCTGCCACGATTGTCCACTTTTGCTACATTTCTCAGCCACAGATCCAAGCCACAAGGTCAAGCCACTTAAGTTTGGCTTGACCCTGTGGTTTCGGAGCTGTGGCCTCTTCTGAGGGCTGCTGACCAGTAAGGACGGTGATAGTAAAAGTGTGACAATATGGGTTTTTTTCCATGGAAGAAGATTTGTTGTGTGCTCCTCGAGCAGCTAAAGCCACTGTCACTGTTAACTCTGCCCGTTCCATAATAAACGTCTCCCTGTATGAATCCATGTTGAATCACGGCTGGATGTGGCAGTGCTGCAAAGAAACCCTCCTCGCTCTTTGATATACGGTGCCTGATGCCAAACATCTGAAGTTTGCTGCATCTGTTTCTGATAGAAAAACTGACTTATGCCAGCGGACTCCATTTGTTACGATGGAAATATGTCAAAATGATCTCAGATCGTCTGCATTTCATCTGTTAGCGTATGTAGGAGTATAATGTATGGCTATATAAGAGCACTAAAGAGCAAGCCATATCATGGAAATTCACCATAATTTAAAGACTCCAGATAAATTCAATTTAAGAATGTTTAAGAATGAAGTTATGTTATATTTAATGGCACATTAACATTGAAACAAGCTGTGTGGATGCATGATTTATATTCACAGTAATCCTCCTATATGGACATATATATATCACTCTCTCAACAGCGGTTTTCCAACTCACTGGCAACATAAATTACATTAAACATTGTCTCTTGCGTTGCATTTCAAGGCCAAACAAAGGCACATCTGCTACTGAAGTTCCAGGGCGGAGACAGCACTATTTGGGGTAATGGCGTATTTTCTGTCATCTTCTTTCACGCCTGTGTATTTAACTTGACGTGTCATCGTCGCAGCTGTGAGAGAAGAAGGAGAGTACCAAGTTTAAATCTACACCTAATGTGGTGGATCAGTTTCTGAACTCATTGTTGTTCATTGTGTCCATTGATTTATAGAAGTTGGTCTTTTATTACAACCCTGCAAGGTTCGGTATCAGTTTACTAGATGGAAAACGTTAGATACAGTGTAAAGGAGGTGGAGGAGAGAAAACGTGTAGAATCTGCGTAGTGTGGCACACCAAACTTTAGAAAAATACCAATTCAATTTCTTGTATTTACAAAAGTATGAATGCATAGAAGATGTTTTTGTGCATTGCCAAAATGTTGACTAGCAATAAACCGTAATTGTCAGTAATCCCAACTTTGTTCTGTCATGCAAAAGTATGGCCTCATTTTTCAGAGTGGTGATGAAGGCTGGTTTACAACAGTAGAGGACTGGCTGATGTTGACAGCTCCACTCTATCCTTATCACTCATCGGGATGAATAACTGTGGACTTGTGAATAACCACATGCACTCTCCAAAAGTTCCAGGAAAGAAAAATGTTAAAGACAGTACTTCCTTCCCATGCAAATGTGCTTTATGATTCTCTTGACCTCTCACGGATCTGCACTGCAGGAACCAACTGCACTTTTATCAACTGGTAACAGACACAGTTAGAATTTTCTTTCATTTTGAGTGTCATGTTTGACTGTGACCAACATAACTTCATATTATTTCAGAAATGACCATTTTCATAACGAATGTGCAGACATGGCTGGTTTCTAGCGACTGTACCACCCTGTTCATTGTAGTGTTGACTGTGGATATACAGCTAACTGGATTATTCAAGTTTGCCATCTCTTAGTTTGTGCTGGAATAAAAACACTGATTGCTTTTATATAAAACTCTGCCTCTAAATCACAAGTGGTGCCAAACCAGCGTGAAGAATACTGAGGATTGATTTACAAGCTGCTGCAGCAAAAAAAAAAAAATGCATGAGCGTTTTGGCTGCTCTATGTTGACTCCCTCCCTGCAGGTGTTCATATTTACCGTCACTGCCATCCCCCCAAATGTTCTCGTTGTGAACCTGATGCCTGAAGTGAAATTAAAGCGTTTTTTTTTTTCTCGTTTTTTTCGTCAGCTAAGCACATTGATCCACCATCTTGTTATTTGAAGAGGTTCATTAATGCAGACTCACAGTGACATCTCAGTAGGGTTTTATTTGCCGAGGCAGCGATGAGATCCGAGAGTAAAGGTAAAGAAGAGATACGGAGCTCTTATTTTTTGACTTGCAGCGGTTTTATATCTGTCTCCACTACAAAAAGCCTGTAGTGGATTTCTTTTGGGTGTATATGGACTTTGGTGCCAAAATAAGTATTCTACAATACAAAAGACATCAATCTTTATTCCCTTAAGTGTGGCTTGTAGGCAGCTTTTTCTAGCTTTTGACTCCTGCAGCGCTGGCAGTCAGCCAAAAAGGTTACAGCATGGTTATACATTTGGAACTGTGGATCATTCAATTGTAGGATCTTTACGAGCTACTCTGATTTTGCAGGTTCTGATTCCGTGTAGAGTTAGGATTTGGCATGAATATATTTATTTTTGTATTTGGTTGTACCATAAATAACACACTTTACATCTGTGTTGTGTGTGTATGTTGTTTTGTTTTGCATGATTGAATAAATGTAAACCCTTAAACACCCGTGCAAAAGGGGAAGAGTCCGTTTTGAATGTGGGGGACTTTTGCTGATTTGCATGATTTGCATGCGTGTATCCGTTGTAAGGAAAATATTTTCTTTGGAATAGAACTGAGCTGAAACAGTTAATTAGTCTAAAAGGAGATGAAACTGCAATTTCAGATTTGACAATTTGATGCTTTTTGTTCGTTGTTTTTGGTTTTGGACTTTTGAATTTAAATATGTTAACTATGATTTTGGAAAACTGCAATGCAAATCTTTTTGCAGTAAAATGTTGTTGGTTGTTGAGAAAACATTTAGCTGATTAATCAGTAATTACAATTTTGAGTTATATACCTTGTCCTGTATATTTCTGGGCATTTTAACTTAATTTTGATAAAGACAGGAAACAGGGTGAGAGGTTGCCTGACTATGTCTTCTTTTTAATATTATTTGTCCGAGTTACAACCCCTCTCCTCTGATTTAAGTTTATTAATAAAATAG
Organism: Hippoglossus stenolepis; assembly: GCF_022539355.2. Taxonomy (NCBI): domain Eukaryota; kingdom Metazoa; phylum Chordata; class Actinopteri; order Pleuronectiformes; family Pleuronectidae; genus Hippoglossus; species Hippoglossus stenolepis. Next base: position 4,716,701 of record NC_061500.1, read on the forward strand.
TTTTACTGTCACCCTCCACTCAGAAATCAGGACAGGATGGGAGGTTTGCGACCTCCCTGAACAAAGTTATGTTTTCACATCCATCTACATAAGCAGGAAAGGTATTCTCTCTCAAATCCCAGTTTAACATCTGGATGTAACAACGGGATTTTATGACATCACAACTTTTTTGTGTGAAGGAATTTTTCCTTCTTTAGGTCATCAGGTTGTATTAGTCAATGTTTCCACAGCAATTGTTTGTTGTGTGCTTGAGGAATAGCTGATAGAGTCAGTCAGGCCCGGCACCCAATAATAGTTTCCATAGCAGCAGAGGTTATAAAGATATGGTATGCCGAGCCTCCGGATCAAGGCTGTGAACAGTCATAACACAGGGGCCCTTCCACTCTGGGATTTCCATCGGGAAAGTATTGCATGAATTACACTGCATGATTTAGGTGCATGATTTATTGTTACCTAGTGGAATCCTAACACATGTACGGGTATGTCCAGAAGTCCCATGAAGAATACCCCTATTTGGAACTGTAGTACATTTTGTATGGGTTAAAATACTTAGGAATTTAATGGCATTACACAGTGTATCGCTCATCTCTTTTCCCCTTGATGACTAGAACTTCAATAAATATTTCTGTGTAAGACATCTGGCATCTAATGAATCTTCTTCCATCACGAGTAAACATGCTCCATCACACTCTGGAGGCCAATCACGGTCCACAGTGTTGGATGATATGGAAACTTGAAACTTGTAGTTCTCATACACTGAGAAAAAACCTGTCAGTGGAAAAGGAGACGTCTTGTATCCAATGAATTAATACATATTTGTGTATTCATAGATTATGTACTTTTGAATTTAGGTTTATTAAACTTTTTTGTGAAAAATCAAATAGGAATTATTCTGAATTGCTATGTTTCTTTTTCCTTTTTACTAAAATGTTGTCTTTAACGTAGTGTTGATCATTTGTTTTACATGATTGTCAAATTAAATCTTCCTCATTCCTCTTGATTGATTTTACACTTTGGGTAAGTTTCGATACAATGGAGCTTGTTTTTCTTCTTGTTGAAGAACGGCTTGGAAAAAGGAGAAAAACCCTGATGCATCCAATTGTGTTGATCGAGTGCAGACACTTAAAGCAAGAATCCAGAAGGAGAAGAATTTTGATGCTTGGCACTCCTATTAACTCTTTTATGTAGCTCAAGACAAGAGTTGCAGAAAAAACGGCTAAAATGCAATGGTGGGTGGTCTTAAAGATTTAGAGGGCCACCCTTTGTTTAGCAAATGTGACGACTCACCACTTTGGGTAGAAGCATCATTTTAGTGCCTGAAAGTGTGAGAGAAGCATGTGAAGCAGTTAGGAGCGTTTCACCGGACCACGTTGTGTTCATGTGTTTCCGTTGCAACCAGGCGACTATTTTTACTGGACTGATCATACATAATTGATACACTTGTCCGTTTGAATTATGTGAGAGTCAGTTAAGATGGAGCAAAAATTGTCTCTCTCTGTGTGTGTGTGTGTGTGTGTGTGTGTGTGTGTGTGTGTGTGTGTGTGTGTGTGTGTGTGTGTGTGTGTGTGTGTGTGTGTGTGTGTGTGTGTGTGTGTGTGTGTGATGACGTAATTGTGTTGGAATGTCAACAGAGAATAAGTATGAACCTGCTCCAACTTCTACCACACATTGCCTCCTTTCTTCTCTCGCTCTCCTTTCAGTTTTGTTTCTCCCTCGCTCACTCCTAACCCATCCTCTTTCTCCTTACTGCTCCCTCTTTATTGTTTTATTGGCTCTTTGTCAATCTTACCCCCCCCAAACTGCCTTTCACCCCTGCATCTGCTGTGTTTGTTGTCTTCATGGAGCGTTAGCCGCCTTAAAAGGAATCCAAATGTGTGTTATCGAGCATAGTAATCGTATCTGATCTGGCAGCCAGGTGGCAGAAACAAATGAGGATGAAGCCAAGATTACTCAAGCAATGTCTCTTGGAGTAGCCCCCCTTCACAATGCAGGTGAAGTGTCCAAATGGACGTTTTGGACAAGATGAGGTCTGATTTAAATTTTTTTTATTTCTCATGAAGTTTTGTTAGTTGGTTAATTCGAGGAAAATCGTGTGACACTTCAAATGTGGATATACAGTTCTGGAGGAGTGGGACATATACCTTGTCTTTGTGCAGTTTAATCTGTCAGTCCATGTAGAGTAGATACACAGATTCATGTAGAACCTGTGGTGGCCTCTGGGTAGAAACCTGGCGGTGCAACATGTTGGACTCTGTGGATGTAGAAATAAAGGGCTTGTTTTATGGTAATGGGAATTTAATGATTCTTGTAGTTTCAGGTGAACTGAACTTCTTCCAATGTTCTTGGAGGTTTGGATTTCAATCAATGCATAAAAAGGTGGATTAAGTACTATTTGTCTTTTCTAAGTAAATTGTCATCATTATGAATAGTAAAGGCTGATTACGATTGATCTGAATCATGTCTGTGCACACATGCTCAATATATCACATTGTACCCACACAGTTGATGGGAGTTGGCTGAATATGGCATCATCTACCAACTGTGTGGAAATTGTTGTGCCAAACCCAATATTCTTTTGAAGACAGTTTTATAGCCTGGGTTTAGGGTTGGTTGCAGTGAGTCAAGCAGGCAGCGTTGACATCAGTGCATTACAAAAACACTGCTCACCCAGTGCTGGAAAACAATGTTTGGCAAGAAAATCTGCTGTTTCAATCTTGAATAGATCGATATGACAAATGGTCCTTGGCCTTTGGTTTATTTTGCCAATTGCATGGTGTTAAACAGGTTGTTTATATTTGAGAGTCAAGAGATATGGATGCATGAAGATGTGCAGCAGCTAGAACTGTTCTTGTGCTTTTTTTCGAGGCAGAGTAGGAGAAGCAACCAGCTCTTTACTAGTTAACTGACGGCCTGGCATCTTCTCGAGGTTGAAGAACCAAACCTTTTTGAGGTTGGAAACAAACTGCAGCTTTCGGTCAATGCACTATTCATGCGCTGACCTGGATTCAGCTGCTAAATGATGAAAATACTGTCCATGAGACAAAATGTTGGATCGGATGACACATTACAAAACAGTGGCGAGGAGAAACATGGCCTCTGTAACCTTAGATAAGCATATTTGATGACCAAGAAGACTCCGTTTAGTGAAATGATGTTAAGAAGGAGGGTTTTCCCTGAGTCAACATTGTGTTAGGTAACATTACAGTCGGCGGCTGCAGCAGCACAGCAGAGACCAGGTCTTGCCTTGTTGATGCATTGTCACACTTGGATCTGATCATTTTGCAAGTGCATATATGTACTTAATCCACATGTTGCCAAATGCTCCTAATGTAATTTAGGCAACGTCAAGAAGAGGAGAAAACCCCCAGGAGCTTATATCAGTATTTTTTGTCCAATCAGTAAAGACAAGATACTCGAAACGCCTATGAATCGATTCCACTCCCTTGCTGGGCTCGGAAGTGGTGTTTACTTGGTTCCATCATTTAGTACGTGCCTTTTAGATTGGGAGAGTGACCACAGAAAACGTTTAGATGTGGACAGAGGAAGCGACATTGACCCTGGAAGGCGGTCTGGAGAGCATGGCCTGGGAGGAGTACACACAATTCTCTAGTGACATTGAACTCATGGACGTGGACAGTTCCTGGATATCACGAGGACATTGGTATTCTAGGAAAGATAGTTGAGATACCTCAATAACAAACCATTAGGTGATACCTTAAAAGGGTTATTTGGGGCTGTGGAATACGACGAAAAGCGTATATCTTGATAGCGACTATTTCATAAACTGGATAATGATGCACACTCCAACCTCTCGAATGGGTATATTTGGTCTATGTTTTTGCAGACGTAAATTGAGACGAGCCATTATCGCCACACATCTTTATGACAATGTGCAGCGGGCCGGGCAGAAGTCCAAGTCTGGAGTTTGTTTTGATTTCTCAACTTACTCATCTGCTGACTCTCTCCGCCCTGTTTGACATGATTCTAATGTTGATGGTAAAATAGGTTGGTGGTGATTAAGTTTTGAGTTTTCTGGTTTTCATATCAGACTGTTTCTACCCAAACCACTAACTCTCTTTTGGTTAAAAGCTCCTCTGTTTGTCTTGGCTTGTCTGAGTCGGAAATACACTCACATCTATTTGTTTGTGTTGCGTTTATGCTAATTTCCTTCCTGCATCCGTGCCGTGTGGAGAAATGTAAATAACCTACCGAAGGATTAAAAATATTTTATTGTAACTAGTCTAATGTGTTTTTATACATTTTGTATTATAGTTTTAGTGTTGTATTAATTTGCAGTGTGTTTTAAGTGTCAATCCCACTGATAAATAGCCAATTAGCCCACTGGGGACCAATAAAGTTATCGATTGATTGTCAAAGGATTCAAATCTTCTTATCATGTCACTAAACTTGTAACATTATAAACAGTACATTTGGTTCAGGTTGTTCGTCAGATGCCATAAACTAGTGAGATCTTGCAGATATTAATCTGGTTTGACAGATTTTAACTCTGAAAAGGTTCCTCCCTCCTGGCGCTGCTTTTGATCTTACACAGGCTCTTGAATCTATGTCCTGGATCACTCCAGAGACACACACACAAACACACACACAGTGACTCAAAATCAACAAACTTTGAAACCTAGTCATGGCGGCACACCATATCTGCTCTTATATCTCAAGCAAACTGGTTGGACAGTCGTTTGTGAGCCAGGAAGCAAACACTTCTCTTTAATTATAACAGATTTATTCAAACAGAAGTTCGATTCTGCTTCCAGCAAATAATTGACAATAATGAGGTTGTTGTTGCCTTTTTTTTTCTTTCCTCCTTTCCATGGCTCATACTGTAACCCACTTACCCGGCTGCTTTAGTTCACATAGAGTGTGTTTGCTCCGCTGTCGGGTTCTGTTTGAATAGTCTCTAGAATCTGAGGTGAACAGTGCAGATGAGCTTTATGAGTATTGGCTTTAGCCTGCCATGTATAAGATCTGTTTGCCCCTCTGTCTGCCTTGGCTGAATAGTCCTACTGTAGATCCTTCAGTGTACACTGCAGCTCCAGTGTGTGTGTGTGTGTGTGTGTGTGTGTGTGTGTGTGTGTGTGTGTGTGTGTGTGTGTGTGTGTGTGTGTGTGTGTGTGTGTGTGTGTGTGTGTGTGTGTGTGTTCGCCCGGCATACAGTATATGGGGGCTTTTTGCTTTACTGTGTGATCTTCTTGCCTGATCCCGTCTCTGAGATTTTGCCTCCGCTTGGCAGGAAAACTATGCCGCCTAAAGTATTTTTGCCTTTTGCTTTTATTTTTTGTTTTTCCATGGTTTATGGTGGATGTTCAGAATGATATGTGGTAGCCCATCTGTGCTGGCTTCTATATAATTTTTTTTTCTAGGGAAACATCTGTGTTGCTTGGTGAGTTTGTGCCACAAAATGTTGAAAGCAGTAGGAATAAACTGGACTGTGACACAATTAAAGAAAACAGTGTTTGTTCTGTCCTTGGTCTGTCTTTTTAGGTTTCAGCCAATTAACAAGAAATCAGACATCCTTTCAAAAGGTTTCTCCATTTTGCTCTTCATATTAAATTGTGTGGGCAGGTTTCCAATTATCTCTAAGGTTTTTTGGTCTGTGCTGTAAAGAATGATAAGACTTTTATTTTTTATGATGATTTGTCGATACGACCGGTGTTTCCATTCACTGTAGCCTCCTTTATTGCTCTGTTTATTTATTTATGGTACATCTCTTTCTTTCCTGCCACTTTCCTTGTTCCCTCCTTCATTCCTCTCTCTCTCTCTCTCTCTCTCTCTCTCTCTCTCTCTCTCTCTCTCTCTCTCTCTCTCTCTCTCTCTCTCTCTCTCTCTCAATTTCACTCCGTTGTCAAATCTGCAATGAATTTCATAAATCAAACACAATGAATTGTATTTAGACTTGGGTATAATTACTCCCTGTGGTCAAATGATGCAAGTTGAATGTTTAAAACTCATTTTTGCAAATGTAAACATAACGACATGAGACGTGCCAAAGGGGGTGAACGTTTTATTTGATTTCTCTTTCTTTGTTTCCATTTTTGCCATTTGGTTTTGATTTTGCTTCCTCTGACCCAATGTGCTCATTAGTTTGGCTTGTTTTTGTGTTTATCTTTAGTCTTGATTATTGGTGTGAAAGCTCCATGTTGTGGTGTTTTATGGCAGAGTATGTGCCAGTAAGTGATGGTGGTGTTTTCTTTATGAATCTGTGGTGGGTATTGGGTTACTGAGCAAACCTCAATATTTTTTTGAACAAAACATGCTTAAAGCTTTGGGGACAGAACACTGCAAAGTATTGGTCGGTATTCAACGTGTTTTAAACTCGTCTTGTGATCATGTGGTTCTTCTTTTAAATCATAATTTTTTTAACTTTCATCAAGAGAAGGGTCTTTCAGAACATGTTAAACGTCCGACCACCTGTTTCCCATTAAATATTCTCTGTGAAAGTCCAAACATGCTGTAAATCCTTCTTCTGATTTGTATATATCTTCAAGCTGGGTTTGGATATACGTTTGTGACTAACAGCACAGGCATTTACTTATATACCAAAAAATACATCGGGCTATTCTATATCTCGGTCTGTGTCTTTCTGTCTTTTCTGCTTTGTCTCGTTTCCAGCTACATTTTTTAGCAGACAGTCAGGCAGTAGTAATCAAGAAAGTATGGCTTTCTCATTTTTCTGCTCTCATAGTCCCCCCCCCTCCAGTTTGGAGTGCGCTGTGACTGGAAGTTAAACTAAGAGTTTTTCTTTGCCCTTGTGTATAGCCGAACGACTAGAGAGGTTCATTAAACACAGTTAACGCCAACCCTCTCTGTAAGTTCTCTCTTCTTCTCGCCGTTTCAAACCCTCGACCTTCTCTCACTCCTTTATTGTGTCTATGTTTTCTTTTCTTTTACCTGTTTCTCTTAGCTCCGTTACCTACTAAACTTGTTACCTACTCTTTCTCAGCGTGTCAGGACAGTCAGCCTTTCTGTAGTAGTGTAATGGGGAAAGCATGGAGTTCCCAGCAGAGTGACTCATCGCTCTGCCAAACAGGGGTCGTGTGTGTGTGTGTGTGTGTGTGTGTGTGCATGCGTGTGTGTGTGTACGTGCGTGGGTTGGTGTGTGTGGGCGGTAGGGGGTGGGTTCTCTATGTTGTGTTTATGCGTTTGTGTGTGTGTTCGTTCTAGCATGTTTGTGTAGTTTGGGTGTATATGTTTCCCATGTTTTTCCTTCCTGCTGAACACATGGTGGCGAAAGCTCTTTGCCAGCTGGGTCATCAGTCGGTGAAAGTCAAACACACACGTGAACTCACACAAACGCACTCGCATCCAATATGGTGTCTTGGGGAAACAACATCTTTAAATGTATTACTTCACATATCAGTTACTTATCTATCTCTTTGAATGTATTCCTTACTCTTATGACACTGCGCATGCTCAAGGACAGTTTTGATGTTGAAATTTTGTTTTGAAAAATGTGAAAATTGCTTTGTTAGTGAGATAGTTTTTCCCACCATGTTTTCATGTCATTGATTCATTGGCGTCAGTCTTGGGTGGCAGTAAAAAAGGGAGTTTAAGAGTGATACTTATTATGGTGATTATGAGACCATATCTTGAGTTATGAGTTCTTTTATTCGTTTAAAGTAAATCTTTATTTATATGTTATCCTATTATGTCACTGAGAAAGAGTAATAGGTCTTAAGGGTAAAAATTGTGTGTTTTTGATTATGTCTTCCTTCGCTGGATCGTTGATAGTTGTAGCTGCTGAGCCTCCAGTCTGCTTTGTACTTGGTGTCAATGAGGACAAGTGACAGTTCTCCTTAAAGCACAAACAGTCCAGTTTGTCATAACTTTTTGTATATTCATGTGCATGTGTGTTTCTCAGTGTTGCATAAAACAGCAATCTTCAACTATCTGCTTCATGTCTTTATAATTGCTCCCAGCAGCAGCGTGGCGCCAGTCAAATGTGGACGCGCATTTGCACACGCATGCACACACACACACACACACACACACACACACACACACACACACACACACACACACACACACACACACACACACACACACACACACACACACACACACGAAGAAACACACAAACTTAAAGCTACATGCAGCAGATGCTTAGTGGAGTGTGGCAAAGCACAACTGGCCAGAGACTGTGAGTTAGCCAACCTGCTGGCTTATTCAATTGGACCAGGTCTGGTACAGCTATCATCAGCAGTGTGTGTGTTTGCATGTATTAGATTCATATTTCTCCTTACGTTTTGACAGTACGCCATCACATGAGCTATCCACTGTGGTTAGAACGCAATTATTTATTTGGTTAGCACTGAAAGTAAATGCAGCTGTTACAGGATTATATAATCATGGTTCCACATTATTAGCCCCGAAACGTCAAGAATCTTAAATTTAAATCACAAAAACATATTTTTCTCTCGATTGTTTGGTCTCCGGCTGCTTGACCAGTGTTAATTTCTCTTGTCTCTCTGTGTCTGATGATGGGCTGGCAGCGCGAGGCTGGTAATTGATCACACTGCAAAGATTTGTGTGTGTATCTGTAAGTGCCTGTGGCTATGTCTGTCTGTGTGTACGGCCTTGTTGGATAACAGGGAGCAGATGTGGGTGGGTAGGTGGTGTATGTTTAAAGAGCTTGTCATTGGCTCACACAGAGCAGATGTTTGTTCGGCCATCGTCTTCCTCTGGCTACTAGCACTGCTGACTCGAGTTGGTTCTGCTACACATCAGATACGGAACCAAACAGCATAAATTTAGACCTGTACAGCGTACAAGAGCACGTTAAAGCAATCACACTCTTTTAGGATCCGTCAGCACAATGGTACTTTTACTGACTTATGCTTAGGTCAGTGTGCAGATGACTGGGAGTCTTAACCAGGACACTATCGCTATGGAATTTTCCAGACGGTAGTTATAAAGTGCTGTGGTTTACGGTAATATTCTGGCACCGGCAGCTGACTCCACTTGAACTCAGCCCAGACATTTAAGCATAGTTAAACATGTTGCGAGGTGAGATCACATCTACAGATGATGTTATTTGTGGAAAAGGTTCCTCTTTCACCTATTTGTACTTTGTTCATTTAGTTTCAATCTAGAAAACCAGAGCTTGTTAACAAATGTCCCAGGAGCTTTTCCTGCAGCTGAGTCGGTTAAAGCTGCTTATTGCGAGTTTCTTTTTCAAATAGTGTGAGGTGCTGTTGTTTACTGTCAGCCAGACCATGCTTGTGCAATTAGCCCCACTACTAAGGCAGGAGCCCTCTGTAGTCGGTGAGAAACCGGAGCCTCACGTATCATTACATCGTCTCTTCGGAGGAGTTGTGGTTTCAGGTCTGCAAAGTTTAAAGGGAGCCCCTCTCCTTCACACAAAACACTGCTCCTGAAACTACTGAACTTGTGTAACTCCTCGTCAGAAGTCCGGCTCATACTTTCACATCACTGTGTTTTCTTGTAACATCGCAAAACACTTGCATAATAGCAGCTAGTCTGGCACGCCCCCTGACAAAGCAAGGTAAAGGGAGAGCAGAGGCTGATATTTCCCACATGTGTGGAAAGAGGTTGACCAATCACAACAGAGTGGGCCAGCTGGTCAATCAGAGCAGACTGGGCTTTGTTGGGAGGGCGGCCTTAAGAGGAGTTGCAGCTATGGACAGTATGAGGACAGAGATGTTTTCTGAACATAACAGCATGTAAACCTTTTTGTAGTAATAACTTAAATTTTGAATTTTGAATTTGAATATCCGCATAATATGTATCCTTTAAGATTTTGGGATAATGGTGCCACGAAATAAAGTTGTAAGAAGCTCAAACAGTAGCTCACCTTTGCACAGTTGGCCGGTCACGATATGAACTATGTGTATGAAGGTTAGCTTGTTGAGTCTATGGGAATAGCTACACACTATTACATTTGTAACAGCGCCACCTCCTGCAAAACTGAAGGTTTGCTGAAATGGATACACAGCTGATGTACACAGCCCTACGATTTTGAACACAATGCAGTCATTGGAGCATAAAAACAACAATGATTTTGTAACCCAACATGATTTTCTCTGCCTTACATAACCACAAGATTTTAGAACAATAGCCTGGTTTTACACAATGTTGCCTTTGTGTGCTCGGAGGTTAAGGTGCAAGTCAATAGGAGGAGTGCTCAATCAGTCCCAAAGCTTGACTCTAAAACTCTTTTAACGAGTTTTTGAACCATGAATTGTGCATACTGTTAAACGCCCTCAATAGACGTTTTGCCCATGGCTCATGTTGGTAACCGAGGAGGTTTCACTGGACAACATCTGCTTGGCCAATTCATTCATGGTCCTTTGGCTCTCCTGCTGGAGTGAGAGCCAGTAAGCTGGAACAAAATGTGGCTTATATAAGTGGTTTTAAATGCAGAGTTTATGAAGCTGGTTACCAAGCAAAGAGAAGTTGGATATCTTACTGGAAAAAATAAGTAGCTTCTCTTTAGGTCACAGGAATGACATCAGTCCTGGAGATCAAGACTTATTCTCTAATCTGTAAAATAAAATTATGATCTCTGCTACTTTGTATTAAAGACTTAAAGATACACAATTCTGGTTTGTCATTCGATTTTCCTCTCCATTCACTACTTTGCTTATTTACACATAGGTAGAGCCAAACGCATTATGGACTATGCTGAAGCTCAAGCACATTTGAATACATAGTCAAATGTGTTTGAGGTGGTTATACTTGCCCGATTGTTAGAAATGAGTTTCTTTGCATACAAACAAGCACTTCTCACAGTTGTACGTTTTCTCTTTGTGGGGCCTTTTCCTAGTCGTGATGACACAGGTACGGCCAAAACAACGGTGGATTCTTTGACAGCGTGCTTCTTCTGCCAGCGAACAGTTTACTATTTACTCAGGAGATTTAGCTACAGACCCTTTGTGGTTTGTAATGGGACTTTGCCAATGCCAGATCTTCCTCTCTCAGCCCCACTATGGCTCTGTACACAAGACACAGAGGATTCAAATCCCGCCTGTGGTTCACATTAGAGCATGGTGGGGTTTACTGTGGCACAGACTGCCGGTATAATGTTTTCTTATTTCAACCATCCTTTCCTAGCAGTGTAATATAAATACATAGAAAGGTTGTCTATCCGTGGTCGGTATATGCAGTTATCATCTAGTATTGCTCACACCTTGTCCTCCTCCATCATTACATATCTTGCAAAGATCTTAACTCTGCAGAATTGAGTAAGTCACCAGATTTGTTTAAACATTTTCATACAGAGGAACTACCACATTTGACATCTGCTAAATTTAAGTTGGTGTTTGGTTATTAATGGCCACTCAGATTTCCATACTTTGCTGTTTCTTTGCAAGTTATTTATCTTCGGCTGTTATTTCAGGCAGCTGCGGTAGTTGTGACCTCTTTTAATAATGATAATGCGGCAGAGTGAAGTTTGTATTTGTAGTTTAAGGTGGCAATTGTCTATTTAGTTCTCATTTCCCTAACTATTCCAACAGCAGTGCTTCCCAAACCAGGGGCCGTGACCCCCTGGGGGGTTTTAAAATACAAATGAAAAACAATTAAAAACATGCATAACGTGTATTTAGCCATTGTTGCAGTGGTTAATCAGCCGTCTGGTTTTCTTTGCCCCCACATGGCCTCATAGGCGATGAGGTCAATTTACGACGCCACAGCATATACCATGACACATAGGAGCTTTTTTCCACTATTTGTGGGCGGTAGCTGCAAAGTTAGGGAAGCCATTTATGTGGCGGTGAATCATACACACCTCATTATTGACCCACTTCCATCAAGTATAAGTGGTGAAGCAAAGGAAGAACTGGAAAATAATTTTAAAATGAAAAAAGCATTTATTCAATGTGATTATATTAGTTTTTTCAAGATTGATGTTGATCACTGATGTACTTTCAAGTAGTTATCATGGATGTTAAGGTATAGATAAGTCACTTTAGTCTTGTTTTTGTGTGTGTAGGTCTGTGTTGTGTCTCTGAATTTTCTCTCTTTAACTTGTCAAACACACACAAATATAATCACAGACAGAAATGCAGTCGTACACATCCGTGTGGACATAACTTACAGTCCAAGGGGTGTGTTTGTGTGTGTGTGTGTGTTTGTGTGTGTGTGTGTGTTTTTAGTTCGGCCTTTACCCCATTATGCATTTCAGTTTGCGTTTGTTTATATATGAGGTTGGCTTCAGTATTACAGACTTGTATGCTCGCTGGGTGTGTGTGTGCATGTGTGAATAGCTGGCATATGGTAGCCATCTTGTGCTGGCGGCAGAGCTGGAGGAAATTCCAAAGTTGTAGAGCTGAGTCCAAGATACACACACACACACACACACACACACACACACACACACACACACACACACACACACACACACACACACACACACACAGTACAGGTTTATGATACTGGTGCCAAACTCGGACACACTAAGTAATATATTTTACTCTTGAAAGGACTAACAAGTCAATGGAAAATTCTACCTTCACTAATGAGCCACAAGCTGTTTTGCATTTTGTCATTGCTTAACATATAATCACTTTTTAATATTCCCACACTCTCTCACACTCTCTTTCTGTCTCACACACATACACACACACCGACACACACACACTGAGGCCTTGGTCTGCGGATTGGCCGGGTGCTATCTCAGTATCTCTGTACACACATGGCAGCCATTACTCCGTGTGTGTTTAGGCTTGGGCATAAGTTGGAAGTAAGCCTCGCTGCTTGATGGACAGATAGGATTGGCCTGGTTTATTTTATTGTAGGGTCCGTTTCTCTGTTTTCAGCGTTAACCATAGACTATATATAAAGACAGATGACATAACAGCTCCCCAAATAGAGACAAGCCAAATCATCTTGCTCGCCCCCTGGTGGCTCGCAGTACTGGTTAATACATGTTTGGTTTGATTTCTGCCATTTGAGGTTTTCACACTTATGCATGTCCAAGTGTTCAGTAAATAATTTGTGGGCGTGGTTAACATGTTCTATACGTCTCCCTTCCTGTCTCCTCTCTCACATGCTAGACATTTCCAGTCCTCGGTAACAGATATCCTTTACGCTTATCGTCTTTTCTCATCCTCCTCAGGATCACAACCTTTCATTTTTCAACTTCATCTGTTTCCTTATCTCGTGTGCACGTCGAGGCCCATCAACGTTAGATGATATTGACTTCAAAGCTTGACCGAACCTTTGTCTGCTTCTGTTTTTCCCAACATGACTGGATACTAATAGCATTTATCTTTCCCTGTTTTTTCTCGGTGGTCTGTCTTCTGTCATTTTCTGTCTCTTTGATTCAAAGCGCATTTGCTGCCATCCTGCGATGCACATACCTAGCCTTGATCAACCAAATCCAACTAAACTAAAATCTGATGAGGCTTTAATTGATCGTCAGAGCGCCACACACTGGAGTCAGACCAAACCATGGGGCCAAAGTGTTTCCTCTCATCTCGACAGCTGATCAGATTATCCTGCAGCGTGGAGCAGGTTCATCACAGGACACGTCGGCCTTCCTGACAACTGGTACAGCGCTGGAGCCTAACAAGATTTACCTCCTGTTTAATTCTTCCAGGGGAGCTTTGTTAAGTGGGGGAAGGAAAAGAGAATAAGGAAAGATTATCAACTCTTACCTCTGAAATTACTTGACATTCATAAATATTTGAAAACATAAATCTTTACAGAATAATTTGACCTCGTTTGACTCTGAATTCTCCTGGAAATAAGCGACAAATTTAACATTAGTGTTTGGATAAAATCAGATGCTGTGTGATCTCCTGTCTCGCCTGTGCTAATATCTTTCTGATGAGTTGATAAGCCTGTAGTCACAAGCAGGTGCTGAGGCTTTGATTCTGCAACGTTAAATATTTCGACGAGACAGAAAGAGGGAAAGAAACAAAGAGCCAGCGGAATAAAAATAGCAGCTGAAAAAGCTTGATGGCTGCAGTCTGGCAAACCCTGTTGTTCAGTATCATCGGGGAGAAAGAAACCAGTATTTTCATCCACACCATCTACGGTGTATAATTAAAGCGTTTTACAGATTTTCACAGACAAATTAAGCTTAAAAATAAACGAGAGGCATTTTAAAAGTTGTCTTAGGTTTACACCAGGTTTTATTTTCCAAATTCTCACTCCACTTTCGACATCAATTTATTTTTGAATATTGGGGGGTGTCATTATGAGCTTACAGGGGATCGCAGCTGGCTCAACGCAACCCAGACAAACATGTATAATTTGAAAGAAAGCACAGATCTCTGCACTTCAATCTGTGAAATCCATTTTTAGATTCTGCGATAACACAGCTAATGGCTCAGGCATAAAGAAAAAGAACTGTGAAATGTAAAAAATAAATAAAATTGGATCTATTATGTTTGAGCCTCTGAACCAAATCTCCAAAGATTTCCCTTTCAGAAGGTTATGACTTGGATCAAAGGGGTTAGTAACAATGTTATTTGGGGTATTTTAAATTCCGGTTTGTGCACGAAAATATGTTTAAAAAAACAAGCAACCCCCGCCTGTGTATACTGTACAGTATCTTCACAGCACAGGAAGTCAAAAAGGGATACGCTTTATCTTCTGTCCTCACTTGTTCCACTGACCCAGCCACACACACACACACACACACACACACACACACACACACACACACACACACACACACACTAGCACACAAAGAAGACAAATGATATTGTAAACATTTAAACACTGCATATGTGTCTATATCACACTGAGATGTAGTTACACATACATGTGGAGAAAGACACGTATGTAAACACACTTGCACTGAGGAGCTTCACATATGGAGACACAACACAAACACACACGCACACACATGTCAGTCAGCAGTGTTGTTATCGCCTGGAAAGGTCTGATGGGTGTGTGGTGGTTGCCATAGTGACCTGAGTAAACACAAGAGCTTTTGTAGTTCACCTCCGCCGCCTTGTCTTGACCTCCTCTGGTTGGTGGGTTTAGTGCACGAGGCAGGCAGGCAGGCAGGCAGGCAGGCAGGCAGGCAGGCAGCAGGCAGGCAGGCAGGCAGGCAGGCAGGCAGGCATACACACACACACACACACACACACATACACACACACACACACACACACACACACACACACACACACACACACACACACACACACACACACACACACACACACACACACACACACACACACACACACACACACACACACACACACACACACACACACACACACACACACACAGATGTTGTATAAGTTGTCATTGTTTCCTTATAGTCGTGAGTGCAGGCAGACACATCACTCTGGCGTGTCTACACAAGGATGTGTGTGGGTACACAGTACGCTAAATTAAACATCAGTCTTTGTTAATCTTTAATTAGTGACATAGACTGTAATGACCAGGACATCCTGTAATAATTTGCTTTGTCACTGGACAGTGTGTTTGTACAATCTCTGTTGTTTATGAGACTAATCTGACAGAATAGACGTTAATATGACAACAAATATGTTTGTGTGTTTTTATATTCGCTTGTTCTAATAACTTTTTAACCCCTAATATCCACATATCTGCTCCTGTCTTTGCTTTACTTTGTTTTTAAGCGCCTTATCTTCTGCTTAAAGCCCCTAACACCTCCCCCCTCTTTTCTTTCCCCTGTCTTCCTCCCCTTTCACTGTCTTGCCTTTCCTCTCGTAAAGCTGACTAAATGTGCAGTGGCATGCCGGAGTGTGAGTGACTCACCATGTGGGATTGTGCCGCCACAGAGAGGACTGGCTTAAAAAAGAAAAAAGAAGCCCCATTGCATTGGATTACTCATCATCAGCACACTCCTCAGTTTACTATGAAGGCCTTTTTTTATCGTCAACTCTGGATTTGCTCTTGAAAAATAATGGGGAAGTTCACCTCCTGCCTGTCCTGGGTCTGATTTTCCCATTCACTGGTGCTTCTACGGGCACAGTTGTTGTTCTAAATGTTTTCAGTGTGTCTCAGCGTTCACCCCTTGACCTCCTCGTTACTGTTGGCTAGGAGGGAATGTTTCTTCACCCAGGAATCTCTGCAGGATCTGTTAATGCTATTATTCTTTTCATTCAGTCTACAGTGACAGCACTGGTGTGCATTTAGCAGCTTTCAAGAGGAAGCTGTGTGCTCAGGGGATGTGAGACTTTGGGAATACTCCTGGTGACAATATCCATGGCTACATTCCCCCTGTCTATTATGGTTCTCGCTGGAAGAGTTAAAGTAGAGAGGTGTCGGGTGGAGGTGAGTCAGAGAATAGGTTTGTGAGTACACACACACACACACACACACACACACACACACACACACACACACACACACACACACACACACACACACACACACACACACACACACAATCTATGGAATGAAAGCGTTGAAACTGGAGAAGCTCACGTCCTTGACATTGATCGTCTACTGTTTGCAGTTATAACATTGCAGTCATTTTGCATAAAGCGTTATTGTTCTGTAAGTAGTGGGATCTTTAGATATCATATGTCAGGTCATAACCTGACTTGCTCGCCTTTCCACACTCCTAGACTCTTACTCTTTTTGATCTGGCTCTGATTATTACAGATTATTTTAATCATTTCAGAATGTTTTACTTTATTTTGTTCTCATCTGTTACAGATTTACAAATTTTGTAGTTTATTTTTATAACTAAGAGCATATAAGAATTTAGTTCCTTACCACTGTGCAGGTACCTCGGTGCGGTGGTGAGTGTCACAGCCCATCATGGACGTGTTTACACTGGATGAATGGGCGGTTTTTCACATTTAGCTTCAGAAATCCTCCTCCAGCAGCTGCGGGAAAGTGGTTTGTGGTATTATCAGGCTCGAGCTTCAAGTAGCCGTGTGGCTTCCACAGGGAGTTTCACTATCCCTCTGATAGACTGAGGAGTGAGCTCAGCTGGGCCTTTACTGTTTTCACTGAACTGTCAATGACTTGTGTCTCATGCATCAGAGGAAAAAATAACAAACATTTGTGAACTTGGCTTTCTCCAGACTGAGCACTTTCACACTGCTGCTGAGGAGATGAGGAGAGAAGCAGATTGTCAGCTCGGCATCTGGTCGCTTGCTCACAGAAAATACTACGAAAATGGTGAAAAGTAAGAGAAGGTATTTGCAGTCGTTGCAAAGTTCAGCCTTCACCACTGTTGAGTTGTGAATGATAAAAAAAAAATCAGGATCGATTTGAGTGCAGAGTTAACCGTATCTGATTAAAATGATTTAAATTTCAAGTGGGAAAATTAGTTTAATCACACAGTTTCACTTTGAAGGAGCTTTTTATATTATTTCCCTTCTTTTTTATTTATGTCTTGCACATTAGTTTTTAAAAGCTTCTACCGAGGAATCAGATAAAACTTCCACTACGGAGATGAAAGACAGGCGTACTCTTGTTTTGTTGTTCAACTCAGAAGCCTCCAGCTGTTTCCCTCCGATATATCAGATCAAAGTGTTTGCACTCCTTCAAACTGCTGAAACTATTTGGAGACTTGCAGTCACAAAAAAACTGGCTAATTGTCCCCCAAACATAAAAAGGCGAGGGGGGGGGAATGAAAACCACATTCTCAAGTTTACATCAGGTTTACCTCAGTTTACAGTATCTAACTCAAGACCCCTGGTTTTGGTATTTTCTTTGGCTGAGGGAATACGGTTTGAGATAAATTGGTTTGATGGTCCGCTGATGTGGCCGTAATGGCTCCACATTTTTGGGTTGTATCCTGAGCTCGTAAATCTTGACATGCTGCTGCATTTAGAAAAAATCCTCCCAAGCAGACGGTCACACAAACACAGCCGGGTTAGGAGGAAGAAAAAAAAAAAAACAACACTCGAGGCAACAGGTCATCTGACACACAAGTACGAGCAGGAACGTGTTGCTCAGGGGCACGAGGGCAGCTTAGCACTTTGCTCTCAGGGAACAGCACTGTTTCCAAGTGTTAGGGCAGGATCATTAGATATCTTTGTGCAAATATGTTTACTGGACTTTGCACTGTCTGGCATTAGAGATGGAAAAGTAAAGAGCCTGTGCAGGAAAAACACAAGCAGGCATGGAGGGAGAAAATAGCTCCGTAAAGGTGGTGAAGGGGACTTGGGAGATAAGGGAGAGCAAATGAGAATTGATAGAATGGATGGGTGCGGGGGGGGGTGCGAGGAGATGTAGCCTGCATTTTCTGGTTGCTAGTTACTCCGGAGGGAAGCAGGAAAGGGGAGAGAGTAATCCATTAGAAAAGTCTGACACAAATATGTTTACTGAACCTTGAACATTCTGGCATTAGCCGGATGGAAAACATGGCCGGGGACTCACTGAAGAGCCGACCGGGGGAAAAAAAGGTTATGTCGAGCTCTGAAAACGAAAAGGGACACGGACTGAAAGTGGTGGACACGGGCGGGACAACTGTCCATGGGATTTATCATCAGGATAGAGTTTGCTAAAAAGCATTTGAATCAATATTCCCTTAACCTATTTAAGAAATTTGGCAAATGTTGTCTGCTTATTCACTTGACGAATTGCTGGAGGCATTTTTCCTTTTTGGCAGTAAATATAACAATCTCATCAAGATATAAAGTAAGATATCATAGTTGTACTTCTGCCATTTTAGAAAAAATCGCAGACCCCTTTTGTTTTATTTTTCTATGTTTTGAGTGTCAAATACTCACCACCATTAGATTTACGAGGCAGCCAACAACAGTTTGTAGCTTGCTCAAGAAAAAGCCCTTAAACAGACACAGACGTCTTTTACTTTTGCAAGACTGCGCAGGAGGGATCGTGGTGCGGAGCTGCGGTATCAAGGTCCCACCGCGGCACACGCTTGACCAATCGCCATGAAGGAGGTATTTGACTCAAAGTGCAGCCAGCCACCAGGGGGTCTAAACACAATGTCTAACGATGTCTTTACCAGTCCTGTAAACACACTGGGTCGCTGGTACAAACCGTAGTGAATGCAAAGAGGGGGAAGAAAACCTCAGGGGAGGGATGGACACAAAGAAAAGGGGAACGTAAACAAGTGAAGGAGAGGGGAGTCGGCGAGATTTGAATTTGCTGAGTTCCCTGTGTGAAGTTAACAGTGCCCCGGTGGTGAATGTATCACTGCCGTGCTATATCAGAAGACAGCAGTGGAAATCTAGTCCGTCCCTTCCCCTCGATACATCTGAAGAAGTCCGTGAACGTTTTGGGAGAATTTGACTTGCTGTTGGTGTCAACTGGACTACTTTCTTCATCTGTTGTTCTGTTTTGGCAGATACATGCATCACTTTATGGGAAAAGGAGACACTGAAATCCACTCTTCATATCTAATAGCGTGCTGCATGTGTAGTTTGCTCTGAAATTGCTTTAATATGTTCTGAAAGTCCGGCCAAGGGGATTTAGATTGACCAAAAATGTGACGATAAGTGGGCCTTTGTGCTTTTCCCACAGTGGTGCAGTTTTGTTATGGTTTGTTTTATTCTGTGGGGTCCAACTCTTTGTGCAATGAGGCAGAACAAATATGGGTGAAGGTAAAACCAAAAGGACATTGGTTACGGGTGACTTAACTTAACTTAGTTCCATGAAAGAGGTTTAGCTGATCGGTCTTGACTCAGTTTGTTGGTTTGTGCAGTGAGAGAGAGGGATACTCTGCTTTTCCATTGAGATGTGTTTACTTTGGTTAAGAGGACGGTGGTGTATCCCGAGGCTGCGGGTGTGGGTTTACAAAGGGAACAAAAGCCATGGGTGTCTTGATGCCCGCCATGCGTCGCAGGTGCGTGTTGCCCTTCGCTGTACCTCTATCGCCCTGTGACTGACTCTCTGATATTTCTCTCTCTCACTCTTTCTTGTTTGCCAGCCTCCTGTATATCAATCCAAAAGTCTTTGTCCTGTTTGACTCACACAACTGTTACAGTATCATCCTCATTAAATGACTCAGAACCAAATCGTTAAACAGAACCCAACATTGACCTACAGTAGTTGTACTTCCTGTCTCCCAATTACCAAACGCTTTGTCACCAATGTTTAGACGTTGGCGGCCTCGTCGCACATGTATGAGCCAAACATAGCACCTTGTTGTTTGGATGAAATGTTTATTATGTTATTGTTGTGGTTTAAACAAACACAATGAGCTGTTTGGCTGTGTGACCTCATGCTTACATAGCCAAGAACCACGCTGCAAGGTTTAAAGCGGTTTATTTGTGTAACCCAGAATCACACAATTGTAGTTCTTCCACGGTAGTTCCTTCAAATGCTGCGTTTGGTTGCTACAAGGTAAAGCTAAAGTTTCCCAGATTTGGGTGCACATACTTCCCAAGTATGAAAATGGGCTCAAAACAGATGTATTGTCTTTGTGTCTGACTTTTATCGGACATTTCCTCCAGCGTACTATTTCAGTTTCTTGCTGCCTGTCACTAATAACAACATAAACCGTCTTTAGCTTCAGTCTAAACTCATGATACTCTCGGACATATTTTTCTTTGTGATTTTTCTGTGGCCACCGGAGAAGGTGTGAGTGCTGCAGGACTCGACTTGTCAGTTTTTAAAATAAACTTTGTTTAGGTTTTTCCTCTGCCGCTCCATACAAAGCACTTGACAAGAAGAATGACAAGTAAATAACAGTAAGCTGACAGCGGATGAACATCCTGTCGGTACACGTACAATGTGTCTGCAAATCTTGCTTCATTTAGAAGAAGTCAGTGTGAACCTTTCATGTACTAGAACTGGAGAGAGAAAGAGGTATTTAGAGGTTAAATGAAACCGAATCAATGAGAATATCGTCCCTATTAAAATGATTTGAAGCTTGAATATCGTAAATTCATGCAACATTTGATTTGTTTGCCTGCTCTCCTCTCTGTGTACATTGTGTGCTTATGTTTCTCTGGCTTTAAGAATCCACGTCACAGTCAGTGACTCTCCACCTCCAGCTCATCACTCATCCCCCATTTTCTTCTATTGAAGCAAAGCTGTGTTTGACATTGAAAGAAATCCAGAGAATGAGAACTACAACAAAAAGAGCAGTGGGCTGTTTCTGCTTCGTGTCAATCCCATCAGACCGTCTTAGTCAGTAAAGGTCTGGCTTTGTTTCTGTAGAAACACGACATAGAACTGTTCAAATGCAAAGTAGGGTGATGAGTAGTCATAGAGAAACTATTGACGTATTTAATTCAACAAGAACTTTGGATTGTCACGTACTCATTCATGCTTTTTCATGCACTTTTTTTTTTTGCTCCCATCTGCCTGTTTGAGGGTGTGCTCCTTTATATTTATTCCTATCTTTTGCAGACTCTCAGATTTTCGTTTTAATTTGGTCCAGCTTTTGCATGTGTGTGAGAAACCATTGTTTCTTTTTTCCACAATTGAGCTCAGAGAACAAGTTTTGTGAGGGTGGGGACCACTTTCTGATTTGATCGAAAGCGAACGGTCTCAAACTTTTTGCGACCCCGGTTGTCGGTATTGTGAGGACATCACGCATTCAGCTCCGTAAAGAGAAGTGACACCAGAGATAAGATACTGTGAGTGTGTTTGGCCTCAGGTGTTCAGCCTCTCATACACTTTCCTCCACTTTCCCTCTTCATCGTGTTCATAGACCCTTATTTAGTCTCTCTCACACAGCAGTTTCCACTATCTGTGTATGTTTTGATTTTCTAAATTACATCAGCCTGAGGGCATATTGATGGACCTGGATAAGAGCTGTGTGTGTGTGTGTGTGTGTGTGTGTGTGTGTGTGTGTGTGTGTGTGTGTGTGTGTGTGTGTGTGTGTGTGTGTGTGTGTGTGTGTGTGTGTGTGTGTGTGTGTGTGTGTGTGTGTGTGTGTGTGTGTGTGTGTGTGTGTGTGTGTGTGTTAAAACACTTGGACGCAAACACGACACACACACAGTACAGTTATGCATTCGGCTGTCTGTCATGAATGCTCCCTGTGGATAAAAATATCAGCGGCATCAAATCACACTCTCATAACTTCCTGACGCATGTCATGACCGCAGGGGAGTGTAATTCATTTGTTTTATGGTATTGAACTTTAGTGGGAGAGATGGAAAGTCAGTTCCATATGTGTTCCATGTCTTTTTCCCCAGGGTTCCATCACTAGTTTATAGTATAATGCACTTTTATACACCATCTTCTGTTGGTTCGTTTAAATAGGAAATGTGTTCAGTGGTTTTACGGCACAAAACTGGAAGGTGGATCAGTTTTCCAAGTTGTACTAAGACTTTACTTTTCCCCGAGTTTCTAGGAAAAGTAAAGCCAGTGGAAACAGAAATAGTATTTCTCAGAGTATTTTAAATTTTGAGAAAGACCACAACAACTTAACTAGTGTGAGAGAGAAGCTACCAATTTTCTCTTTATTTTGCGGTACTAACGAAAAAAGCTGGCTTCATTTGTGACATGATTACCTGTTGTTACCAAGCAACCTTTACTTTGGTTTGTCATTGCTATAGTGAGGCTTAAAAACAACGACTAATTATTGTTCCTCTTTCTCTCCATTTGTAGATGCCAGGCCTTTTGTCCAGTCCTGTGTGTCTGACAGTCATCTGGTTTCTGTCCTTGTCGCTGCATCCTAGTTGTGCTCAGATTTGGACTGATGAAGGTAAAACACTCACATACACACTGTATAAATGCAAATAATTAAAATGACATTTTCCCAATGCACGAATGCACAGCCATGCACACACACACATATGTGCACACACCGTTTCCAGTGCACAGATTCCTTTGTGTACTATGTTTGATGTTCTTGACTTATCTGGATTCAAAGTACTTATGGTATCTTCAGTTTCTGCAGAAGAAAGGATTGAGTAAACATCTAAAATGTGGAATAAAACCTGGATACATGAAAAACCGCAATCAGAGATCCTATTTCTTGTTGAAATGCAATTTTGCTCTCAGCAAACAAGACATCTATTGTTGAAGTTGCGTTTCACCCCCTTTCTGGGATCTGTACATCATTAAGTAATCTTCTTTCTGTCTGTTTCTACTCTATTATCTCCTGTCTCTGTCTCTTTAACTCTCTCTATTACTTCTTTCTAAAATTAGACGAATTAATCACTCCAGCAGTTAAAATACACACCCTCAGCACTCGGAGTGAGACTGTCAGACTTTTCCCTTCCCATTAGTTCTACCCTGCAGCAGCTCCATGGTTCTTTTTTCTTTGTTTGGAAAGTACTGAGTTTCACCCAGCTTGCAATTTCTGTGCTGCCTGCCATCTGATTTCAATGTCAGGAGAAACTTGCAGCCTTCCTGTGTGCATTAGTGTGTGCGGGTATATGTACCTAAATGCATATGTGTGTGGTTTTGTGTGTATGTGTGTGCGTGTGCAGGGGGGCCCTCTTGCCAAAGGCAGAATCAGATATGAGTGGAACGCTGCGGGTTTGGGGAATAATGTACTTCACTGCCAATAAAACATGAATACACACATTCAGAGCAGCCAAGTCTTTGCACTGCACCAAGGCCCCAAGTAACACACACGCACACTCACTGACACACACACGCACACAGAAACAGGCGGAGGGGGGAGTATCTGTGTGCACTGTGTGTGTTTGGTTAAAGGGGAAAAAGAAAATCTGGTTGAAGAGAGAATGAATAAAAACGATTGCAAAAGAGTAAAAGATTGACACAGAGGGTGAACTTATAAGATAGAAAGATTGTGATGATATGAAATAATGATTCATTCAATTTATATGGAAATTTCTTTTATCTTGGAGCTTTGATTTACTGCAGGTGTCTGGTTGAGGGTTTTCTGTCTCTCTAAAGCAATTTGGGGCTTTGTGATGAATCTGTTTGATATCAAAATTTCTATTTTCCAAACGCAAGGGCTACAATTTTGATTACTGTTTAACCAACATGGCTTCAGGTCTATTTGTACCTGTGGCAGTCGCACTCAACTAGTGGTTTGCTCACTTATTTTCGAGTGTGAATAACAGAGGGACGTAGTTAGCACAGGCTCCCATTTTTAAGTTTGACTCTTTTCAGTGTTTCACCTTTAAATCTCCATAATTGAGACCCCTGAAGATTTTTGGCTCGTTCTCTCAATTTGCGAAGCTTCAGTCAACAGTTAGTCTTCACATGTGGTCCGTTTATATGAAAACATTGTTTCTTGCACCAGCAGTTAGTGAGTTACCTGTCATCAAAGATCACTTTTCAATGTATTTAAACAATTATGATTAATCAGTGTCACTGTTGAACAGAAAGCCAATTAAGTCAAGAAACAAAAGGGTCCTCAACAGCAAATTTATAGAAAATACATTATACAAATACAATTCTTCAGCCCTACAATGAGGGGAAATTATAACTGAAATTTCTGGTGCGCTGTCTTTTGGCTTCACTACTCAACTTGAATAGCACAAAGAAAAGCGCATTCCTCTGCAAAGGCCCAACAGTTCCCTTAAATTAAATCAAGCTGCACCAACTGTCACACACTAACAGATATCAGACCGAGGAGCCTGATTAGTTTATCAAGATCCATGAGTTACTCTCTCAGAAATCAAGGAAAATGTTGACAAAACGCTTTTATCTCGTCATGTTCCTGAGCCTGTCCACTTATCTGGATGTGCACAAAAAACGAATGGGTCCTTCGAGCAAGTTCCATGGAAAGTTGTCTGGTAGTTTCTGCAGAATCCTGCTTCCAATCAAACCAACCACCATACAAACGGACAGGGATGAAAAGATATCCTCCTTGGCAGAAGTAAAAATAAACGTTTGTGTCTTTCTAATGTCACACTGCTTTGTTAATAGTGACACAAATAGCAGCTCTCTTGAAAACACTTCCCGTAGCTTATTTATATAAAAAAAAGTTCCCCTCAGTGTCTTCTCTTTGTGCATAAGACTCCTACACACTATACAAGCATAAACACAAAATCACCGTGGAGCACTTTGCTGCTATATATTTCCCAGCTCTTTCATTCACGTCTGTGCAGCCACTAAAAAAGCAGTAGTACGGCCAGAAAGGCCAGAAAAGCGAACTCAAGGTGTCAGCGTAAACAAGTAAGAGGCCTGCAAGTCAAGTATGTGTAAAATTGATTTAAGGATTAACTCAGATGGTCCCTAAAGGGCACACGAGGTTATTGCAGCATGGAAAAGCTAATATAAATACACCGATACAGCAAATTAAATAAAAAACATCCTCAATATGCTTCTTCTCCACCTACCAGGGCCTCTTGAGCCTCATGAGTCGTAGGTGATGATGTTTGAGGTCATCACATTGACCCTTTTGAATTTATAAAGAGCGAGGAGAGAAGATAAAGAGGGCTGTGTGTGGAAAACACGAAGCGAGATACAACCCAACCTCGGGACAGATAGTGTGTTACCAGGGCAGGGGAGGCCAGCAGGGAGTATGCATGCCTGAGGGATCGAGGCTGAGAATTAGTCAAGGTGTGTTCGTGGCAAACGGGCATGTGATGTTTTTTTCCACACCGCATCTACTGCAACAGCCAGCTTTCATATAAGTGGCAGCCAAGCCAAACATGCACGCACATACATTCCCATATGGCAGATAGTGTATCAACTTAGCAAATCACCACAAATATTTGTTTAGGTTTACACTGCACTTAGTGTTCCCTCAAATCCGCACTGCCTTCCAGTTCAATGACATGGCTTCTACTTCTATCTTATCCTTTATTAATACAAATTGTTGTTTTACTCACTAAACCAACACCCATCTAAGTTGTTTTTATTCCTTCATTTTTCATCACTCATCGATTGGTCATTTCACTGTGGAGTTAGATTTGGTTTTATGTGCCCAAGTTTGGAGATAACACGTCTGAAATGTGTTTTCAGGGTTACAGAGGGTTTTATTTGCGCTGCTCATAACTCAGTTTTCAGATCAAAATGAGCTTTAATGATGTTGCTGTTGGTATGATGAGAGGTTGTGACATTGTTCTTTTTAAGTTCTTCAAAAGTAATTTTGTATTTATGCCAATAATCTGGCTGGATTTTTGGGGGCTGATGTCAGTACCGAGACCTAGATATCAGCCAATAGATATATTTAAAAGAAATAATTCCCAAGGTGTTGTTATCAAACCCTAGGGACAAAGAAATCAGCGCACATCGGGCAAAAGAACTCTATCATCAGTATGTGTGTGAAAGGCAGATTTTCATTGGTTGGGCCCTAATTAAAACTGTATGAGCACCACAAACAAAATTATATAGAGATGAAGACCATTAAAATCATTAGCAAATAAACCTGAAGCTATTTGAATGGCTAGATGTCACTATCAGTGATTTGGGGCATCACATCTTTAAGTTATGCAGATGAGAAATTTCCTAATTCAGCATTAATACGGTCAATTTGAAACAATGAAGAGTGAACAGGATGCACTTTAGTTTAGTTTAGTTTGTGAAGTTAGGGCCAGGGGTTTGGAGATTGTCCTTATATCTTCTGGAGGCAGTGAACTTTACTTTGTAAACAGACAATGAGGAGAAATCATTAATAAAGTTTTACAAACTGAATAATACGTGTGGTGATCCTCAGTGGGATCAGCTCCACTGAAGGATATTTACTGATGCATAATCGTTTTATTGTAGTGGTAATAATAATAAACATTATACAAAAACAACACTGCAGCAGCTTTGTACTCTGTGCCAAAGTCTCCTCAGGCCGTGGCTCCCTCACCTTCTATGGTCTTGTTATTGTCATAGTGCTGAGCCTGCTGCTGAGCCTGCTGTAAATAACAAGTGCTTAATTCACATGAATACAGGCGGACACACGGCATGTCATACTGTGCAGTGTGCAGATACTGTAAGCCAGACGACATGTGCTTCAATATTTTATGTGGTGTCTGTGTTTGCAGTGTCAGGCGTGCAGTACGGGCACTTGGAGTCGAATGTGACACTGGCATGCGGGAAGTCGCAAATCAGGTAAGGGATGAAAACCACAGCCCGTGGGCCTTGATGGTGTTTTTATTCTAAGCGCAATAACTGAAGTCTTCTGGTGTTTCCCAACCAGGACGCCTGTGGTGTGGCATCTCAACCACAGCTCAGCGCTGCCATGGCACAAAGTGACATCGAACGGCACCTTGGTCCTGCTGCAGGTCGACCACTCGGCACAGGGCATCTACAGCTGCTACGATGCCCGCGGGCTGCTCCTTCACTCTGTCAAACTCCGGCTTGGTCGTAAGTTTTGTTGCGACTTGTTCGGGCTCAAAGTGGCTCTTTAAAGCCCGGGGTCAGACTACATCTTACAGCAGGATTAAAGCCCGAACAGGAAGACGTAGGGCGTTGTCATTGGATGTGATACTCAATCATTCTGTCGTGTGCTGTGGATTCTCTTTGCAGTCCCAGTCCCTCACAGTTCACTTCATTTCTTTGGATAGTTCACAAAAAGCATAAAATTTTAATTCATTAATTTATTGTGGCTATGGGAAGACATCTTGTTGCCACAGTGATAATCAGGGGAAAGTCACATGTCCCCACATGGACAAAGCCGTCCACTTCCTGTCAATGTTTCAAACGGGAAGCGGCTTCCTGAGTGGACTTCCTTTTGGGGGACAGGGATTTTTTTACAAGCTTCTTCTAAAATAGTTTGGTTTTATATAATAGGGACAAGAGGACACAGACACACAGAGAAACATCTTAAAGGGCTCTAAAAAATGTACTCCCCCCCATGGTCCTGAAAGTGAATGCTGTCTGACTTCCATTTCCCAGATTCCCCCGGGCTGCTGAGTGTTTCCTGTCAAGTGCCCAATCACACACACGTGCGCTGCTCCTGGGTGGAGTCGGTGAGGACCTTCCTGCCAGCCCAGTACAACGCCTCCTTCAAGTAAGAGCCGCTTATTGCAACTGAAACACCAATGTCCAAGGTCACACACACAAATCAGATACGAAGACGCTAAATATAGTACATGTCCCACAGAGTGTGCGAGTCTAACCTTCTCTGTTTCCTGTCTTAAAGGTGCTTTCCTTCCCCCTAAGCATAACACACTTAAACGACAACTTTAACACGACAGAATAACCGAAATACTTTTTCTTGTTGTCCAGGGGCAACAGTCTTGAGTGGAGGCCATGTGTCGTGGATGTCGCCCGCAAGCATTGTGATGTAGACCACCCCGCCTTCTGGCAGACCTCTCACACTCTTAGAGTCACGGAGACCAACGCCCTGGGGTCTTTGATCACATTTCACATCGTCAAGTTACACAAGCTATGTAAGATCATGTGAAATACGCACGCACGCACACACACACACACACACACACACACACACACACACACACACACACACACACACACACACACACACACACACACACACACACACACACACACACACGTGAATGGGGGTGATTATAATTAATTTTCTTGTTCTTCCTGTCACATTGATGGAACTGATGTATGTCTGTGAAGCACGGTGGTGATTTTCCCGCCAAAGGTTGATCATGTTTCAGTTTTATCTTGTTTTCATTCTCAGCGCTACTGGAACTGGCTGCTGCGTTACTCAAAACCTATTGAGATTGGCTTTCAATTCTTTTGGCCCTGTCCTTGCTATTATTTTATTTCCAGTTGTAACGTAACACTTATTTGAAATAGCTTGTGAACATAGCTCAACTTCAGAAGGACGTCTTTTATACTTCAATAGCTAAAAGCAATACACACATTTGTTTTTATTAAAAACAGATGGACAGGTATTTGATAAAGTTTTCTTTGAATTAAAAAAGTGCTGAACTTTTATACTAGTTAGTGGAAATGTAAAAATAGCAACACTGCGATATCGAAATCCTCGTGACAGATAAAACTGCATTCAGAATCTGACTCTGCAGCAAAGGTCACGTTTATTGTAACTATTGTAATATTACATCATACATTGACCGAGGGAAAAATACATTATTTCCCTGCAGATTTTAGTAAAAGTAAAACTTAGCACGAAATTAATTACTCAAGGAAAAGTACCTCCAATCTTTTACCTCAGTACATTACGTATTAACATGTACTTGGTCAGTTTCCACCACTGAAA